>NC_092090.1:73374457-73719457 GCF_045679555.1 Salvelinus alpinus | reverse complement strand
TGTTGATGGTATCCTTAATGAAATGATCAAATATACAGACAACAAATTCCAATTGGCTATACTAAAACTCTTTAACATCGTCCTTAGCTCTGGCATCTTCCCCAATATTTGGAACCAAGGACTGATCACCCCAATCCACAAAAGTGGAGACAAATTTGACCCCAATAACTACCGTGGAATATGCGTCAACAGTAACCTTGGGAAAATACTCTGCATTATCATTAACAGCAGACTCGTACATTTCCTCAATGAAAACAATGTACTGAGCAAATGTCAAATTGGCTTTTTACCAAATTACCGTACAACAGACCATGTATTCACCCTACACACCCTAATTGACAACCAAACAAACCAAAACAAAGGCAAAGTCTTCTCATGCTTTGTTGATTTCAAAAAAGCCTTCGACTCAATTTGGCATGAGGGTCTGCTATACAAATTGATGGAAAGTGGTGTTGGGGGTAAAACATACGACATTATAAAATCCATGTACACAAACAACAAGTGTGCGGTTAAAATTGGCAAAAAACACACACATTTCTTCACACAGGGTCGTGGGGTGAGACAGGGATGCAGCTTAAGCCCCACCCTCTTCAACATATATATCAACGAATTGGCGCGGGCACTAGAACAGTCTGCAGCACCCGGTCTCACCCTACTAGAATCCGAAGTCAAATGTCTACTGTTTGCTGATGATCTGGTGCTTCTGTCACCAACCAAGGAGGGCCTACAGCAGCACCTAGATCTTCTGCACAGATTCTGTCAGACCTGGGCCCTGACAGTAAATCTCAGTAAGACCAAAATAATGGTGTTCCAAAAAAGGTCCAGTCACCAGGACCACAAATTCCATCTAGACACCGTTGCCCTAGAGCACACAAAAAACTATACATACCTCGGCCTAAACATCAGCACCACAGGTAACTTCCACAAAGCTGTGAACGATCTGAGAGACAAGGCAAGAAGGGCCTTCTATGCCATCAAAAGGAACATAAATTTCAACATACCAATTAGGATCTGGCTAAAAATACTTGAATCAGTCATAGAGCCCATTGCCCTTTATGGTTGTGAGGTCTGGGGTCCGCTCACCAACCAAGATTTCACAAAATGGGACAAACACCAAATTGAGACTCTGCATGCAGAATTCTGCAAAAATATCCTCCGTGTACAACGTAGAACACCAAATAATGCATGCAGAGCAGAATTAGGCCGATACCCACTAATTATCAAAATCCAGAAAAGAGCCGTTAAATTCTACAACCACCTAAAAGGAAGCGATTCCCAAACCTTCCATAACAAAGCCATCACCTACAGAGAGATGAACCTGGAGAAGAGTCCCCTAGAGCAAGCTGGTCCTAGGGCTCTGTTCACAAACACAAACACACCCCACAGAGCCCCAGGACAACAGCACAATTAGACCCAACCAAATCATGAGAAAACAAAAAGATAATTACTTGACACATTGGAAAGAATTAACAAAAAAACAGAGCAAACTAGAATGCTATTTGGCCCTAAACAGAGAGTACACAGTGGCAGAATACCTGACCACTGTGACTGACCCAAACTTAAGGAAAGCTTTGACTATGTACAGACTCAGTGAGCATAGCCTTGCTATTGAGAAAGGCCGCCGTAGGCAGACATGGCTCTCAAGAGAAGACAGGCTATGTGCACACTGCCCACAAAATGAGGTGGAAACTGAGCTGCACTTCCTAACCTCCTGCCCAATGTATGACCATATTAGAGAGACATATTTCCCTCAGATTACACAGATCCACAAAGAATTCGAAAACAAATCCAATTTTGATAAACTCCCATATCTACTGGGTGAAATTCCACAGTGTGCCATCACAGCAGCAAGATTTGTGACCTGTTGCCACAAGAAAAGGGCAACCAGTGAAGAACAAACACCACTGTAAATACAACCCATATTTATGTTTATTTATTTTAACTTGTGTGCTTTAACCATTTGTACATTGTTACAACACTGCATATATATAATATGACATTTGTAATGTCTTTATTGTTTTGAAACTTCTGTATGTGTAATGTTTACTGTTCATTTTTATTGTTTATTTGACTTTTGTATATTACCTACCTCACTTGCTTTGGCAATGTTAACACATGTTTCCCATGCCAATAAAGCCCCTTGAATTGAATTGAATTGACAGAGAGAGAGAGAGCGAGACAGAGAGAGAGAGAGCGAGACAGAGAGAGAGAGAGCGAGACAGAGAGAGCGAGACAGAGAGAGAGAGAGCGAGACAGAGAGAGAGAGAGCGAGACAGAGAGAGAGAGAGAGAGAGAGACAGAGAGAGAGAGAGAGCGAGACAGAGAGAGAGAGAGAGCGAGACAGAGAGAGAGAGAGAGCGAGACAGAGAGCGAGACAGAGAGCGAGACAGAGAGCGAGACAGAGAGACAGAGACAGAGACAGAGACAGAGACAGAGACAGAGACAGAGAGAAGAGAGAAGAGAGAAGAGAGAAGAGAGAGAGAAGAGAGAGAGAGAAGAGAGAGAGAGAAGAGAGAGAGAGAGAGAGAGAGAGAGAGAGAGAGAGAGAGAGAGAGAGAGAGACAGAGAGAAACACAGAAGGAGAGAGAGACACACACACACACACACACACAGAGAGACACACCACATGGACAGACAGCAGTAGGGATATTTAAAAGGGGTGTTTACCTGTACCTTCATTGTTTCCCCTTGTAGGGAGCTGTCACTGTCGTCGTTGTCATCGGGGCGTATCAGAACGGTGTTGCTAAGCAGGTGGTTCTGAACGGCCATGAGGTAGCGCAGGCTTGATGAGGCCACCTGGTAGAGGGGAAGGAGGGAGGGGGACTACAAGTCAGTATGCAACAGCTAACACACTTCATCTACTGCTGAATGGTAAACAGACTGTCTGACCAGACAAAGCCAAAGACACATACTGGCACAGTGGAGAGCAGCTTCTGGAAGTCATCCCTTGCGACAGTCTGACATTTAGTGATAAGAAGGCAGGATTCACGGACAACGGTCTTCAGGATGCAGTGCAGGAGTTCATCACATAGTCTGGAGGGGAAACACAGGCCAGATAATGAGACTGATTCAGCTGAACAACCCTGTTATACAGAGAGAGTGGCATATTGCATTATTATTATTCACGGGTACATTTTATGGCATCAGGTTACTCAGTGAAACCCTTCAGCTCTGGTTAGGGGAGGAATTGAGAGGTATTTTTCAAGCAGTAATACATGACATTGGAAATATTGTTGAGAAAATGTCTGCAAAAGCTGGACTCTACCTGTAGTGATCATCTTCGTCGCTCCCAAATCTATTTTTCTGCAGCTGGTCAGCCAGGTTGGTGAGGATGACATCGCGGAGCCGAGACAGACCACTGTTCCTCTCCCCTAAAGATCACACAGAACTCCTTCAATATTTCCAGCGTATCAGATATTTGAGATACACATTCTAATCATGTGTGTGTTAAGAGTGTTCATAAAACCCAACGAGTAGGTCGCAACTATCACCTTCTGTCAGGACCAGCCTCAGCAGGCTGCTGAGTTCAGACTCCCCCTGATACAAAGTATTCAAACCCGAGCTATAGAGAGGGATGGATAGACAGACAGACAATGACAGTAGGTGTCAATCACAGGACAGATAGTCGTCTGTAAGATCTTGTCTTTACGTGTGTCCTGTGTTTATGGCTTTGTTCTGAACGGAGTTGTGCTTACCTGATAGCCAGGCACACTTCTCCCTGGATCTCCGCTCCAATCTGATCAACAGGAGCCATGAGCAGCTGCCACAGGAGCAGACCTGAACGCCGCACGCTCTCCCTGTTCTGCTCCGACTGAGGGTTGAAGAACCTGAACACCACCTGACAAACACCAACGTGTAAAAATGAGTGATTTAGACATCAGTTGGACTCCAGGTAGCATCATAGCAGCACAGGGGTCTTAAAACTTAACTTGTCAAGGGACACCCTCCCAGGGATACCGGCAACCCAGAGACCCCATCATACATGAGCAAATCAAAAAATAAATAAATAAAATCACGTCTTATAATTGAATGATAATGGCAAGGAGAAGTAACCAAAATTATTTATTATTTGGACCTCCCCACATTATAAGTTGGAAGAGGAAGTGTACACTCTACCCTAGCCTATTAGCTAGAAAGGTAACGCCAAACACATTTTCGCTAATAGCAGCTGTTGAGCTGGTTGAACAAAGGTTAACCATGTGTTGGCAAAATTAATGTACAAGTGAAGAAAGCTTACCAGCACCAGCCATTTGCCGCACTGGTAGCCTATTCATGGTGATTTTTCAAAGCCTGTGTCAGATACTCCAGCGAGAGTCATTTGCTCATATGTATATACTGTATTGTATTCTATACTACACCACAGACTGTTAAACAGCCAACTCCAGTACATCACAGGCTGCTGCCTATAGACAGATTAGGAATCACTGGCCACTTTAATAATGTCTCGGTATCTGGCATTACTCATCTCATATGTATAAACTGTACTCTATACTATTCTACGGTATCTTAATCACTTTAATTGTGTGTAAATATTGCATCACCCATCTCATATGTATATACTGTATTCTATACTACGCCACTGTATCTTAGTCCAATGCTACTCTGACATATGTATATATTCTTAATCCATTCCTTACTTAGATTTACGTATATTTTGGGTATATGTTGTGAAAATGTTAGATATTACTGCACTGTCGGACCTAGAAGCACAAGCATTTTGCTACACGCACAATAACATCTGCTAAACACGTGTATGTGACCAATAAATCTGATTTGTTTCTCCAGCTCCACTGTACCTGGAACACCACCAGGATGCAGCGGATGATGCAGGTGTCCCTGTTGACCATGGCTTTCTCCATGATGTCACAGATGCTGCTGAAGTGGCGAGCATCGATGGGGTGCTGCTTGCCCAGGAGGGTGCCCAGGGGAAAGCTGATGCTGCTGGCTGCCAGAAGGTTGAGCTGGTGGATGCACATGGCGCCCACATGGTGAAGCAGCTGGTTGATCACGTCTCCGGTGGCCACGGTCTCCTCTGCAGCAGGGAGCGAGGGGTAAGTCAACTCTTAACGGTACGATTTGACTTAAAAAGGAAGAAGCTGGTTGAGACAGTCTTCAGCCTATAATTCTGCAGCACATAATTTGAGGTCAGCGTTGTTTTCTAAACAAGAGTAAAACTGTTTTGGTTACCTTTGGGTTCCTTGATGACATGACTGACGCCAAGCCTATGGCACACGTGATGGAAGGCCTGGTTGCCAGGGTTAGACCACTGGTCCATGTAGTCACTGGAGCAGCTCCAGATTAAGTTGTTGAGGGCGTCATAGCAGGCTCCTACGACACAAATGTCACATAAGATCTACTTTGAGAACGCTGCACTCATCTAGGGGGAAAAAAGGGAAAAAAGCCTAATTCCTGAACAGGAGCTTACCCAGCCCTGCCACCTGGGCCCCCCTGCCTAGAGAACTGCCAGGTGCGTCAATGAGATCTGCCCGGCTACTGAACTGACCATCAACTAGGTTGAATGCCAGACTGGAGGAGAGGACTGGTTGGGGAAAGAGAGGAAAGCAGTCAACAAATATACCACTAACAGTGAAAAGGAGACTTGCCAAAAACACAACAGAGAAAAACAGTGAAGAGGAACATCTGCTCTTACTCTTCAGGGAGGACAAGCCGCTGGTCCCTCCAAACAGGGAGCGTGTGGCAGAGCTGCCAGACACACCGGGCGGAGATGCCAGCATCACCAGGGACGTCCCACACACATACATGGGAGTCTTCCTCAGAGTCTTTAGAGGGAGGCCACAGCTGGTGTTTACTGCTGTGGAAGAGGAGCACAGACATGAGTCAACACACAACAAAGGGATGTGAAGTGTGAATCGCACAATGAGCAATGTGACGAGGTTAATGAAGATTCAATCCTATTTTTCACTGCCTGGATGTCACACATTTAACTGTTGGTGAAACAAAAACTGTTGTGTTAGTGCCTTCAGAAAGTATTCACACCCCTTGACTTTTTCCACATTTTGTTGTTACAGCCTGAATTTAAAATAGATTAAATTGAGATGTCGTCACTGGCCTACACCCCATAATGTCAAAGTGGAATTTTGTTTTTCGCAATTTGTACAAATTCATTATAAATGAAAGGCCGAAATGTCTTGAGTCAGTAAGAATTCAACCCCTTTGTTATGGCAAGCCTAAATATGTTTAGGAATAAAGATTTGCTTTACAAGTCACATACTAAATTGTTTAATAATAGTGTTTAACATGATTTCTGAATGACTACCTCATCTCTGTACCCCACACATACAGATAATTGTAAGGTCCCTCAGTCAAACACAGATTCAACCACAAAGACCAGGGAGGTTTTCCAATGCCTCGCAAAGGGCACCTATTGGTAGATGGGTAAAAATAAGCAGACATTGAATGTCCCTTTGAGCATGGTGAAGTTATTTGTAACACTTTGGATGGTGTATCAATACATCCAGTCACTACAAAGATACAGGCGTCCTTCCTAAGAGGAAGGAAACCGCTCAGAGATTTCACCATGAGGCCAATGGTTTCCTTAAAACAGTTACAGAGTTTAATGGCTGTGATAGGAGAAAACTGAGGATGGATCAACAACATTGTAGTTACTCCACAATACTAACCTAACTGACAGAGTGAAAAGGAGGAAGCCTGTACAGAATAAAAATCTTCCAAACCATGCATCCTGTTTGCAACAAGGCACTAAAGTAATAATGCAAATAATGTGGCAAAGCAATGACCTTTTTCTCTTGATTACAAAGTTATGTTTGGGGCAAATCCAATAGATTACTGAGTACCACTTGCAATATTTTCAAGCCTAGTGATGGCTGCATCATGTTATGGGTATGCTTTTAACTGTTAAGGATTGGGGAGTTTTCAGGGTTAAAAAAAAGTGTATCTATCTAAATAGTGTGAGGTCATTACCGGACTGCTCTTCCTTGACAGTGTTGGTGATGGCAGAGCCGGTGAGAGCGGCCAGCGTTGCGGAGTGGGAGGCGCGAAAGCGTGACATGCGGCTCAACAGCAGCTCGTTCAGACACTTGGACGACTCGCCCTCCTTCCGTATCAGGATCACCCTCTCCTGCAGGACGTCTGCCACACACAATCCTGTCTCTGTCTGCACCAGAGGGAGGAGGGAGAGAGGGGTGAGAGATGGGAAGGAGGGAAGAGCCTTTTGGAGCATGGTCGAAAGGCTTGGAGAAACAACCTCACCAATAGCTGAAAGACATCCATGAAGACCGAGTGGCCTTTCTGGGTCTTCTCGTTCAGGCTGGCAGGAGACCACACCCAGTACAGGTAGGTTCCATCTGAGCACAGGTGCAGCGTGGACATGCTGCTGCCAACAGGGAAGTGGTGGGCTGGCATGGGAACGACCTGGCACACCTGAGATAGGTAGAAAGGTCAGTCTTTTGGAAGAGATACAGTACTGGATCGCCCAATGTGTGGTGCTGGCCTGAGTTAGTGAAATTGAGTCATCATGAGTGATGTCATGAAGCCTGTTGCTAGGTTGCCAGCTGCCGTACCTGCAGGGTGAAGGGGTCGATGACCTGGCACAGCTGATGAGGCTTGGCATCAAAGGAGGCGGGGCGGTGAAGAAGGCGGCCGCTGCTGAACACCACCCAGCCGGGCTCCAAGTCCTCATTCCGACAGTACACAAACCCCCTGCACAAACACACAAAATAATGATCTCCATTTCCTCTGATATTTTGCTCAAAAAGTGAAATAAATCAGAGGGGGAATACAGTAGGGCAGAGGGGTTTTGAAGTTCAGGTCAGAAGGAGGGAACAGGAGAGTTAGAACAGGACATGAGGTGGCCCGGTGGCTCCCTACTTATATGTACAGCATATACACTACATGTCAAAAAGTATGTGGACATCCCTTCAAATGAGTGAAATCTGCTATTTCAGCCACACCCGTTGCTGACAGGTGTATAAAATCGAGCACACAGCGACGCAATCTCCATAGACAAACATTTTCAGTAAGGCCATTCTACTGACGAGCTCAGTGACCTTCAACGTGGCACTGTCATAGGATGCCACCTTTCCAACAAGTAAATTAGTCAAATTTCTGCCCTAGTCAACTGTAAGTGCTGTTATTGTGAAGTGGAAAAGTCTAGGAACAACAAAGCAAAGTCCATACAGAAAATGGTTTGTCGAGATCGGTGTGGAAGAACTTGACAGGCCTGCACAGTCCTGACCTCAACCCCATCGAACACCTTTGGAATTAATTGGAACACCGACTGCGAGCCAGGCCTAATCGCCCAACATCAGTGCCTGACCTCACTGATGCTCTTGTGGCTGAATGACAGTGTACCCCTGCACATCGACTCTGTACTGGTACCTCGTGTAAATAGAAAAGTTATCGTTACTCATTCCTCATGTTATTCTTCTTCTATTAGTTCTCAATTTTTCTCTCTGCATTGTTGGGAAGGGCCCGTAAGTAAGCATTTCACTGTGAGTCTACACCTGTTGTTTACGAAGCATGTGACAAGTAAAATTGGATTTGAGGGTATTTTAAGTGAGGCACTCTCACTCTTTCTCTCTGCAGATATAGGCAGGGGTGTCATGTTACCTCAGTGTCCCGTGCAAACCGGAGCCCAGCTTGCTGATCCCTCTCCCAAAGGAGTTAGTGGTGTAGAGATAGAGCCCATCTGTGGCCAGGCAGCGCCCTAGGTCTGTGTCTGCAACAGCAGGGAGGATATAGACAGAGTGAGGAACAGCAGAAGAGGGGGAGAAAAATGGAAGGGGGAGAGAAAAACCAGGAACGGAAGGGAGAGGGAGGACAGTATAGAGAGGAGGGGATAACAGGAGAAGGGGTGTGATTAAGCTACTGAAAGATATGTCCATCTGTAAGTTCTCTCTCATCTTCTCCCCACTGAAGCACCATGGTGCAGACAGACGGGACAGTCTGACAGTATACCCCTACTTTTTCAACTGACAATTCGTGTTTAATGTTGTCCTTCATTTTATAGCATAGTAAGTGTACATATGGTCTCACACACCCACAGCATTAGCCAAACAGAATCAAAGGACTAGTCAGCCAATCAACAAGAAAGGCAGGGAAAATGACTTTCCTTTTTACTGAACCTGCCTGTAGTTTGCACTTGGCAGGTGAGAGGGATAAGCCCCCCAGCCCCCGGCCTGCCAGCTCTACTAGATTCTTTAGCTGCCATTTCTCTGCCTCTCAACTGGCTTCCTATAGGAGAGCTGATGAGGTCCTATCACCTTACAGGGCTCTCCAAGGTCAGCCCATCGATTGGAGGAAACAAGCCATCACCCACCCTCTCTCTTTCTCCCTCAAACTTCTGCTAGTCATTACCCTGCCCTATAACCAACACATGATGCCCTCCTCAGAAGACTCGGCCAATGAGACAGAAGGATGACTCCATGTCTGCCCTTGGCTTAATGTTGGGAGTACTAAGTGGCTCCAAACAAAGGATCAAATAGAAATGATCTAAAGAGGTGAATGAATAAATCATCATCCAAATGAGAGAAAGGATTATGAGGGCCAGCAGGACAGCCTGGTTGCCGTTGTCACCAGAACACTACTACTAACAACTACACTTACAGTGCACTCACATACACATTACTCTATAATCGTACTGTGAAAATGTGTCCTATATATTATAGATTTTTTAAACCCCGTCCCCGTCCCCGCAAGAGGCCTTTTGCTAGGCCGTCATTGTAAATAAGAATTTGTTCTTAACTGACTTGCCTAGTTAAATAAAGGTTAAATAAATACAAATCCAACAGCACAAAAATCACTAATATGATCACTAGACTGGAAAATATTTAGGGTTTGCAACAACAAAAAAGCAACCTCACTTGAAAACCCCCCCAGGTCCGGTTCAAAGGAAGTTTGCTCCGTATCCCAAGACCAATGGAGCTCTTGTTCACACACACACAGGCTTACCTTTGCTCTCTGCCCCTCCAGCGCTGCTGTCAGGTGTAGGCAGCATGTCTTCAAAGCCCCAGGAGACCCTGTGCTTTCCCCCCAGCAGACAGGATGGGGAGCCTGGCCCCCCCTCCAGCACCAGGAGCCTGGGTGGGACAGATCGGGAGAGAAAGAGTTCACAACGAAAACAACACAGAAAAAAGACAACGGTGTCTCACCAAGCACATCCAGGCATAAGGATACTAGACTCACCTGTAGAGCACATCAGCCACAGGGAGCTGGCCCAGGTCTGTCTGTTTCTGCAGCAGGTGAACTGTGTGGATGAAGGTCTTCAGGGACCCTCTGGAAACACAAAACATGTGTTAAACCATGGAATGGGAGGGAGCGAAAGTCAGTGAAGGTCCCAGGTAGGCCTAATAGTGTTAGAGAAAAATTCCACCCCAAAACAATTGTTTTGGTATTTGCTTCATTTGTCCATCGTTGATTTAGTCCCAAAAATGTTTTGCATGTCAACAATCAAGTTAAGATATAACTTTCAAAATACAGAAATACAGCCGGTACGACAAATTTTGCATCAAGTTATATACAGTACCAGTCAAAAGTTTGGACACACCTACTCATTCAAGTGTTTTACTTTATTTTTACTATTTTCTACATTGTAGAATAATAGTGAAGACATCAAAACTACGAAATAACACATATGGAATCATGTACTAACTAACAAAAAAAGTTTTAAACAAATCAAAATACATGTTATTATTTAGATTCTTCAAAGTAGCCCTTTGCCCTGATGACAGCTTTACACACTCTTGGCATTCTCTCAACCAGCTTCATGAGGTAGTCACCTGGAATGCATTTTAATTAACAGGTGATCCTTGTTAAAAGATCATTTGTGGAATTTCTATCCTTCTTAATACGTTTGAGCCAATCAGTTGTGTTGTGACAAGGTAGGGGTGGTATACACAAGATAGCTCTATTTGGTAAAAGACCAAGTCCATATTATGGCAAGAACAGCTCAAATAAGCAAAGAGAAACGACAGTCCATCATCACTTTAAGACATGAAGGTCTGTCAACCCGGAAAATGTTAAGAACTTTGAAAGTTTCTTCAAGTACAGTCGCAAAAACCATCAAGCGCTATGATGAAACTGGCTCTCATGAGGACCACCACAGGAATGACCTTCTCTGTATACATCAATGATGTTGCTCTTGCTGCTGGTGACTCTCTGATCCACCTCTACGCAGACGACACCATTCTGTATACCTCTGGCCCTTCTTTGGACACTGTGTTAACTAACCTCCAGATGAGCTTCAATGCCATACAACTCTCCTTCCGTGGCCTCCAACTGCTCTTAAATGCAAGTAAAACTAAACTCATCAACCAATCGCTGCCCGCACCTGCCCGCCCGTCCAGCATCACTACTCTGGACAGTTCTGACTTAGAATATGTGGACAACTACAAATACCTAGGTGTCTGGTTAAACTGTAAACTCTCTTTTCAGACTCACATTAAGCATCTCCAAACCAAAATTAAATATAGAATTGGCTTCCTATTTCGCAACAAAGCATCCTTCACTCATGCTGCCAAACATAGGTAAAGCCCCGCCTTATCTCAGCTCACTGGTCACCATAGAAGCACCCACCCGTAGCATGCGCTCCAGCAGGTATATCTCACTGGTCACCCCCAAAGCCAATTCTTCCTTCGGGCCGCCTCTCCTTCCAGTTCTCTGCTGCCAATGACTGGAACGAACTGCAAAAATCACTAAAGCTGGAGACTCTTACCTCCCTCACTAGCTTTAAGCACCAGCTGTCAGAGCAGCTCACAGATCACTGCACCTGTACATAGCTCATCTGTAAACAGCCCATCCAATCTACCTCATCCTCACACTGTATGTATTTATTTATTTATCTTGTTACCTGGTTAAATAAAGGTGAAATAAAAAATCTAATAAAGAAACCTCTGCTGCAGAGGATAAGTTCAATAGAGTTACCAGCCTCAGAAATTGCAGCACAAATAAATGCTTCACAGAGTTCAAGTAAGACACGTCAACACCAACTGTTCAGAGTAGACTGCGTGAATCAGGCCTTTATGGTCGAATTGTTACAAAGAAACCACAACTAAAGGACACCAATAAGAAGAAGGGACTTGCTTGGCCAAGAAACACGAGCAATGGATATTAGACGGGTGGAAATCTGTCCTTTGATTTTTGGTTCCAACCGCTGTGTCTTTGTGAGACGCAGAGTAGGTGAATGGATGATCTCCGCATGTGTGGTTCCCACCGTGAAGCATGGAGGTGTGATGGTGTTTTGCTGGTGACACGGTCAGTAATTTATTTAGAATTCAAGGCACACTTAACCAGCATGGCTACCACAGCCTTCTGCAGAGATACGCCATCCCATCTGGTTTGCGCTTAGTGGGACTATCATTTGTTGTTCAACAGGACAAATGACCCAAAACAAACCTCAAGGCTGTGTAAGGGCTATTTTACCAAGGAGAGTGATGGAGTGCTGCATCAGATGACCTGGCCTCCACAATCACCCGACCTCAACCCAATTAAGATGGTTCGGGATGAGTTGGACTGCAGAGTGAAGGAAAAGCAGCCTACAAGTGCTCAGCATGTGGGAACTCCTTCAAGACTGTTGTAAAAGAATTCCAGGTGAAGCTGGTTGAGAGAATGCAAAGAGTGTTCAAAGCTGTCATCAAGGCAAAAGGTGGCTACTTTAAAGAATCTCAAATATAGATTATAATTTTGATTTGTTTAACTCTATCATAGTTTTGATGTCTTCACTATTAGTCTACAATGTAGAAAATAGTCCAAATAAAGAAAAACCCTTGAATGAGTAGGTGTGTCCAAACTTTTGACTGGTACTGCATGTCTTGAAAACTTAATGGAACTACACTGAGTGTACAGAACATTAGGAACACCTGCTGTTTCCATGACAGACTTAAGGTGAATCCAGGTGAAAGCTATGATCACTTATTGATGTCACCTGTTAAACCCACTTCAAATCAGTGTAGATGAAGGGGAGGAGACAGGTTAAAGAAGGATTTCTAAGCTTTGGACATGGATTGTGTATGTGTGCCATTCAGAGGGTGAATGGGCATTTTCACGCTCAACAGTTTCCCTTGTGTATCAAGAATGGTCCACCACCCAAAAGACATCCAGCCAACTTGACACAACAGTGGGAAGCATTGGCGTCAACATGGGCCAGCATCCCTGTGGAACACTTTTGACACCTTGTAGTCCATGCCCCGACGAATTGAGGCAGGTCTGGAGGCAAAGGAGAGTGAAATTCAATATTAGGAAGGTGTTCCTAATGTTTTGTACACAGTGTATATCAACAATGGACAAATCAAACAAATACCAAAAGAAGGTTCCCCTTTAACACAAAAGAGAGTGTTGTGCCATGCTTCTGCTGTGTAGCCATTTCTTGATCTGCATTATTTCCCTTACTTTCCACAATGTATGACCAATTATTATTATTTGTATTCTTTATATAATCTTAGAAGTCACATTGAGATGTTCATCTCTTTTCCAAGTGATCCCTGGCCAAGAAAGAAGCTTACATATAGTTAAACAATAGACAAAAAATATAACAATGAATGGAAGTTAAAATGGTGCATAAGACAGCAGGTTTAAAAACATGTGCAGTCTGTGGTCAGCAGCCCTCCAATCCAGAATATAAAATCAATCAGAATAAAATGATCTAATTTGCAGGGCAAGGGGAACAACTACGTCAAGGTCTCAGAGCGAGTTACGTCACCGATTGAAACGCTATTAGGGTGCACCCCGCTAACTAGCTAGCCATTTCACATCGGTTACACCAGCCTAATCTCGGGAGTTGATAGGCTTGAAGTCATAAACAGCTCAATGCTTGAAGCACAGCGAAGAGCTGCTGGCAAACGCACGAAAGTGCTGTATGAATGAATGCTTACGAGCCTGCTCCTGCCTACCACCGCTCAGTCAGACTGCTCTATCAAATCATAGACTTAATTATAACATAATAACACACAGAAATACGAGCCTTAGGTCATTAATATGGTCAAATCTGGAAACTATCATTTCGAAAACAAAACGTTTATTCTTTCAGTGAAATACGGAACCTTATGGCATCCATAAGTCTAAATATTCCTGTTACATTGCACAACCTTCAATATAACATCATAATTACGTAAAATTCTGGCAAGTTAGTTCGCAACGAGCCAGGCGGCCCAAACTGTTGCATATACCCTGACTCTGCGTGCAATGAACGCAAGAGAAGTGACACAATTTCCCTAGTTTAATATTGCCTGCTAACCTGGATTTCTTTTAACTAAATATGCAGGTTTAAAAATATATACTTCTGTGTATTGATTTTAAGAAAGGCATTGATATTTATGGTTAGGTACATTCGTGCAACGATTGTGCCTTTTTCGCAAATGCGCTTTTGTTAAGTCATCAGACCGTTTGGCGAAGTTGGTCTTCACACAGTTTGCAACGAGCCAGGTGGCCCAAACTGCTGCCTATAGCCTGACTCTGTTGCACAGAACGCAAGGGAAGTGACACCATTTCCCTAGTTAAAAAAAAATCATGTTAGCAGGCAATAATAACTAAATATGCATGTTTAAAAATATATACTTGTGTATTGATTTTAAGAAAGGCGTTGATGTACATTGGTGCAACGACAGTGCTTTTTTCGCGAATGTGCTTGTTAAATAGCCGTTCGGCGAAGTAGGCTATGATTAATGATAAATTAACAGGCACCGAATCGATTATATGCAAAGCAGGACAAGCTAGATAAACTAGTAATATCATCAACCATGTGTAGTTAACTAGTGATTATGTTAAGATTGATTGTTACATATTTCTAAAAAATATTTTTTAATTTCCCGCGCTGCCTTTTCAGCGGAATGTTGTCGAGGGGTTCTGCTAGCGGAACGCCTGCGCTAGAAAGGTTAAGCTACTTTGACCATTAAAAAGAAAGTAGAAAGAAAGTAGCTATAAGGCACACCCAAACCATCAGGGGGGAGACAGAGGATAGCCTAGCTCTTTAACTACCCACCACTGTTGGTGAAAGGGAGAGCACCAGAACTGGATGGTTCCCCAACACAATGGGCTCTATGCCTCTACACAGGGCACACAAAGGGCAGAGGGTTCTGGTTAACAAGTGAAGCACAGTTGTCAACAGCAGAAGCCGGGCTGCAGCCACAGGTGAAAGAAAAGAGTGCTGTCCTCTGTGTCCTAGGTCAGGGGTTTTCCAACTGGGGTCCACGGATACCATGTTAATGTTTCTGCGTCATGTATGAAGGAAGTTAAAAAGGTAGTTTCACAAGCCAATAGCGTTAGCGCAATGACTGTAAGTCTACAGGAACAGTGTGATGCTAGCTGTTCCTGTTCATCAGACTCTGGGGAAGTAGATAAACGGCTTCATTGACAAAATCCCAAACGATCCTTGTAATATGGAGGAAATTACAGTCATTGGAGCTAATAATAGGTTTTTTTCTGTATACTGGTCACTTTTCGGGATGGAAAAACAGTGTGTGTCAACTTAAATAAACAACCAAAACCAGATAGAAAGCATGCAGAAAAGATAGAACTTTAAATATTCTACTGTTAGTCAATGCCACTCCGACGTTGCTCGGACTAATATTTATATATTTCTTAACTCCATTCTTTTACTTCAGATGTTTGTTGTTGTGAATTGTTAGATATTACTGCACTGTTGAAGCTTGGAACACAAGCATTTTGCTACACCCGCAATAACATCTGCTAAATATGTGTAGGTGAACAGAAATTTGGTTGGATTTTGATAATAGCATCTTTGAGAATTAACAATCAAATGAAAGCTAGACAGTCAGGAGGAATAGAACATTCTAAAACCCCAGCATTCAGGGCACACGGCCAGTGATTTTGTTATAATGATTGAGCAGAGGAACACAGCATTAGCCTTGGCAAAATGCATAGAATTGCAGGAAATTTGCTTCAAACATGTACAATTTTCTCTCAGCTAAAAGGAAAAATAGTAGCATTGCAAAAGGGTGCTTTACAACAGCTAAATGTTGTCTATGCCACCACGATGCCTTTACATTTCTAGCTAGAATATGTTAGAGTTTACACTTCCTCATCCAATGAACTGTGGGGAGGTTAAAACAATGAAACTGTCTTCCAAATCTATTCATTTTAAAATGTTGATTACTTCTACTTGCCATTATCATTCACCTGAGACAAGACGTGATTATATATATTTTTTGCTAAAATATGATGGGGGTTTGCCTGGGCGGGGGTCCCTGGGAAAGAAAAGTCTGAAAACCCCTGACCTAGGTGACAAACAAGACCCCTGTTCAACAAGCATCACTGACATAGCAAACACAAAAACTGAAAGGCCTTTTTCAAAGATAAAGAAAGAGAAGATTATATTTAGTGAACAACTGGGGCTAGCTACATCACTGAAAGTGGAAACAGAAATGGGATGACACTTGAGGGCTTGCCTAATCATCATTTGAGCAGTATTAGGAAGCTGGAGTAAATGAGCCAGACGGCTAAGCAGACTCAAGTGATCCGGCATACTATTCTCTCCTCTTTATGTGTGGTGTGCTCTGTTGTTAAGCGTGTGGTCTCACCTGGCACAGGCGAGAGCTACCAGGGCAGCGGCAGCATTCTCCCTCTGCCTGTGTGCGTGGAGCACGTATGTAGGAGCCTGGTCCTGCTGCCCCTGGCCCTGCTG
Organism: Salvelinus alpinus; assembly: GCF_045679555.1. NCBI lineage: Eukaryota > Metazoa > Chordata > Actinopteri > Salmoniformes > Salmonidae > Salvelinus > Salvelinus alpinus. The sequence goes on along the minus strand of NC_092090.1, from coordinate 73,702,842 downwards.
GGTCTGTGCTGTCTGCTGGACCCCTTCCTCCAGCCAGGAGCAGAGCAGCCCTTCTAGGCCATTGAGGCAGTCGGCAGGCTCCTTGCTGAGGCTGAGGGGCTGGCAGTCACGCAGGCAAGACAGCAGTACCTCCGCCGTGACCCCACAGAGCGCCGGGTCACTGCGTGTCTGGGACTGCAGGAGAGGGAAGACCAGTAGCAGCCCCATGCGGGAGGTGAAAGGAGCCTGTTCAGGCTGCTGCAGCAGGCCTTGTCGTTTTAGCAGGGCCAGGGCCTCCTCATCGCCCCCTCCAGCCCCCTCCCGGTCCTGCTGCTCCTCCAGGGCCAACTGACGCTGAGCCCCCCACAGGCCCCGTAGAGCATTCAGACGGTATTCCAACAGGCGGGCATACGCATTGCTTTGGTTACCACAGACTGCACGGAGACGCTCGGCTAGCTCCGCAGGGTTCTTTGTCTCGAATGTGAGGATCTAGAAGAGATAGAAAGGAAGATTGAGAAAATATGAGGGATACAGAAAATAGTCATGAAGATACGTAACCAACAGGAGTTGGTTTAATCCTTGGGGAGACAATGGGTCGAGATCTCAAAGCGATGACGGCATCCAGTATAGTGCACTGACTGTAAATCACCATCTAGCTGGGGTCTGGCGACCTCTAAATCCAATTTACAACAGAGTACTGCTTCACTATGAGATAATGTGCAGCTAAATTTAATATGAGAGAGGAAAAGGAGGTTAGACCCTTTGATTCTAATGATACTCATTAAAGAATCAAAATACATGTGTGGAAATAACCTGGGATAGTCCTTGTTGTATTTCTAACCCACAGTCATTTCACATTTAAATTGTATTCATAGTGCAGATGTTATTACCAAGAGAAACAGCCAAATACAGCATTACATAATCAAAAAAAGAAGCAGTATGAAAGAGAGAGAGATTGTGGGGTTATTTCAGAGGAGATAAAAAGGAATATTGTGCATCATCTGCACTTACGCAGCATTTTAACCAGGTATCGATTACAGTGTCTAGTCTAAGACTCCATAACACCATTTAGCAGGCACTTTTTTATTCTTCAGATATGCGACTAATGTTACGGTAAAATCCCTTAATTGGAGACTGGGATTGTTCACCGACCCTCTCCACCTTACTCTGCAGAAAGGATTCTCCTCTACAGCTAGAGTTCCATCCAATTGGAGAAAGATGTCCATCTAAATATTATAGAAGCTGCATAAAGAAAATATGCAAATTTTTCCACCAGTGGTGTTTCACCAAATGGACTTGTTGGGGATAAAAATCAGTGCCTGTCGACATAAGCGGAAAATAAAATGTTGTGCCCTAAGTTTCCCGAAAACTCACATTTTCAATATGTTCCCATCACATTTTCAACTGCACCGATACATTTGTCACTAAAACTGTTATGTTAAATACCAAATGTGACTACTCAGCAGCTCGCAGATATAGTGCGGGTAGGCTAGTCTACATTATTATGGATAAGAGCGAGAATATTTTATTTGTCAAAAGGCAGTCAAGCATCGATCATCATGTCACCAGAATAAGACCCTAGATATTTAATGGGAAGAAGCATCAAGCAAGCTCATCACCATGCACTTTCACCACCCTGTGAAGTTCATCATAAAATATTGCATCTGTAGCCTAATAAACTGCACTACCAAGTCATAGTGGGAGGACCACACACCATATGATTGTGTGACTCCAAATTTACTTCGATATGATGGTTATTATATAAATTCTGCGCATAAAAGCGTTTCCACCGCCATTTTATGCATAATTAATTTTACGGACACTAAATGTATCGCATATGTCGAACGAACAAATTATCTTTATAAAATTGTACAAAAACTTCCTTTTTTCATCACAGCTGTCGTGATTTTTAAAATTTTTTAAATATGGTATGACTTCACTGACATAAAAACTGTGGATGGAAACGTGGTTAGTGATGCTGATATAAATAGCCTGCATCTAAGCGCCCATGGGCTGCTGGATGACCTGATCAATCATGAGTTTGGCAACATTAACCCAAAAGAGGCATGCATATGGAAACATTCCCACTGTGCTAATGGCCCCTGTAGATGGCCTCCATAAAGACCAGAGGAAGCTGCTTGGAGAGGCTGGAGGACTTAACCAAACCACACATTTTAATGTTTCTACTACTCTCTGATAGGGAAATTACAATGTCCACAGACACCCTAATAACCCCAACTCATCATACAGCAATTAGTGTTGCACTACGTTACCTCCTCACATAATTTTTATTTAACCTTTATTTAAGTAGGCAAGTCAGTTAAGAACAAATTCTTATTTACAATGACGGCCTACCCCAGCCAAACCCTAACGATGTTGGGCCAATTGTGCGCCGTCCTAAGGAACTTCCAATCACGGCCGTTTGTGATACAGCCTGGAATCTAACCAGGGTCTGTACCTCTAGCATTGAGATGCAGTGCCTTAGACCACTGCGCCACTCGGGAGCCCTCGGGAGCCCTACATAAGAAGAATAAGGTTAGTGAGAGCAGGGGGAAGGGTGGATGGTGGTGACAGTACAATAACTAGAGGCACACTGCAGATGCTCAGGTTACATGCCATCCATCCTTCCACTGCAGAAAGGACAAGCAACACTTCCATGTCCTGTACTGCTATTGAACCAATGGTACTGGGCTATTCTGAGAAGTGACACGGGCAATAAGACCTTTGTTTTGACTTCCACCTCTCAGACCCAAAGCTAAGCCTGTCCCACTATGAAGCAGTAGAATCAGGATGCCAAACTACTGCACCAGGGGCACAGGGCTAGCTAGCACAGCTGCTCTATCCCCCAGTCATTGCTCCACTCTTACGAAAAATAAGAAAACTTCACAAGCAGGAGATGTACGCAGTAAAGTCTAGTCCTCTCAGGTTGATTAATTCTCAGTGTCCATCTGTAGCATGTAATCTGTCTGACTCTCACTCATTCACCATCTATCAGTCTGTGACCCCTTTATCTATGTTTAGGTCTACATCACTCTCCATCTGTGCACCCTCAGTCACAAACCTCAATTTCCTTGTTCTCACCTTCTCTATTCCCCCCGTTGCACCATTTTCTGGTTATTAACACAATTCTATTCAATTATGAGTAGTAGGAACTAGAGAAAGTCCATATTAATTTTAAAAAACATACAGGAGTAATTATAGGTTAAGTGCCTTGCTCAGGTTTCACTTAGTCAGCTCAGGGATTCAAATCAAATCATTATTGGTCACATACACACAGTTAGCAGATGTTATTGTGAGTGTAGCAAAATGCTTGTGCTTCTAGTTCGGACAGTGCAGCAATATCTAACAAGGAATATCTAAAAATTCTACAACAAGTACCTAATACACACAAATCTTAGTCAAATCTAATCTGGAATAAGAATAGATAACCTGCAACCTTTCGAATTACAGGGCCATCACTCTTAACCACTAGCCTACCTGCCGCCCTAGTCTCTGATATGCCTAGCACATTTGTCAATGGATTCCTACAGCTAACGGGATCGATCATTCAAGCGTCCATTTATTCGGTACTTAATCTGAACCTTAATGTCAAGGTTGACCAGAAAAGGCCTTTTAAGAGTCAAGCACATAGGCTAGCTAGCTTAATACATTTACATTTACATTTAAGTCATTTAGCAGACGCTCTTATCCAGAGCGACTTACAAATTGGTGCATTCACCTTATGATATCCAGTGGAAATATATATAATAATAGTCCATATTTTTGTGTTTATGGTTGAGTAAAAGACCACAAGGCATTGCACAGGTGACAACACCAGATGAATATTGATCAAATAAAAAACTGCCATTGAATTATGGCAGTTCATTAAAATACTGTCAAGTGTGCCAATGAGGAAGTATACTGTGCTTCTATGTGCTGAACTCTGAACTGTAAGACCCCCTGGCTACATACTGGTTTGAGGAGCTTGCAAGCATGCCTTATTTACTTTTCCTATTGTATTTTTTTAGTTTGTATGCCAATGTGCTTTGAAGAATGTAATGCATAAGTTGATGAACACAACAATAGCCAGCCACCACTCAAGAGCACCCAATGTCTTGGCCAAAAATGACAAGGGGTACCCCACAAAGGGTGGGGATTTAAAAGCCAGGACATGATAATAGTCTACCTAGCTACGTCGTGAGTCATCATGCCTATACAGTGAGATTCATAGCTAACGTTATAGCAGCTGGATCCGATCAATCAGGAATGGAAACGACGTTATCACCACATTGAGTATTAGCTGGCAATAAGATTTTCAATTGACATGAATAACGTACCTAGTTATAGCTAACTACCTCTTCAAAAGGTAACGTTAGACAGTCTGCTAACGTTGGCTAAACAGTTAGCCTGCTATTGTTACTGTTAATGTCATTACCTGCTTGTCAAGCCGGCGTTGGCACCTTACTCATGAACATTATTAGCTAAAAATAGAATATGTTTCTACAGCTAAATGTGACTTTATTCAAATGGAATCAAATGTTGAGCTAGCTAGGTAACGTTCGTTTTCGGCTATTTAGCTTAACTATAGTCGGTTAGCTAGCTAACGTTAACTACACTGTTGTTGCCAAGAAAACATTCGAAATGCAAACGTTGATGCAGAGTAGACTCACCTCTTGCTCAGTGTCGCCCTGCTCAGACACCCCGATTTCACTGGGAAGTTCAGCCAGATCCGTGACCCGAATCAGTCCATCGTGAAGGAAAATAGTCTCTTCCTTCACTGACAGCCACTGGGACGAATCCACGGCCCCGGAGCCCATCTCTCTCTCCCCCGAGAAAAATGCCAGAGAGGTCGAACATCAAAACAAATTCAATATCCGAAATGACAACAACACTACCCGACAGACATGCTGTCAGTCAGATGACAAACTCAAACGTAGTCCGAGCCAGCTACGTTAGCTAACTAATGCCACTCGTACTGCTTTACTACAGTGGCTAGCTGGCTAACATAGGTCGGCCAGCTGATTGCACTGTGTGGGACAGGTTCTTTATCTAGCCGAGGCTAGCTATCAACCGTACTGTACCGTCTTCACAGCGCAGAGTGGATGTGACACTCTGTAAACCGTAATATTTAGAGCGAAGTTTCATAAATGACTGCCTTCTCCTGCTGAACACAAAGTCTGAGCATAACCACAACACGACAAGAAAGCAGGAAAAATGGCTCCGTTAATGGTCCAACCTCTGTTTATTAGTGACCGGATAGATATTCGAAATACCACAGCTGAGACGCCATGTTTCCTAGGCCAACAGTTCCCAGCATACACTGCAGGTTATCCTACAACAGGGATCTCTAACCTTTTCTAGCATGATAGCTGCTCTTCCCCGGGCCCTTTGTGTACAACAGGTGTTTTATGTCAATATACCTGGTAAAATAATGGTTAAAACAACACAAAGGGGGCCCATTTAAATGTAGTATTTCCTGAATTCTGTTTTCTCACAACAACAAAAAAATCCTGGTTTTGGAAAAAAAATACTGTTTGCTCTCATGATTTAAATTGTTCAAAGAGAAACATCGATAACTTATGTTCTGAAGCCATGTTTTTTTAAAGGTAAAAAAAACACAATATTTGCGTGTATAATTCCCCTTTAACTGCACATGTAGCAAGATAGTAATATGTCGGTCTAGAGATGTTTCTGCTGGGCCTTTTGGGAAACCGAGGCTTTCTGAAAGCTTCCGCGCTTTCAGCAAATTGTTCCGGGAAACGGTTCAGTACTTGGAGCGTCATTATCTGTTTACAATACACATGACATTTGCTAGACAGCAATAGGTGTGATTTTCAGATGGATGTTTTTTTCTCCACTGTTTTTATGTAAATTTCGTGGCGCAGCTGTAAATCGTTGGCTTTAGTAGCCTACAATCATTTGGAAGACTGGGTTTACTTCATGCTTGCTTTTTTACCTTGAAGTTTGCTATTTTTCAAAACTGAATCTATAGTATTATTTAGGATGCATAAGACAGAGGCGTATACAATACCAAACAAAACAAATTATTTTGAACAACAGTGCCGAGAGTGTGGTTTCACATAAAACTATTTTTCAAAATATTGTGCATTTGACCTCACATCCCTGAATGTTCCATAGTTCCCTACTCTACCTGCTAAGCTACCGGTCAGGTGAAATTTATTTTTTAAAATCCTAACTATATTTGTAAGTACGTTCAGTAGAGGTCAGTGTTTTAAAGTAGCTTGGAATCAAAGAAAGCCCCGAACCATGGCGAAATCAATGGGGTCTCGCATTTTGCAACAAGCAGTTTGAAAAAGCACGTGATCAAACAAGCTTTGGACGTCATTGATGGCGTACTTCTGATAAAGCGATACAGGCATCTGCACACTGCTTCACGCCTGGATCACACCGACAGGTGTTTTTGCATTTTGGTACAGCAGAAGTACATTAATTTCCAATGGAACGTTGCGTTTGCCTTTCAGCATTGTGTTGCAGAGGCAGTTGCAATACGTTCTGTGTGGTGCATACCTTGGATTTATCGAATGCATGGGTCAAACTATGTGTTGACGGCTTGACAGAAACGGTAGCGGGTGTCAAATGTTGAACTTTTGTTGCACACATATCTAGATAATGCTTCGTACCATTTTGCGCAAAGACACTATTCGTGTGATCTGAGAGTGGCACCGCGTGGTGAAACAACACATCCCACTTATTTTCAATGGAAGAATTGCGGTAAGAAGCCGAGTGGGCGGGACCGTTGGAGTGCGTGAACGTGGTGTGGGAGGGGGTGAAAAAGTTCAACGTTTCCGAACTTTATGACCACTGGGCAATGAGCAATCATGTCGAGTGGTTCCCATGACGAATTTGACACTATGCGAACCATCGCTGGAGACTTTCTTCAATATCAGCACTGATCTGTTAAGAAACAGATTACCGACCATTTTGAATCCCACCGTACCTTCTCCGCTATGCAATCTGGTTTCAGAGCTGGTCATGGGTGCACCTCAGCCACGCTCAAGGTCCTAAACGACATCATAACCGCCATCGATAAGAGACATTACTGTGCAGCCGTATTCATTGACCTGGCCAAGGCTTTCGACTCTCTCAATCACCACATTCTTATTGGCAGACTCGACAGCCTTGGTTTCTCAAATGATTGCCTTGCCTGGTTTACCAACTACTTCTCTGATAGAGTTCAGTGTGTCAAATCGGAGGGCCTGTTGTCCGGACCTCTGGCAGTCTCTATGGGGGTGCCACAGGGTTCAATTCTCGGGCAGACTCTCTTCTCTGTATACATCACTGATGTTGCTCTTGCTGCTGGTGATTCTCTGATCCACCTCTAAGCAGACGACACCATTCTGTATACTTCTGGCCCCTCTTTGGACACTGTGTTAACTAACCTCCAGACGAGCTTCAATGCCATACAACTCTCCTTCCGTGGCCTCCAACTGCTCTTAAACGCAAGTAAAACTAAATGCATGCTCTTCAACCGATCACTGCCTGCACCTGCTCGCCCATCCAGCATCACTACTCTGGATGGTTCTGACTTAGAATATGTGGACAACTACAAATACCTAGGTGTCTGGTTAGACTGTAAACTCTCCTTCCAGACTCACATTAAGCATCTCCAATCCAAAATTAAATCTAGAATCGGCTTCCTATATCGCAACAAAGCATCCTTCACTCATGCTGCCAAACATACCCTCGTAAAACTGACCATCATACCGATTCTCGACTTCGGTGATGTCATTTATAAAATGGCCTCCAACACTCTCCTCAACAAATTGGATGCAGTCTATCACAGTGTCATCCGTTTTGTCACCAAAGCCCCATACACTACCCACCATTGTGCCCTGTACGCTCTCGTTGGTTTGCCCTCGCTTCATACTCGTCGCCAAACCCACTGGCTACAGGTTATCTACAAGTCTCTGCTAGGTAAATCCCCGCCTTATCTCAGCTCCCTGGTCACCATAGCAGCACCCACTCGTAGCACGTGCTCCAGCAGGTATATCTCACTGGTCACCCCCAAAGCCAATTCCTCCTTTGGTCGTCTTTCCTTCCAGTTCTCTGCTGCCAATGACTAGAACGAACTGCAAAAATCACTGAAGCTGGAGGGTCATATCTCCCTCACTAGCTTTAAGCACCAACAGTCAGAAGCAGCTCACAGATCACTGCACCTGTACATAGCCCATCTGTAAACAGCCCATCTATCTACCTACCTCATCCCCATACTGTATTTATTTATTTATCTTGCTCCTTTGCACCCCAGTATCTCTACTTGCACATTCATCTTCTGCACATCTACCATTCCAGTGTTTAATTGCTATAATGTAATGACTTTGCCACCATGGCCTATTTATTGCCTTAACTCCCTTATCTTACCTCATTTGCACTCACTGGATATAGACCTTTTGTTTTCTTTTGTTTTACTGTATTATTGACTGTATGTTTTGTTTATTCCATATGTAACTCTGTGTTGTTGTATGTGTCGAATTACTATACTTCATCTTGGCCAGGTCTCAGTTGCAAATGAGAACTTGTTCTCAACTAGCCTACATGGTTAAATAAAGGTTAAAAAAAAAATAATAATAATCAGAGGACACATGATAGGTGTAGTATTTCATCAAAATTTCAACCAGTAGAGAATGTGGACCCATTCCAGTAGATAATGTGAATTGTTTTATTGAAAGAAGTTCATTATCCAAGTGTTATAAATACATAATACATGCATTATAAATATTATAACTGTAATATATTAAACGTAGAAGTTCAATTTACTTCAATGCACATCTGGTGCGCATTATAAAATCTGAGGAAGAAAGATGAGGTAGGGAGAGAGGTGTGAGTGTAAAAAACAAAAAGGGAAAGAGTTAACAGGGGAGCAGGGAAGACAACATATGATTAATGAATTATAGTGCTACTAATCTTAATATTCTCTCATGTCATTACAATTACATAATACTGTATCTAGCTGTGTTTCCTAACCAGCCTTGAGCCAAAGGTTATCTTAAGAGCTGGTGAGGTGGCGATGACAGGACTGGGGTTGGCATCCTCTCTCACATCAAAACATACCTGCAGACAAGAGACAGATGGAGAGAGAGTTGTTTTTTTTATTCTAACACTCTCAGTCATCATAATCATCAGGAGGTGAAATGCAAAACTGACCTTGGATCATTAACTCTGGGACTACTACATCTCTATCTGTATTTCAATGTAAAGCATCTCTTTAATAATACTTCCTGTTGACCCGACCAAGTGACCTCTCACCTCTGATCATGCTGTGCCCTCTATGTCTCAGCCAGTTCAGATGCGGGGGAGGGGTTCACCAACACGGCTAATATAACCTCGTAGATTTAGGTAGAGACTGTCAATTTAACTACCTTATTGTCTCAATAAGTGTTCAACAAGAATCTGTGTGTGTGGCCTTACCTGGTGTCCACACTAAGTGGCTGTAGAGTACTTTATACTGAAAAACATGTACAGACACACAAGGACAAACAATATAGCGTAGTTATATAAATAATTAAGTTACTTACTATTCTCCATGGTTGTTCCTCTCGCCTATTCTTTGAAGGTGGAAGGAGCCACAGCTACACACCTGAGCCTGCTTTCTGATTAATGCACTAGTATGTAGGTGTGGGTTATAGGGTGTCTAATTGTTCAACATTTTTTCAATATGGGTGACTCTTAAAAGAGCCTGTTAGGTTTTGTATACACATCACCCTTACCTGAACAGCACCCTCACCTGACAAGGAGAAATCAAAGGGAGAGGAACTGGGAATCTAATGACTGGAAGAATACTCTTATTGATATGTGGATGGCTTTTAAAAAAGTATTCTGGTTGTGCATAGTGTAGTCTGTTGTTCCCAAGGAACAGCACCCTCTTTGAAAAAGTAGGAAGTGAAGATCTCCCGCACCTGGATTGCCTCCTGTGTTGCATTGTTGGCCCCCATCCTGACAACATCCTGCAGAGCAGCAGACCTCTCCTCTAGCACACATCTGCAAAGCTGTAGATGCCATCCTGGTCCTCGTGTCCATCCTCAAGAAGTTATGCAGGACACAGGTAGACTTCACACACACCTGAATTCCCCCAGGAGGCAGTCCCAGATGTTCCTGGTCACCCAACGGTGCAGTGCCCTACACGGTAATTGTAGGCAATCGTTTTGAAGGGATCTCCAGTTGCAAGGTATCCGTAGGAATATATAAGATAATGTAATTATTAGACTTCCATCACCAGGTCATTGTGGATTACTAAAGTATAATATCTCTTATAACAAATCAAGCTAACTTTGGATAGATAGATGTATGTGTAACGAACACGCTGGGAGTCAGGAAGCAAGTGCAGTTGGTCAGTTTAATAATAATGAACAAGAGTAATACAAAACAAGAGAAGCGTCTGGACATGAAAACAGAACCAAAACTGCCTGAAGACTGATCCTGTTTCCATTGATCATCCTTGAGATGTTTCTACAACTTGATTGGAGTCCACCTGTGGTAAATTCAATTGATTGAACATGATTTGGAAAGGCCTACACCTGTCTATATAAAAAGGTCCCACAGTTGACAGTGCCTGTCAGAGCAAAAACCAAGCCATGAGGTCGAAGGAATTGTCCATAGAGCTCCGAGACATGATTGTGTCGAGGCATATATCTGGGGAAGGGCACCAAATCATTTCTGTAGCATTGAAGGTCCCCAAGAAAACAGTGGCTTCCATCATTCTTAAATGGAAGAAGTTTGGAGCTCCAGAGTTCCTCTGTGGAGATGGGAGAACATTTCAGAAGGACAACCATCTCTGTAGTACTCCACCAATCAGGCCTTTATGGTAGGAGTGGCCAGACGGAAGTAAAAGGCACGACAGCCCGCTTGGAGTTTGCCAAAAGGCACCTAAAGACTCTCAGACCATGAGAAACAAGATTGAACTATTTGGCCTGAATGCCAAGCGTCACGTCTGGAGGAAACCAAGCACGATAAGTACGGTGAAGCATGGTTGTGGCAGCATCATGCTGTGGGGATGTTTTTCAGCTGCAGGGACTGGGAGACTAGTGAGGATTGAGGGAAAGATGATTGGCGCAAAGTACTGAAAGATCCTTGATGAAAACCTGCTCCACAGCGCTCAGGTCCTCAGACTGGGGCGAAGGTTCACCTTCTAACAGGACAAAGGCCTTAAGCACACAGCCAAGACAACGCAGGAGTGGTTTCGGTACAAGTCTCTGAATGTCCTTGAGTGGCCCAGCCAGAACCCGGACTTGAACCCGATCGAACATCTCTGGAGAGACCTGAAAATAGCTGTGCAGCGACCCTTCCCATCTAACCTGACAGAGCTTGAAAGGATCTACAGAGAAGAATGGGAGAAACTCCCTAAATACAGGTGTGCCAAGCTTGTAGCGTCATACCCAAGAAGACTTGAGGCTGTAAACCCTGTCAAAGTTGCTTCAACAAAGTATTTAGTAAAGGGTCTACTAACTTTGTTTTTTTTAATACATTTGCAAAAATTACTAAAAACCTGTTTTTGCTTTGTAATTATGTGTGTAGATTGATGAGGGGGAAAAAACATTTTAATCGATTTTAGAATAAGGTTGTAACGTACAAAATGTGGAAAAAGTCAAGGGGTCTGAATACTTTATGAGTCCACTGTAAATACCGCTTGATGATGAGTTGATCATTTGAATCAGCTGTGTAGTGCTAAGGCAGAAACAAAAAATATACACCCCTTTGAGTCCCCAGGACCAGGATTAAGAACCACTGCTCTTTATTGGCACCTCTTCTTCTGCAGACAGGCTTTCACAGCCCTCTAAGGACAGAAAACAACACAAGAAACAGACTTCATTATAATCAAATGAGATAGCACTGAATATTATCTCTGTCCTCATTTCAAGGAACTGGAACTACACAAACATACCTGCCCTATCCAGAATAGCCTACTCTCTCCCTTATTTGACAGTTGGAACTGCTATCCTTTCCATGGCTGATAGCTGGTTATAAACAAATGCATTTGGAGTTTGTGTTTAGCTAGCTAATATGAAGTTAGGTAGCTGGTGATACTTAATTCACTTAGCTAGCTAGCTATACAGTATGTAAAGTTGGCTAGATAGCTAGCTAGCTACAATAGCAGCTCATCACTCGAAATGTGAAATTCTTACTTACAAGCCCTTAACCAGCAATGCAGTTAAGAAAAAAAATAGAAAAGTGTTAACGTATTTACTAAAATAAACCAAATATATATATATTTTTAAAGAAAAATAGAAAAATAACTAATAATTAAGGAGCAACAATAAAATAACAGTAGTGAGGCTATATACAGATGGTACCAGTTAGTCGAGGTAATTGAGGTAATATGTACATGTAGGTATAATAAACAAAGAGTAGCATCGGTGTAAAAGACGGGGGAGGGGCAGCAGAAGGGGGGGGGGGGTAGTAGCTGTTTAGACGCCGCTAGGACCTAGACTTGGAGCTCAGGTACACGGTAGCAGAGAGAACAGTCTATGACTAGGGTGGCTGGAGTCTTTGACAATTGTTAGGGCCTTCCTATGACACCGCCTGGTGTAGAGGTCCTGGATGGCAGGAAGCTTGGTCCCAGTGATGTACTGGGCCGTACACACTACCCTCTGTAGTGCCTTGTGGTCGGAGGCCGAGCAGGTGATGCAACCAGTCAGGATGCTCTCGATGGTGCAGCTGTAGAACCTTTTGAGAATCTGAAGACCCATGCCAAATCTTTTCAGTCTCCTGAGGGGGAATAGGTGCAGTCATGAGTGCAGTCATGAGTGTACAGGGAGTACAGGACGGGACTGAGCACGCACCCCTGAGGAGCCCATGTTGAGGATCAGCGTGGCGGATGTGTTGTTACCTACCCTTACCACCTGGGGGCGTCCCATCCGGAAGTCCAGGATTCAGTTGCAAAAGGAGGTGTTTAAAAAAATATATATATATTTCTCCTTTTCTCCCCAATTTCGTGGTATCCAATTGTTAGTAATTACTATCTTGTCTCATCGCTACAACTCCCGTACGGGCTCGGGAGAGACGAAGGTCGAAAGCCATGCGTCCTCCGAAACACAACCCAACCAAGCCGCACTGCTTCTTAACACAGCGCGCCTCCAACCCGGAAGCCAGCCGCACCAATGTGTCGGAGGAAACACCGTGCACCTGGCTACCTTGGTTAGCGCGCACTGCGCCCAGCCCGCCACAGGAGTCGCTGGTGCGCGATGAGACAAGGATATCCCTACCGGCCACAACAAGCCATTTCCGGCGCCGACCGAGATGGCCGCCTCGCTTCGCGTTCCTTGGAAAATATGCAGTATTTTGTTTTTTTACGTGTTATTCCTTACATTGGTACCCCAGGTAATCTTAGGTTTCATTACATACAGTCGGGAGGAACTACTGAATATAAGAGCAACGTCAACTCACCATCGTTCCAACCAGGAATATGACTTTCCCGAAACGGATCCAGTGTTTTGCCTTCCACCCAATACAATGGATCTGATCCCAGCCGGCGACCCTATGCGACGCCGTAAAAGGGGCAAACGTAGCGGTCTCCTGGTCAGGCTTCAGAGACGGGCACATCGCGCTCCACTCCCTAGCATACTACTCGCCAATGTCCAGTCTCTTGACAATAAGGTTGATGAAATCCGAGCACGGGTAACATTCCAGAGAGACATCAGAGATTGTAACGTTCTCTGCTTCACGGAAACATGGCTAACTCAAGAGACGCTAACGGAGTCGGTGCAGCCAGCTGGTTTCTTCACGCATCGCGCCGACAGAAACATACATCTTTCTGGTAAGAAGAGGGGCGGGGGTGTATGCCTTATGATTAACGAGACGTGGTGTGATCATAACAACATACAGGAACTCAAGTCATTCTGTTCACCTGATCTAGAACTCCTCACAATCAAATGTCGACCGCATTATCTACCAAGGGAATTCTCTTCGATTATAATCACAGCCGTATATATTCCCCCCCAAGCAGACACATCGATGGCCCTGAACGAACTTTATCTGACTCTTTGTAAACTGGAAACCACACACCCTGAGCCTGCATTCATCGTAGCTGGGGATTTTAACAAGGCTAATCTGAAAACAAAACTCCCTAAATTCTATCAGCATATCGATTGTGCTACCAGGGCTGTTAAAACCTTGGATCATTGTTATACTAACTTCCGCGACGCATATAAGGCCCTCCCCCGCCCTCCTTTCGGAAAAGCTGACCACGACTCCATTTTGTTGCTTCCAGCCTACAAACAGAAACTAAAACAACAAGCTCCCTCGCTCAGGTCTGTTCAACGCTGGTCCGACCAATCTGATTCCACGCTTCAAGACTGCTTCGATCACACGGATTGGAATATGTTCCGCATTGCGTCCAACAACAACATTGACGAATATGCTGATTCGGTGAGCGGGTTCATTAGAAAGTGTATTGACGATGTCGTACCCACAGCAACGATTAAAACATTCCCAAACCAGAAACCGTGGATTGACGGCAGCATTCGCGTGAAACTGAAAGCGCGAACCACTGCTTTTACCCAGGGCAAGGTGACCGGAAACATGACCGAATACAAACAGTGTAGCTATTCTCTCCGCAAGGCAATCAAACAGAGACAAAATAGAGTCGCAATTCAACAGCTCAGACACAAGAGGTATGTGGCAGGGTCTACAGTCAATCACGGATTACAAAAAGAAAACCAGCCCCGTCGCGGAACAGGATGTCTTGCTCCCAGACAGGCTAAATAACTTTTTTGCTCGCTTTGAGGACAATACAGTGCCACTGACACGGCCCGCTACCAAAACCTGCGGGCTCTCCTTCACTGCAGCCGAGGTGAGTAAAACACAAACGGTCCCGTGTGGCCCAGTTGGTAGAGCATGGCGCTTGCAACGCCAGGGTTGTGGGTTCATTCCCCACGGGGGGACCAGGATGAATATGTATGAACTTTCCAATTTGTAAGTCGCTCTGGATAAGAGCGTCTGCTAAATGACTTAAATGTAAATTTAAACGTGTTAACCCTCGCAATGCTGCAGGCCCAGACGGCATTCCCAGCCGCGTCCTCAGAGCATGCGCAGACCAGCTGGCTGGTGTGTTTACGGACATATTCAATCAATCCTTATCCCAGTCTGCTGTTCCCACATGCTTCAAGAGGGCCACCATTGTTCCTGTTCCCAAGAAAGCTAAGGTAACTGAGCTAAACGACTACCGCCCCGTAGCACTCACTTCCGTCATCATGAAGTGCTTCGAGAGACTAGTCAAGGACCATATCACCTCCACCCTACCGGACACCCTAGACCCACTCCAATTTGCTTACCGACCCAATAGGTCCACAGACGACGCAATCGCAACCACACTGCCCTAACCCATCTGAACAAGAGGAATACCTATGTGAGAATGCTGTTCATCGACTACAGCTCAGCATTTAACACCATAGTACCCTCCAAACTCGTCATCAAGCTCGAGACCCTGGGTCTCGACCCCGCCCTGTGCAACTGGGTCCTGGACTTCCTGACGGGCCGCCCCCAGGTGGTGAGGGTAGGTAACAACATCTCCACCCCGCTGATCCTCAACACTGGGGCCCCACAAGGGTGCATTCTGAGCCCTCTCCTGTACTCCCTGTTCACCCACGACTGCGTGGCCATGCACGCCTCCAACTCAATCATCAAGTTTGCGGATGACACTACAGTGGTAGGCTTGATTACCAACAACGACGAGACGGCCTACAGGGAGGAGGTGAGGGCCCTCGGAGTGTGGTGTCAGGAAAATAACCTCACACTCAACGTCAACAAAACAAAGGAGATGATTGTGGACTTCAGGAAACAGCAGAGGGAGCACCCCCCTATCCACATCGACGGGTCAGTAGTGGAGAAGGTGGAAAGTTTTAAGTTCCTCGGTGTACACATCACGGACAAACTGAATTGGTCCACCCACACAGACAGCGTTGTGAAGAAGGCGCAGCAGCGCCTCTTCAATCTCAGGAGGCTGAAGAAATTCGGCTTGTCACCAAAAACACTCACAAACTTCTACAGATGCACAATCGAGAGCATCCTGTCGGGCTGTATCACCGCCTGGTACGGCAACTGCTCCGCCCACAACCGTAAGGCTCTCCAGAGGGTAGTGAGGTCTGCACAACGCATCACCGGGGGCAAACTACCTGCCCTCCAGGACACCTACACCACCCGATGTCACAGGAAGGCCATAAAGATCATCAAGGACAACAACCACCCAAGCCACTGCCTGTTCACCCCGCTATCATCCAGAAGGCGAGGTCAGTACAGGTGCATCAAAGCAGGGACAGAGAGACTGAAAAACAGCTTCTATCTCAAGGCCATCAGACTGTTAAACAGCCACCACTAACATTTAGCGGCCGCTGCCAACATACTGACTCAACTCCAGCTCACTTTAATAATGGGAATTGATGGAAATTATGTAAAAATGTACCACTAGCCACTTTAAACAATGCCACTTAATATAATGTTTACATACCCTACATTACTCATCTCATATGTATATGTATATACTGTACTCTATATCATCTACTGCATCTTGCCATCTTTATGTAATACATGTATCACTAGCCACTTTAAACTATGCCACTTTATGTTTACATACCCTACATTACTCATCTCATATGTATATACTGTACTCTATACCATCTACTGCATCTTGCCTATGCCGTTCTGTACCATCACTCATTCATATATCTTTATGTACATATTCTTTATCCCTTTACACATGTGTGTATAAGGTAGTAGTTGTGGAATTGTTAGGTTAGATTACTTGTTGGTTATTACTGCATTGTCGGAACTAGAAGCACAAGCATTTCGCTACACTCGCATTAACATCTGCTAACCATGTGTATGTGACAAATAAAATTTGATTTGATTTGATTCAAGGTTGGAAAGTGACAGCGAAGATGAGGCCTCAGAGTCTGATGTTCAAGAGGTGGACATTGAGGAGGTCCAGGGAGAAGACATGAAAGCCTGAGAGGAAAACAACCAAAGCTTTAGTTTCTGGACTATCATTTTACAGATGTATGATGAAAATGTTTTTGGGAGATGCTATGGATCATTGCGGATCATTCAATATTGCATTTATTTTGTTGTTCAGTGAAATCATCCCATGTGAAGAGTCAACTCATTTAATTATGATTTCTCCTCAACACAACCAAATAAATAAATAAAAATATTCTGTGGTTAATAATTATGTCTGAAACACCTCCAATCATTGAGACTAAAAAACACCACAAATCAAATCAAAGTTTATTTGTCACGTGCACTGAATACAACAGGTGTAGACCTTACAGTGAAATGCTTACTTACAGGCCCTAACCAACAGTGCAATTTAAGAAAAAATTGGTATTAGGTGAACAATAGATAAGTTAAGAAATAAAAAACAACTGTAAAAAGACAGTGAAAATAACAGTAGCGAGGCTATATACAGGCACCAGTTAGTCGGGCTAATTTAGGTAGTATATAGATGTAGGTATGGTTAAAGTGACTATGCATATATGATAAACAGAGAGTAGCAGTAGCGTAAAAGAGGGGTTGGTGGATTTTTTCCTAAAAGAATAATATTAATGTCTAAATTTGTAAGTTGTACAAAGAATCTTTGTCCTTCCAGGCCAGACCTCAAAGTGACACAGAGAGTGAGGAGGACCTCACCTGTCAAAACAGGAAATGCAAATGCAGCTAACCACTGCAAACTTTCAAATAAGGGAGTTCAAAAGAGAAAAGGCTGCACTCAGACAATCTCTCTCCGTGATTGAAGGTAAGCTTTCCTGTTTGTGGATGCTCCCACTGAATATTCTCACCATGCATGCAAGTCCAGGTTTAGTTGTGTATATACCCATAGATACCAGTTGTATAGTTTCTACCTATCTATTAGTTGAATGCATATTGCATGCAAGTGTAATGACAGCACATGATGTTCTATATTTTCAGAGTTGCCAGGTTTGCTCCAGGATGTGAAAAACCAAGAGGGAGAGAATGAGACACACAACTTCAAAGGGTGTGTGTGTGTGTGTGTTTGGTTTAAGCATGATGACCAGAATATGAGGAGTAGAGGTTGAGAGTAGGAAAGAGGATTAGAAGTTGGAAGGAGGTGGTGGTTGAATTAATCTATATTCACTTTCTCTAACTGTCTGTCATATTGTGTGTTCCCAGACATCATGGCTAGTGGATCCCCACCCATCTCCAAAACTCACAATGGTGAGAGAGGAAACAGTTTCTAACGGTGTGTGTGTTTGGTTTCAGCATGATGATCAGAATATGAGGAGGATTAGAGATTGAGAGTAGGAGGGATTATTAGAAGTTGTAAGGAGGTGGTTGAATGAAGCTGTATTAAATCTCTTAACTGTCTGTCATACTGTGTGTTCCCAGACATCATGGCTGGACCCTCCAACCCACAAAAGCAGCACTCCAAGACATAGCCGTCACAACCCTACCAGACAGCATGGTAGGGTGACTTCAAACATTGAGCTGTAAAGCGGGGATGCAAACTAGTCACAATTTGAATACAAAAGCAGGTGTATTAATATTGTAACAATACAGCAAGCAGAAAAATACTGTATGCATGTGCTGTTTTGCTTAATTTAATGTAAATGTTTAATGCATATTGTAGTACAATGATAAAATTGTCTTAATTTATAGTGCCATTTAGGATTATGCAAAACATGTTCACAAAACTATTTATCGTTGACTACTAAAACTACCTAACGGAGTACAGCAAGCAAACAACACGAGTCATGGCAGAAAGGACTACAATAATGGTTTTATAATTCAAATACATTTACTTACTTAAAGGGGTGGTTCATCGAAAAATACTTTTAACCTCATTAGAACATTTACCTAGGCATTAGCCTTTACCAGAGACAGTTTTTAGGTTAGTTGGATCAGTATTTAGACTTCTGCAATTTTATTTCAAAATGCGACATTTACGATTTTATCTAGAATGTATGAAAAACTATATGTATTTATCTTCACTTTATGCAACAAATGTTGTCTCGTCATTGAATTGGCAAAAAAACTATCTGTTTTGCTTTAAACATGTTACAAAAATACGCCTACTAGAGCTAATGTTTTCTTCAGTTTGTGACTCTGACCCAAGTCGCGGGCTTGGATTTTAATGAAAAAATGTACCGATATCATTGGGAAATATTAGGCTAGGTAAATATTTTAGCAAAGTAATCTTATCAAGATTTTAACTACAAGGGCTATTGCAGTGATTGGAGGCACCTTCGGTGTCTTTCGAAGGTATTTATGATAAACTTTGACATTAAATGGGGTTTCTATGGGAGAGGGCGAAGTAGAAATCGCTGATGAGCTAAACTAAATACTGACCTAACCAAGCTAAAAACGGTCTCTGGTGAAGGCTAATGCCTAGGAAAATGTTCTAGTGAGATTAAACATATCTTTCAATGAACCACCCCTTAACATAGATGATGAAAACATTACAATACAACAGTTTACATTTCAAGATAATACTTTATGAGCAAAGCATTTATCTAAACATGAATCTGAGAGGTAGGCAGAGAACATATGCTTGACTAAGTCCAAAACTCAAATCTAATATACTGAATTTAGAAAGGGGGGAGAAAGATAGAAGGGGAGAGTGACTAAGCGAGGGAGACAGAGAGAAAGGAGATAAGAGTTGTATAGTTACCACATGGCTGGGCGATAGGACTACATCCATCATCAATGGTGACCACGTGACAATGTCAAAAACAATGTTTTGTTTAATTTGTAGTATTTCTCGAGAAATTCTGTATTCTGCAACATTTTACAATCACGGATAATGATGTTAATAATCTATTCATATTTGTGTTCTGCAAAGTCCTAATATCGGTAGCAATAATGGTTTTGTTCGAATACTCGGCACACCCCTATTAAAGACATAGTGGGGATGATTGCGCTAACAAGGCAAGTTTTTTTTAGAACAGGTGCACACAAAATGGAAGTCAGAGCAAATCCTAATATTAAAATACTGTATTGATTTCAGATATCATTAAAAAAAATATTCTAATATCATGCAAAAAACTACGTTTCTGTCCATCACAAAGGAAAGTTTGAATACATTGTTGATAACTACTACAGTACTGTGCAAATAGCACATTTTGACCACAGCTTCTAAAGGCCCAAAATCATGTGTAACTGGCTTATGTATATTATAAAAGTTATTGCTTTATGATGTTTTACATGTGGAACTGGCAGAGGGTGTTAAACTTCAAGCGAACATTATCACTCGACTGAGCAAAGAACCATCAAAGTGCATTTCTTAGCTCATGACAGCTCTGTTTCCCAGAGGTGATGGCCGTCTCTTCATTGACAGGCATTTGCAGTAAGTTGCTTAGTCATTTTTTTGTATAAATACTGTACAATAACATGTAAAATTATGAAATATAAGACTTTTACTTCAAAATACAGCAGAACTACTAGTACTGTAAATGGCCAAAAAGGGGTTTTATAGTTTATTTTATTATTTATTTATTACAAGAGTGTATGAATGTGTGTAACCTGATCTCAGGTCTATTAGTTTGTGCCAAGACTATTGATTAATTTGGGGTTAGGCAGGCTATTATGTACTCAAAGCAAATTTGTTTAAACCCTCTTTTCTTTTTCTCCACAGACTTTTTAATTAGGCAAAACCAGATAGAGAAGGATGTCTTAAAAATAATTTAATTGAAGCTTGAATCGAAATTGCTTAAGTCCAAGATTTAGGTTTAAAACAGTTTTTTTTTTTTTACTCAAAGGGAGTCACTTGGAGGCTAAGGCCTAACTTTTTGATTTGTTAACTGAGTGAAAAAGTATTAAAATTGATAATTTTTCAAATATGATGTCTTCATATCTGTCAACTTCTTAAACTTCTTAATGTACACTGAACAAAAACATTTCAAGTCTACTATAGTTATTGCTGTAGTATCACTATAAGATTGCTATAATATTACCATAAGGTATACCATTAGTATATCTTTGTATATTGGTATAGTAGTGTATAGTGTTAGTTATTGCTATAGTATCACTATACGATGATGTTATAGTATTCCTTTAAGATTACTATAGTATGTCTGAATTTAACATAATACTATATAATGTGAAAAGTTTTTCTGTGATATTTCTATAATATTCTTCTATAGTAATCTTATAGGATCACTATAATATTGCTATAGTTATTGCTATATTATTACTATAAGATTGCTATAGTTATTCTATAGTATGTCTGAATTTACCACAAGAATACTACGCTTTTTAGTGATATTTATATAATGCTATTTTTATAGTAATCCTTTAGTGCTTTTTGTAAGGGGTGTTCCAAATCGTTTTGAAATCGGAGCATCTGCGACTGTAATTTAACATCACGAGCTGAACCTCTATCATTTTCCTGTCTTGCCACAGCACTGAACCGCAACACATTGAAGCATATGATTGGTCTAGTTATGTAAGGGATCAAGGGAATTTGATGCATGTTTTGAAGAAACGCCCCTCAAAATTAGTGGAGTTGAATGGAGCGAGAGAACGTTCTCTGCTGAGTTTAGAAAACTAAAAAGAGTAGCATGTTTTATGTACAATGTTGTCAACAAAATGAGGTTGCTGTTACTTCAGTCCATATTGCTGAATGCAGCCTTTTGACAGCAACTAAAATCGATTTAATCCACTTGCATTAGTCCCTTCGTTTGGTGATTGGCATTTAGGCTGTGACAACGAAAAGGCAGCAGGTAGACCTACATGCAGTACGTTTTAGCAGGGAAGTTTGGTACGGTGGCCTGATTTCTAACTATGAAATCAATTTGTCAAACAGATAGTGAACCCGAAAAGTGTACGTTTGATTCTAAAGGGACGATTAATATAACAATTATTTGGTTAGTGTTTAAGGGCAGATTTATATAATGAATTCTTCAATTTCATTAACTATTTACTTTATTCTGATCAGTGGAACAATTATCATTCTTAACAATGGGCTAAAATATAGGGTAATTACTGTTCTTGTCAGCAAGAACACTACGGTTATTCCACTTTGTGTCCTTTACTTGAAAGCAGTCTATAGACAAGTAGAATGCAATCTATGATTTGGTTACCCAATGCCATCAACCATAAATATTATTATCTCCTGTGCAGAGCATTGGCGTAGTGGTAACACTCCCCGGTACGTGTCACATGCAACTTTCCACCTGAGAACAGGGATCAATCTCTGCTTTCAACCTTCCCACTGTTTCTAGCATTTGCCTGTCTCCCCACATTTAATGTTTGTCTAAATAAGGTGTCAAACCACCTAAAAAAAAAAAAAAAAAATATTAGCATTCTTTAAATTTCATCCCCCAAAAATCTCTAAGTAACAATGTCGTCAAATTGCGTGTTCATTTAATGTTCAAAATACCCTGAATACACCTGACCAGTGTCATATGCATAAGCCATGTGAAAATATGTAGAATTGCAGGAAATTAGCTTTAAACCAGTACAATTGTACATATAGTGGTTGTGCCAGGGGGCAAAGAAATTCACATAACAAATCTCACTCCAAGCTTTTTTCAAAAGTTGGCAGCCCTGTTTAAGCCAGTAGTGGCTAACCAGGGGTGGGATAATGTCAATGTGCCTTTGATTGGATAGTAGCAGGAGCTCTATGTTTATGACAGTTTGCGATGGAACATATGAAAAAATGCATGTACTTTCAGAATTGATTGGCAAGTTACTCATAGGTGGGCTGCGAGCAACTGGTAGCTCGCGATCTACCTGTTGGAGACCCCTGGCCGACAAACATTTCAACAAACATACTTCCTAGTAATGCTGATATTGTATCAGGGTTTGTTTAATACTCATGGTTTAATTTTTTTTCTTAAAAGTATTACTGTACTTTTTCTGATTGTAGTGACAAGGTAGGTAAATGATGATCATCATCTGACACAATATTAAAATTTCAAGCCTTTAGGTAAGAAGTGAAAATCCCACACTGTTTACTTCAACATGATCAATTCATAACATACTAAAACTAAGAAAAATAACAAATGAGTGTGTGAATGTCAATTACCTTACTGTTAAAGGTATAAGGGTGCCACCTCTTGAGCAATTTTAGAAATGCTATTGGCTAAACAATAATGCACCTTAAGGGAATCTTGTAATGTGAGACAATGAAGTAACAGACTGGTAATATTCAAGGGTTTTAATCTAGAAGTACAAAGACTCAATATAAATATATTAAATTGTTGTCAGAGATCATAGTACCCTCAGCAGGAGAATTCTGTACAACTCTAGTTGTGGATCATTACTTACAGTTGAGGTCAAAGGTATTTGGAATTCCCTCCTATACCGAACAGCAGCAAATCAAGTTCTTCTGCCACATTTATCATCTTAAATGTGGCAGAAGAAAATGTTAAAAATCTTAAAAACACAATAGAGGGTGATGTTGGACAGATGCATTGCATTCCCATTCTAGTAACTGGTACTTAAGGGTGCTGATGTTTGGGAATCATCAGTCAAAGCTTCTTGGACTCAATGATCCTCAGACATCGCTTGTAGAGGCGAATAGGAGTCCCTCTTTTTGAGTCTTTACTTGTGCTCTGAGCATTAAGTCTTCCTCTTTCCTCCATGCTTTTAAGGACTTGAATTAGGTCAGTGGCTTGGGAAAATCCAGCAGTACAGCTACAGCAAGAGAGCAAAGACAAATATATAAATACTTGAACCGACAGGCACATGCACAGTTTCACTAAGGATTATTGTTATTAGATTGACAGTAGGTAAGACACTGACACATTGCATGTAATGTAACATTGAACAATTAGCCTTGTGAAGAGATCCATTGAAAAAGTTGAGGCTCATTGCAAATCTATCATCCTTTGAATTTGAGCCACCAACCTTTTCCCTCCATAACAGTCTTTCACACTTGGCACGTTGAAGCAGGATAGAGATACAAAGTCCTGCAGGAGGGATTGGAGAGTTGTGGTCTTCTCCAAGTGTCTGATCTGATCAGCCAGCCTGAAATGTGATGGAGAAAGATAGAGGGACAGAGGAGACCAGTGCTCCAGGGAGACAGCCAGTGGATGAGGAGAAAAGGTTAAGAGAAAGACAAACACTATCAGAAAGGCAATGTGTGTGTGTGTGTGTGTGTGTGTGTGTGTGTGTGTGTGTGTGTGTGTGTGTGTGTGTGTGTGTGTGTGTGTGTGTGTGTAACATGTGTGCATCCATCTTGCGTAGTTATCTAACCCAGCAGGCCCTAATGCTCTAACCCTTAGTTATTTAAGGCAGCTGAAAGATACTTTAACACAGTCCATTTTAGTGACAAAGTGCTCAGGATACATTGTACCAGTGGAGGCTCCCCAGAGGAGGAAGGGGAGGACCATCCTCCTCAGTGAATTCCATACAAATAGAAATAGTGAAACATACGAAAAAAAGTTATCCCTTTTAGATAAAACTATACTAAATATATTAATGTCACCAAATAATTGATTAAAACACACTGTTTTGCAATGAAGGTCTATAGTAGCCTCAACAGCACTCTGTAGGGTAGCACCATGGTGTAGCCGGAGGACAGCTAGCTTCCGTCCTCCTCTAGGTACATTGTAGGGCTGTCCCCTACAACAACAAAAATCTTGGTGACCAAAAGTCGTCTGTTCTTTCGACCACTTGATTGGTTAACTTTTTTTTTTTTTATGTGTATTTTTCCATATATAGACCCACCCTGTGTTTTAATAAAATCAACTATATGCTTGTCTGATGCTGTTTGATTAAATAAGACACAAATGACTCAAGAGGGAGCAGAGATCATCAGAAAATAAAAAGCTGACCAGACCAACCTCTTCCCGCTCCTACTGGTTTTCGCAGGTTCTGCCCTTACTCTCCTGAAGTTGCCGGTAATAGGCTACACTAGGAGTCTGCAACTATTTTCATGTGGAATGCAAATTTGTCTTGCAATTTCTACCGATCAGCGTGCCAGTTATGGTTTTCATATGAACATTTTCGTTTTACCGTTTCATTTAATTGATAAATAACGTTGTTGTATCTCAAATTCATTGAGATGTGGTTAATCAAAATTCTATCCAACTCTAAATGAAAATGATACAAACCTACATAAAGCCAACAAATAAAAACATTGCAGCCTGCAGGTAGAAAATATCCTGATAAAAATAAATCTCCTATAAATCACATTGGCTATGCATGGCCTGTCTGCAACGAACTTTAAACATTGTATCAACTATCAACTTGGGTCCAGCCCGAAGCTCACACTAGCAGACTTGTAACATAAAATATTCTGGGCCCCCAGAGTTTCCTACACCGGTAAGCTCAGGACAGACTCATCAGGTAGACCTATTTTATGACTGTTTCCACTGGATCAGAGGATAACATTTTTCCCTTTCACGCTGACTGGTTATCGAAAGGGATATTTTTCAAATACTTTGAGGAACTATAGTCATTTTCAATGTGTATGTAATACCCAACTTTGTTTGCTTGCTGTTTGAGGTGAAGAAAACATTACTTTGAGAAGCTCCACAGCTCTTTAGAGGTGGTGCGTTAAGCCAATCAGAAATACTATTAGATCCCCAAATCGGTACATTTATATGCCTACATTTCCACGCAGGCCAAGTAGCCTATAGGCCTACTTCTATGCATAATCAGTGCGTGCCCTTCTCAACATTGACAGTAGCGCTCCAAACAAATTGACAAAACTTGTAAATGGAATGAAACTTGTTTCCCACAAGTGTAGCATAGGTTGTGCGCTCTGCAAACGTGTCCACTCTGACAATGAGAACGGTAAAAGACTGGAATAGTAATATATTGAATGCATTAACAGAAATTAACATAACCAAACAAACATTGTAGATTAGAAATGATAGGAATTAACGGTAAATGTAGGCTACTACTGGTGATATATGTCATGGGGAATTGATAGACAATAAAAATCTAGCCAAACAATTCACGCAATGAATTTATGAAACAATGATTTCGGGCATTCTGGAGAGCGAAGAACATTGGCTAAAATGCACACTCTGACCTTCCTCTAAAACTGTGCCATCCCCCCGGCCTCCGCAATGGATTAGTCTCAGCCTCCGCAATGGATTAGTTCACTGTGTGCCATAAATTAATTAATACATATTTGCTACTGCTCAAAATATAATAATATTGGTCGACCAACAGCCTACCGACCAAACAATCGACCAGTCCACTACATTGACTAGCACATTGACTTCAATACAAAACCTAGGAGGCTCATGGTTCTCACCACCTTCCATAGATGGGGTTCTATGGAAAGTTCTCCAACCAATCAGAGCTCAGCATGAACTGACATGTTGTCCACCCAATCAAAAGATCAGAGAATGAATCTAGTACTGAAAGCATAAACTACAGATCGCTAGCGCTGCAGTACATACAAAGTCATGAGTAGTAGTTGACTCAAAGAGAGAAAGACAATAGTTGAAAGGTTTTGAAGGAGAAGCAAGAGAAAGAGAGAGCTAGCGTTATTTCATTGCATTTTTATTCACCTTCACTTAGCTAGTGAATACAACTTGCTAGTTTAACCTATTCAAACACCTGGCTCAAACAGAGAGGGATGCTATGTTAGCTAGCTGGGTATGGCTATCCAACACTGGAACTCTTCCAAGTTAAGGTCAGTTTTTGGTTTTATTAATTTATTGTCACCGTGGCCCACCGGTGTAGCTGCTAAACTGCTTGCTGACTGTACTGTTCTGCATGATTGTAGCGGCTTTACTAACACGTTAGTTATAGTAGCTATGTTGACTTGGTATGACGTTAGCTAATATGGTGACAACGATGTAGGCTGTGTGTAGCGGTTAGCGGTTATGATATGAAGGTTTGGATTGGAAAGGTTTTTTCGCCTGGTCACAGACAGCTGATGTGTTGTGCACTGAAGTCCACAAGCGAAGGGAAAAGGTGAGAGGAGGAGAACGCGTAGATTTGAAAAGGAATTATACAATGAGCAAAATTATCAATCTGTTTGTATGTGGCTGCTATGAAAGTGAACGGTTAGCGTGTGATCAGGGGTGTATTTATTCCGCCCATTCTGTTGATTTTATTTTTCTTAAAACGGAAGCAAACGGAACGGGGATAAACATACCAGAATTTGTCCAATAGAAACTTTAGTTTACAACTGTTGGACTAATGATTACACCCTAGATCAGCTAGATGCAGGTAAGAGTGTGCCAGGCAGTATTTAATGTGTCACTGTCTGTCACCTTGATGACTCAAATGTTTCTCTTGCCCTGTGCACCTACGTTGTAAACTTTCATTCATAGGCTAGGTTGTAGCAACCTCATGATAGGTATAGTTAAAATGTTTGTATCATGTAGTAGCCTAAACCTATCGATGTTACATTGAGCTGGGTGAATGGGATATGAATGACAGTCATCCAATATGCTGTAATAGAAATAAGGCCATGCTCATAAAAATAAGCATCACTGCATTGTACTGTACGGATACTTTCTCACCTGTGGGTGCAATCACAATGGTACACAGTCTTTGATCCCATGTTGTGGAGATCATATCTCTTCTCTAAAGGGGGAATTTTGTATTTACATTCATCCAAATGCTTGAGGGTGCCACAAAGAAGCATATTATCTGTAACACAGAGAACAAACAGAACATACTGAAGATAGCTGAGTCATGACATGCAGTAAGTTATTGGGACAGTTTGTAATTATTGGGACAGTGAGGCATTTTTCTTCTTTTGACTACATCAAGCGTGTGACTCTACAGATGTGTTGGATGCATTTTCTGTTTGTTTTGGTTATGTTTCAGGTAATCTTTTGCCCAAGAGAAATGAATGGTATATAATGCATTGTGTCATTTTGGAGTCACCTTTATTGTAAATAAGAATAGAATATGTTTTCCAACACTTCTACATTAATGTGGATGCTACCATGATTACAGATAATCCTAAAATAAATCGTGAATAATGATGAGTGAGAACGTTAGACCCACAAATATCATACCCACCCCCCTTTAAAAAATGCTACCCTCCCCCGTTATTGTAATGGTGAGAGGTTGGAATGTCTTGGGAGTATGATATTTGTGCGTCTGTAACTACCTCAACATTATTCATGATTCATTCAGGATTATCTTTAATCATGGTAGCATCCAAATTACTGTTGAAGTGTTTAGAAACATATACTATTCTTATTTACAATAAAAGTGACTCCAAAATGACACTACATTTTTCCATACTTTTCTATTGGGCACAAAACAATCTGAAACACAACCAAAACAAACAGAAAATGCATCCAACACATTTGTAGAGTCACAAGCTTGATGTAGTCATTGCGTGCTACTAATATGGGACCAAATTCTTAACTTTTGACTACTTTAATACACATAACTGAATTTGTCCCAATACTTTTGGTCCCCTAAAATGAGGTAACTATGTACAAAAAGTGCTGTAATTTCTAATTAAAGCTGACAGTCTGCACTTTAACCTCATAGTCATTGTATCATTTCTAATCCAAAG
Source organism: Salvelinus alpinus (assembly GCF_045679555.1). NCBI lineage: Eukaryota > Metazoa > Chordata > Actinopteri > Salmoniformes > Salmonidae > Salvelinus > Salvelinus alpinus. Next base: position 73,674,467 of record NC_092090.1, on the reverse strand, counting down.
TGCTGGAGTACTGAGCCAAAATAAAAAATAAATGCTTCACTGTCCCAATAATTATGGAGGGCACTGTATATCTAGAATGGCATCATCAAGCTTTTCCTAAAAAGTCAAATTAAAGCTTGGGGCAGTTGCAGGCTGGCCAGTTACCAGACTGATAGTGGGCTCATGGAGAAACACAAAACTACTACCTGTTGTCATAGATGGTGCACTCTCAGTTGGGGTTTGTATTAGAGGTGTGGTCCTTAGCTTTGAGGAGGCGGTCCTCTTAGTAATTGTGTTCTTCCAAAGGGTAGATGAAGTCATCACAGTTGCAGATGTTGTTCTCTTATTTGAGGACATTGTTCTCTGAGTTTGAAATATTCTCCTCTGGGTTGGTGATGCAGTCTTGTTTGCCGAGGATATGGTCGTTGGTGTTTTAGTTATCTGTTCCAAACAGGCTTTGCCTCGTTCCCCCCTCCAGCGGCGAGGCTGAAAGGTATCTCCTCTTGGAGGTCCACAACTGTGAAGTTTCCTAAGAACCTTTGGGAGTTTGGGTATAAGAGTTGTGGTTGTTAAAGTTGTTGTCTGTGGATGGGGGGAAGGCTTTGGTGTTGATATAGTCCTCTGCATTGTTGTGGATGTTGTCCTCTGTCGTGACCATGTTTTTTTCTTTGGTGTAGCTTGATTTTGATGCGAGATTGTTTTTTCAGTTCTTGATCCAGTCTTTTGTGTAGCAGTTTTTTTCATTTTTACCTGAGATGTTGTTGTAATCATTTTCAAAGCAGTTCTCTGAGTTGTGGGTGTGGTTTTCTGTTTTTGTGATGCACTCCTCGGTATCAGGGATGCAGTTGTCTGTATTAAGGGCGTGCTGGTCTGTGTTTGACTTGTGGTTGTTTGAGTTGTGAATGTTTTCTTGCCCCTGCTGCATCCTTTCCCTTTCCTGTACTTGATCTGGAAGGTGTCTCCTCTGGGAGGACCTCTTGGAACACAGTCCCGTGAGGGGGAAAATAGCTTGGAGCGGTTCCCTTTGGGGATTAACCTGGTTGGGCTAGACAAGGGTCTCACTGTAACCAGGTTTTCCCCGGTGCCTGCTGAGGTTTGGGGGTCACTGCTGCCACCATGTTTACTTGTCGTGCGGTTGATGGTGTAATCTTTGGGATTTTTGAAGACTGCATATGGGGCCACCTTGGCCACCTTGCACCTGCACAGAGCAAAGATTGACTTATTAGACAGGCCAAACATGTTCATAAACTCATAGGCAATGTTGGGGTCGTTACTCAAAATAAGTAATGTATTACCTATTACTCGTACATCCATCAACAGTAACATATTATTTTACTTATCATTCCCTGAGAAAAGTAATCACTTACACCCCAGAATATTGTGCGCCCTCACTCAATGTAAACGTTGTTACTTAGGCCTATACACTAACACAAGTAACCTAATAATGACAGACACAAAATCTACTACATACCAAGCTACAAAATTGTTCACCTCTCCCTGGGCTAAAGCCTGTCATCCTGAACGATTAAAATCAAGCCTTGGTTGTTTGGAGGAGGTAGGCCTACATAGTCATCTTCAGCAGCAATCAGGCCTCGGGGGTTTTCCGCTATGAGTTTTGTCTTGGCGTGTTGCTTTTGCAGGTGCTTCAAGAGATTGGAAGTTATGTTTCAAGCATTGAAGTGGTTTTTCATGCCTGGGCACAGTTTATGTTTTAAGGTTATATTCTTGTAATTTTGTCCTCCCACCAAATCAAAGTTTACTTTAGTTTATTTGCACAACTAGAAAGACAGTTTTTTTTACTATTACAAACTGTGTGCGGGAGGGGGAATAAAAGGCCACAAGTAATGGGAGTACTTCCACACTGAAACTCAATGTTTTAACGTTCATCGCCCTCACTAAAGCAGTTTGTAGTAGTGCATTCGTAAACAGGAACTTGGTGAGAGGACGTCAGACTTAGGAAGAAAACAATACTGGGACGGGGGGATTTTTAAATATTGCGCCAACAGAGAGGAATAATAATCATAAATATTTATTTGGATCCATAACTGTAATGGGAAGGGTAACAAAAGTAACAACAACCTATCTTTGATAACTAACTGTAATATTATTACTTCAAATTGGAACAGTATTTTATTATATTTCTTGTTACCGCAAAATAATATTATTATTGTAACATTTTACTTTGTAACGCGTTACCCACAACACTGGCCATAAGTCTCTCTGTATTTTTCACAACATTTCCCTAATTTTGTGTACATTAGCTTACTGGTTGTATTATTTGTCATTTCAGAGTCACTGTATATTTCATATCGGGGGAAAAAACATACAGTAATGACATTATCTAATACAATCTAAACAAGTTTCACTGCGTATTTTGAATACAGGGAATTACTTTTAATTTTCAATGTTTTGCTGGGATGGACCAGGGAAATGTGGTGTTGTCTGGAGGAAGAGTGAGGGGGCTGGATATCAGGCAAGTTATCACAAGCATCTCAGTTAAAACGGGAGAGTTTCTGCTGTTTCAATTGCCCATCATATGATCCTTATAAAATGTTTTGGTGAAACAATAGCATGTCCCATATTACTATCCTTATCACAGTTATTACAGTATTATAGAACAAAGTCCATGTAGTGTAAAGACTTGATCAGGACAATATCACGTACACACACTAAATTATTTCTGACAGACAGTACTCACATTCCCCACCAGTTAAGCTCAGTGCATTGACTCCTGGGAGTGAACTCGAAGCAGGGCATCTTGAGGAGGTTGAAGAAGCTGAAGCCAACCATATTGGAGATGGTATCATTTACACGCTGGAGGCACTGGCGAAACCTGATGACAACAGAAAGAAGGGTAGGTAATGCCAAGACCGTGGCATTAAAGGGACATTTCTAAAAAGTTGAACTTCATATTCATCAACTCCAGCCCCACCCCAACATATGTGAAAATGGTGTGTTTCTATGTGTTCTAGTAAAAAAAAGAGGAATATACAGTGGGGAGAACAAGTATTTGATACACTGCCGATTTTGCAGGTTTTCCTACTTACAAAGCATGTAGAGGTCTGTCATTTTTATCATAGGTACACTTCAACTGTGAGAGACGGAATCTAAAACAAAAATCCAGAAAATCACATTGTATGATTTTTAAGTAATTAATTTGCATTTTATTGCATGACATAAGTATTTGATCACCTACCAACCAGTAAGAATTCCGGCTCTCACAGACCTGTTAGTTTTTCTTTAAGAAGCCCTCCTGTTCTCCACTCATTACCTGTATTAACTGCACCTGTTTGAACTCGTTACCTGTATAAAAGACACCTGTCCACACACTCAATCAAACAGACTCCAACATCTCCACAATGGCCAAGACCAGAGAGCTGTGTAAGGACATCAGGGATAAATTGTAGACCTGTACAAGGCTGGGATGGGCTACAGGACAATAGCCAAGCAGCTTGGTGAGAAGGCAACAACTGTTGGCACAATTATTAGAAAATAGAAGAAAATGGAAGAAGTTCAAGATGACGGTCAATCACCCTCGGTCTGGGGCTCCATGCAAGATCTCACCTCGTGGGGCATCAATGATCATGAGGAATGTGAGGGATCAGCCCAGAACTACACGGCAGGACCTGGTCAATGACCTGAAGAGAGCTGGGACCACAGTCTCAAAGAAAACCATTAGTAACACACTACGCAGTCATGGATTAAAATCCTGCAGCGCACGCAAGGTCCCCCTGCTCAAGCCAGCGCATGTCCAGGCCCGTCTGAAGTTTGCCAATGACCATCTGGATGATCCAGAGGAGGAATGGGAGAAGGTCATGTGGTCTGATGAGACAAAAATAGAGCTTTTTGCTCTAAACTCCACTCGCCGTGTTTGGAGGAATAGAAGGATGAGTACAACCCCAAGAACACCATCCCAACCGTGAAGCATGGAGGTGGAAACATCATTCTTTGGGGATGCTTTTCTGCAAAGGGGACAGGACGACTGCACCGTATTGAGGGGAGGATGGATGGGGCCATGTATCGCGAGATCTTGACCAACAACCTCCTTCCCTCAGTAAGAGCATTGAAGATGGGTCGTGGCTGGGTCTTCCAGCATGACAACGACCCGAAACACACAGCCAGGGCAACTAAGGAGTGGCTCCGTAAGAAGCATCTCAAGGTCCTGGAGTGGCCTAGCCAGTCTCCAGACCTGAACCCAATAGAAAATCTTTGGAGGGAGCTGAAAGTCCGTATTGCCCAGCGACAGCCCCGAAACCTGAAGGATCTGGAGAAGGTCTGTATGGAGGAGTGGGCCAAAATCCCTGCTGCAGTGTGTGCAAACCTGGTCAAGAAGTACAGGAAACGTATGATCTCTGTAATTGCAAACAAAGGTTTCTGTACCAAATATTAAGTTCTGCTTTTCTGATGTATCAAATACTTATGTCATGCAATAAAATGCAAATTAATTACTTAAAAATCATACAATGTGATTTTCTGGATTTTTGTTTTAGATTCCTTCTCTCACAGTTGAAGTGTACCTATGATAAAAATTACAGACCTCTACATGCTTTGTAAGTAGGAAAACCTGCAAAATTGTCAGTGTATCAAATACTTGTTCTCCCCACTGTAAGTGTTTCCAATGACAATCAACCAATTAGTAGACAATGCATACGCATAATTGCTTAAAATTACATGATACACACCGATGATGTCATTGGAAACACTTATCTTCCACTCTTTTACTACAAAACATAGAAACGCGCTATTTGAACATATGTTGACGTTGTGGTGCTGCTCAAAATAATGAATATGAAGTTTAACATTCTAGAAATGTCCCTTTAAGTCATCAGTTGTCCTAAGCTTACCAGTGCTGTTTTAAGCTCAAACAACAAATCAGGGATCTCTCACCCAAGAAATAGTTCAAATAGGTTGGCAAACTTGGCATGTTGTCAGCGAGAGCAAATCACACTGTGTTGTATAACACTTATTATTATTGAATAGTTGATGTTTCCCATCATTTCTTTAATGCCAATGTGTCCAAAAGAGCCACATATCGTTGTTGCTTGGTATTCACAGGGAGAAGTGACAAGTCAAAACATGACATGATTTTACAGGAAGATTTAAATTGCTTACGAGGAAACATGAAGTGACGTGCTATACATCCAATTATGTAACAACTTGGTGCTTATACATCGGTTTAGGGCCGGGTAGGGCCTGTTGATTCATAACTAGAGCACAGGCAGGGCTCGGGTATCACTAAATTGATCACTAACATTTTGAAGCCGAGCCATGGACGTGCTCTGCTTTAGAGCCCTTCACAGGCATGAATTTGAAGCCTGAGCCCTACCCATGACCGCAACGTTCAGGCCTGATTGCTTCTGCCAAATTTAAGGCCCTGCGCAAAATCAGAAATAACTTCCTCCGTTAGTAAATCCATTAGCTTCGGAAGGAGAGCTCTAGTGACAGAGCGGAGCAGCTAATGGATTTACTAACGAAATAAGTTATTTCTGATTTCGGGCATGGCCGGGCCCTAAATTTGCCAGAAGCAATCGGGCCTGGGTACGGTACGGTAGGGCCTGAATGTCACAGGCATGAGTATGGCTTAAAATTCATGTCTGTGCAGGGCTCTAGTGCTTACTGTGGAATGAATACTGTGTATGACCTTGTCAGTTAAACCTGGGAGGAGAACGAGACTGCATTGTCTGTCTGGCACTCATGCATAAAGGAAATTAATCAGAGTATAAGCGTACTACACAAACTTGTGTTCTGTGGCAACTCAGAGCTAGGAGTTGACACCTCACTTAGATCTCCAAAGTGTCTGATTAGGAGTCCTGAAAGAGACGGGCAATTATTGCTCACCCTAAAAAGGTTCTAAGTAGAACCTTCTAGAGTTCTTCGGTTTGTTCCCATAGGGGAACCCTTTTTGCTGCTAGGTAGAACCCTTTGCTGAGGGTTTTACCTAGAACTTTCTATGTAGGGTTCCTTATAGAACCTCCTGTAAATGGTTCTACCTAGAACCCTCTATGAAAGGTTCTACAAAGAACGCTTTTATCTTTGAAGGCTTCTTCCTAGAACCCTCTATGAATGGGTCCACCAACCTTATTAGCCTTTAAAAATTTTACTTTTTATGACAATACATTACATAAATCATAAGGTCTTTCTTTGAGGGCCTAGTTAGACCCTAACAGGAAACACCTGGTTTACAGGCCAAATCAAATTGTATTTGTCACATGAGCCGAATACAACAGGTGTAGACCTTATCGTGAAATGCTTACTTACAAGCCCTTAACCAACAATGCAGTTCAAGAAATGGAGTTAAGAAAATATAATTTAAAAAAATATATTTTTTAAAATAAAAGTAAAAAATAAAGTAAAAAGTAACACAATAAGATTACATAACAATAACGAGCCTGTATACATGGGGTACCGGTATTGAGTCAATATGCGGAGGTACAGGTTAGTGGAGGTAATTTGTACTTGTAGGTAAGGGTAAAGTGACTATGCTTAGATAATAAACAGCGAGTAGCAGCAGGGGGGTCAATGTAAATAGTCCGGGTGGCCATTTGGTTAGTTGTTCAGCAGTCTTATGGCTTGGGGGTAGAAGCTCTTAAGGAGCTTTTTGGACCTAGACTTGGCGCGCCGGGACTGCTTGCTGTGCGAAAGCAGAGAGAACAGTCTATGACTTGGATGACTGGAGTCTGTGACACCGCCTAGTATATAGGTCCTGGATGGCAGGAAGCTTGGTCCCAGTGATGTACTGGGCCGTACGCACTACCCTCTGTAGTGCCTTGCAGTTGGATGCCAAGCAGTTGCCATACCAGGCGGTGATGTAATTGGTCAGGATGCTCTCCATGGTGCAGCTGTATAACCTTTTGAGGATCTGGGGACCCATGCCAACTCTTTTCAGTCTCCTGAGGGGGTCTTGGTGTGTTTAGACCATGATAGTTTGTTGGTGATGTGGACACTAAGGAACTTGACGCTCTCGACCCGCTCCACTACAGCCCCGTCGATGTTAATGGGGGGCCTATTCGGCCCTCCTTTTCCTGTAGTCCACGATCTTCTCCTTTGTCTTGCTCGCATTGAGGGAGATGCTGTTATCCTGGCACCACACTACCAGGTCTCTGACCTCCCTATAGGTTGTCTCATCGTTGTCGGTGATCAGGCCTACCACTGTTGTGTCGTCAGCAAACATAATGATGGTGTTGGAGTCGTGCTTGGCCACACAGTCGTGGGTGAACAGGGAGTACAGGAGTGGAGTAAGCATGCACCCCTGAGGGGCTCCGGTGTTGAGGATCAGCATAGTAGATGTGTTGTTGCCTACCCTTACCACCTGGGGGCGGCCCGTCAGGAGGTCCAGGATCCAGTTGCAGAGGAAGGTGTTTAGTCCCATGGTCCTTAGCTTAGTGATGAACTTGGTGGGCACTATGGTGTTGAACGCTGAGCTGTAGTCAATGAACAGCATTCTCACATAGGTGTTCCTTTGGTCTCGGAGGGAAAGGGCAGTGTGGAGTGCGATTGAGATTGCGTCATCTGTGGATCTGTCGGGGCGGTATGTGAATTGGAGTGGGTCTAGAGTTTCCGGGATGATGGTGTTGATGTGAGCCATGACCAGCCTTTCAAAGAACTTCATGAGCTCGGTGAGGATGTTGGCTGTAATCCATGGCTTCTGGTTGGGATATGTTCGTACAGTCACTGTGGGGACTACGACTTTTTAATGGGGAAGTGTAACTTTTTTCATTCACCTTATTTTATTTGTGCATGCATTGTGGTAATCCAAATTGGGGTGCCATTTAACAATGCACTATGTGTAACGCTCGTCTAAGTCGTCCTCCTCATCTGACGAGGAGGAGCAAGGATCGGACCAAAATGCAGCGGGTGATGAATACATGATGAATTTATTCAGACAAGACGAAACACGAAGTACACTTGAATAAATTACAAAACAACAAAACGACGTAGACAGACCTGAACATGAGAACTTACATAAAACGAAGAACGCACGAACAGGAACAGACTAGACAAAACGAAACAGTCCCGTGTGGTACATAAACTGACACGGAAGACAATCACCCACAAACAAACGGTGTGAACAGCCTACCTTAATATGGTTCCCAATCAGAGGAAACGTCAAACACCTGCCCCTAATTGAGAACCATATCAGGCAACACATTGAACCCAACATAGAAACACATAACATAGACTACCCACCCAGTTCACGTCCTGACCAACTAAACAAAGTTAAACAAAGGAAAATAAGGTCAGGAACGTGACAGTACCCTCCCCCCCCGCCCCCCCAAGATGCGGACTCCGGCCGCAAAACTAAACCTCAAGGGGAGGGTCTGGGTGGGCATCTGTCCACGGTGGCGGCTCTGGACGTTGTCCCCGTTGTCTGGCTGCTCATGGCTGACTAAACCTCTAGGGGAGGGTCTGGGTGGGCATCTGTCCACGGTGGCGGCTCTGGCTCTGGACGTTGTCCCCACCCCACCATAGTCAATCCCTGCTTCCGTAGCCTACCCCAAATGGCCACCCTCCAAATTAACCCCACTGGATTAAGGGGCAACACCGGAATGAGGGGCAACACCGGAATGAGGGGCAGCTCCGGACTGAGGGACGGCAGCTCCGGACTGAGGGACGGCAGCTCCGGAGACTGGCTGACGGCTCTGGCTGCTCATGGCTGGCTGACGGCTCTGGCTGCTCATGGCTGGCTGACGGCTCTGGCTGCTCATGGCTGGCTGGCGAAAGGCTCTGGCTGCTCATGGCTAGCTGGAGGAAGGCTCTGGCTGCTCATGGCTGGCTGGCGGAAGGCTCTGGCTGCTCATGGCTGGCTGGCTGACGGCTCTGGCTGCTCATGGCTGGCTGGCGGAAGGCTCTGGCTGCTCATGGCTGGCTGGCGGAAGGCTCTGGCTGCTCATGGCTGGCTGGCGGAAGGCTCTGGCTGCTCATGGCTGGCTGGCGGAAGGCTCTGGCTGCTCATGGCTGGCTGGCGGAAGGCTCTGGCTGCAGGCTCTGGCTGCTCATGGCTGGCTGGCGGAAGGCTCTGGCTGCTCATGGCTGGCTGGCGGAAGGCTCTGGCTGCTCCTGGCTGGCTGGCGGAAGGCTCTGGCTGCTCCTGGCTGGCTGGCGGAAGGCTCTGGCTGCTCCTGGCTGGCTGGCGGAAGGCTCTGGCTGCTCCTGGCTGGCTGGCGGAAGGCTCTGGCGGCTCCTGTCTGGCGGAAGGCTCTGGCGGCTCCTGTCTGGCGGAAGGCTCTGGCTGCTCCTGGCTGGCTGGCGGAAGGCTCTGGCTGCTCCTGGCTGGCTGGCGGAAGGCTCTGGCTGCTCCTGGCTGGCTGGCGGAAGGCTCTGGCGGCTCCTGTCTGGCGGAAGGCTCTGGCGGCTCCTGTCTGGCGGAAGGCTCTGGCGGCTCCTGTCTGGCGGAAGGCTCTGGCGGCTCCTGTCTGGCGGACGGCTCTGGCGGCTCCTGTCTGGCGGACGGCTCTGGCGGCTCCTGTCTGGCGGACGGCTCTAGCGGCTCCTGTCTGGCGGACGGCTCTAGCGGCTCCTGTCTGGCGGACGGCTCTGAAGGCTCAGGACAGACGGGCGGCTTTGAAGGCTCAGGACAGATGGGCGGCTTTGAAGGCTCAGGACAGACCGGCGGCTTTGAAGGCTCAGTACAGACGGGCAGCGCAGGCGGCGCTTGGCAGACGGGCAGTTCAGGTGCCGCTGGGCAGACGGCAGACTCTGGCCGGCTGAGGCGCACTGTAGGCCTGGTGCGTGGTACCGGAACTGGAGGTACCGGCCTACGGACACGCACCTTAAGGCTAGTGCGGGGAGCAGCAACAGGACGCACAGGACTCTGGAGGCACACAGGAGGCTTGGTGCGTGGTACCGGAACTGGAGGTACTGGGCTGGAGACACGCACCACAGGGCTAGTGCGTGGAGGAGGAACAGGGCTCTGGAGACGCACAGGAGGCTTGGTGCGTGGTGCCGGAACTGGTGGTACCGGGCTGAAGACACGCACCATAGGGCTAGTGCGTGGAGGAGGAACAGGGCTCTGGAGACGCACAGGAAGCCTGGTGCGTGGTGTAGGCACTGGTGGTACTGGGCTGGGGCGGGGAGGTGGCGCCGGATATACCGTACCATGCAGGCGTACTGGCTCCCTTGAGCACTGACCCTGCCCAACCTTACCTGGTTGTATGCTCCCCGTAGCCTGACCAGTGCGGGGAGGTGGAATAACCCGCACTGGGCTGTGTAGGCGAACCGGGGACACCATGCGTAAGGCTGGTGCCATGTATGCTGGCCCGAGGAGACGCACTGGAGACCAGACGCGTTGAGCCGGCTTCATGGCACCTGGCTCAATACTCAATCTAGCCCTGCCAGTGCGGGGAGGTGGAATAACCCGCACCGGGCTATGCACACGTACAGGAGACACCGTGCGCTCTACCGCATAACACGGTGTCTGCCCGTACTCTCGCTCTCCACGGTAAGATCGGGAAGTTGGCGCAGGTCTCCTACCTTACTTCGCCACACTACCCTTTAGCCCCCTCCCAAGAAATGTTTGGGCTTGACTAACAGGCTTCCTACCGCGTCGTCGTGCTGCCTCCATTCGCCGGTATCCCTCCTCACACTGCGCCAGAGAATCCCAGGCGGGCTCCGGCTTTCTCCCTGGGTCGATCGCCCACCTGTCGATCTCCTCCCATGTAGTGTAGTCCAGATTTTGCTCCTGTTTCCGTGCTACCTCCTCATACCGCCGCCTCTCGGCTTTAGCTGCCTCCAGCTCTTCACGAGGGCGGCGATATTCTCCAGGTTGTGCCCATGGACCTTTACCGTCCAGTATTTCCTCCCATGTCCAGAAATCCTGCGATCGCTGCTGCTGCTTTTTCCCACGCCGCTTGGTCCTTGGTTGGTGGGTGATTCTGTAACGCTCGTCTAAGTCGTCCTCCTCATCTGACGAGGAGGAGCAAGGATCGGACCAAAATGCAGCGGGTGATGAATACATGATGAATTTATTCAGACAAGACGAAACACGAAGTACACTTGAATAAATTACAAAACGACGTAGACAGACCTGAACATGAGAACACATAACATAGACTACCCACCCAGTTCACGTCCTGACCAACTAAACAAAGTTAAACAAAGGAAAATAAGGTCAGGAACGTGACACTATGCAGAAATCACACCGCCATTTCCTTGTTGCAAAAAACGACTTGCTTTATGTGACAAAAGAAGCAAGCATAGTGTAAAGAATCATTGTTCCATCTAAACTGTGTTTCATCTAAACTGCTGTGAAATATATTTTCCATAACCCAAAATATTGTATTTTCAGCTGTTTGAAGCTGGTGTACAAAACCGTAAGTAATAGATGCAAAAACAAAAAACAAAACTTCAGAACAGGAAGCATAGAAATAGCCCACATAGAACAGATATAGCGCTTCTTAGACTTGCTTTCAATTAGAATGACAGATCTATAACTCACATTTCGATTTGAATTTGGTCGGGTTGCCCAAAAAGTTACATATTGCAGCTTTAAGCCTATAGCATATTTACAGTTTTACTGCGTGGGAAAAAAACAAACATAGATCTTTTATCCTGACTCTCAAGTTGAACTACAATTTGTACTCTAAAGCACTGAATCAAATGATCTGATATTGTATCATTGGTACAATGGCACACTCTACCCGACATTCCAGAAAAGAAAAACACCTATCAGTTAGCAGATGAGCCATGCACCATACCCCTGAAAAATAAAGGTCAGCATAATAAAAAGTCTGTCTTTATTGAACAGTATTGAGTTATAGCTCTAAGGAGTTCCCCTTCAGGGGACTGGAATGTATGTCTGTGTCATCCCTGGAATGTGATGGATGCTGCCCGGGGGCTACACATTGAGGCTCACCTTTGGTCACAGTCACAGTGTGAGATGGTGAAGAAGTTCGGATTGAAAACACCATAGTTCACTGTGAAGGAGGGGATAGTGTTACTGCAGTGGTCATGCTCACGGCAGCACCTGTCGGCTCGCTCAAACATTCCTACAACAAGAAACAAACAGTGGAGAGACTAAATAAGTCTCTCAGATCATTAAATACACATTTCATGTGTAATGACACATTGCTACTAGAGGTCGACCGATTATGATTTGTCAACGTCGATACCGATTATTGGAGGACCAGAAAAAGACGATACCGATTAATCGGCCGATTTTATATATATATATATGTATATATATACACACACACATACATACATACATACATACATACATAGATATATATATATTTTTTTGTAATAAATGACAATTACAACAATACTCAATGAACACTTATTTTAACTAAATATAATACATAAATAAAATCTATTTAGTCTCAAATAAATAATGAAACATGTTCAATTTGGTTTAAATAATGCAAAAACACAGTGTTGGAGAAGGAAGTAAAAACGCAATATGTGCCATGTAAAAAAGCTACTGTTTAAGTTCCTTGCTCAGAACATGAGAACATATGAAAGCTGGTGGTTCAATATTCCCAGTTCTTCAATATTCCCAGTTAAGAAGTTTTTGGTTGTAGTTATTATAGGAATTATGACGCGTCGACTATTTCTCTCTATACCATTTGTATTTCATATACCTTTGACTATTGGATATTCTTATAGACACTTTAGTATTGCCAGGCTAATCTCAGGAGTTGATAGGCTTGAAGTCATAAACAGTGCTGTGAAGCAGGCATTGCTAAGAGCTGCTGGCAAATGCAGTAAAGTTTGAATGAATGCTTACGAGCTTGCTGCCGCCTACCACCGCTCAGTCAGACTGCTCTATCAAATCATAGACTTAATTATAATATAAATAACACAGAAATACGAGCCTTAGGTCATTAATATGGTCAAATCCGGAAACTATGCCCGTATTTTATCAAACGGGCAGCAACCCTAAGTCTAAATATTGCTGTTACATTGCACAAGCTTCAATGTTATGTCATAATTATGTAAAATTCTGGCAAATTAGTTCGCAAACGAGCCAGGCGGCCCAAACTGTTGCATGTACCCTGACTCTGCTTGCACTGAATGCAAGAGAAGTGACACAATTTCCCTAGTTAATATTGCCTGCTAATATGAATTTCTTTTAACTAAATATGCAGGTTTAAAAAAATATACTTCTATGTATTGATTTTAAGAAAGGCATTGATGTTTATGGTTAGGTACATTCGCGCAACGATTGTGCTTTTTTCACGAATGCGCTTTTGTTAAATCATCCCCCGTTTGGCGAAGTAGGCTGTGAATCGATGATAAATTAAAAGTCACCGCATTGATTATATGCAACGCAGGACAAGCTAGTTAACCTAGTAATATCATCAACCATGTGTAGTTAACTAGTGATAATGTTTAGATTTATTGTTTTTTTATAAGATAAGATTAATGCTAGCCAGCAACTTACCTTGGCTCTTTGCTGCACTCGCGTAACAGGTGGTCAGCCTGCCACGCAGATTCCTTGTGGAATGCAATGTAATCGGCGTCCAAAAATGCAGATTACCGATTGTTATGAAAACTTGAAATCGGCCCTAATGAATCGGCCAGGCCGATTAATCGGTCGACCTCTAATTGCTACAGTGGGTGGTCAGCAGTAGCACTAATGTTATAGATCAATAAGTAAGATGTGATATAGTGCTTGCTGGAACAGAAGTAGGCCTACAGTACATACATGGCAACTCCAAAAAGTTGTCCTGATCAAATAGGCTAGAGACAAATAGGGATAAGGAATGATAAAGTGAAGAGTGCATATGTGCAAACTATAAACGAATGAGAGAAAAATAAAGATTAAGGTTAAAGAAAGATATGGAATTGAGAATTAAGTTACAGGTAAAGCGCTCAAATTTCATTCAAGTCTGGGCAACTTCAACTCATAAATCTTTAAGGTTGTGCCCTGTGCCCAATTTTAGGCTAGATCTTTTTGTTGTTGTTATTAATTCTGTCCTCTGTGTGTGACTTTGCCATATGTTGTCCAGAAACAGCTATCCTTATGGCTCTTGTTTTCACTATACATTACATTATGAAGCAGCCCAAATGTGGTTATAAGAACAGAAGGCTTTCCCAACTTTGAAACAAATTAGCTGTAGGCTATGTTATAGGCTACTTTGATATAACTTGACAGGGTATATACTATTATGTGATATTTCATAAAGAGTATAATATTCACTCTATTCACGAATAAAAAGTGTTGGAGGGTGTGAATTACAAATGTATAGATACATTTATACTGTAAATAGCCTACTGTATTTTGAGTCTATTGGACACATCTATCTGAAAAACATCTCTGGAAATCAGCATGTGTGAAGTGTAAATATTATTCTACTCACCTAACTGTTTGTAGTCAATCGCTTTGCTTCCAGTGCCACACCAAAGTGTCCCAGGAAATACCCAGGCGCGTTTCCTACGGGATTTTGCACCCGAAATATGTTGTTGCTCCAATGGGACATTTTTCGTCTGTTTGATAAATCCATCGACAGGACTCAGTGTGCACAGGTTGTCTGGACTCAACAACGCCCTGATATTGAAGAGGGATAATTCCACGAGGCTCTCCGAGCGCGTTTGGCGGCAAAGATACAGGTAACTGGCAGTGGCTACAGGGTCGTCGTTAATTGAGCATTTTACAAGCTGCTTCCCTGACCATTCGCTCACATATAACATCAATGTATGAGTCCCGACCATATTTCGGAGGAAGCTTAGGCGCGTGTGTCCTAGTCCAGTGAAACTCGTCCTGTGGCAGAAGTTGGCGTTTTGCGCGTGGGTCCCTGCTGACATCTTCACATCATGTGCACTTAGCAAACTCAGCAATGACAAGCACAGAGCAAATTGCATTAAACGTATGTTTATCATATCAAACATAGACTAAATTATATTAATACATAAATTAAAAAAGTAACAGCCGTCTCAATAGAGCTCGCCAGTTTGTAGTCCTATAAACCGGAAATTAGTTGCCTCTAGTTCGTTCAGTCCGCCACAGTGGACGCGTCATAATACCCATAAAAACACCGACATGGTTCCAATGTTTTTTCAGCCATTCATTTTTCACATCGTGAATTGTATAAACACTTCAAATTAAGTGTATGTTTGGTGTAGGCTTACCTTGGCGTGACGTTTTGTTAACTGTGTAAATCTCTCTCAGACAAGGTGAGTTTTATCAATACATTCGCCTCAATTTACAAAGAAAAAATTGAAATGCTAATTAGCAACAAAGAAGACTTCAGCAAGACTAATTCCGGCAAAAAGCTCCTGCACATTATCTCTAGCCTACACTGTCAACTACCGACCAGCGCGATCAGAGACCTGTGCCCAATCCATGATGAAATCATCTGCTGTATTGAAATTAAGTGAATAAAGTTTTGAACTTCTAAGGTCCGCTTTCAATGGCTTAGCTAGCCACTGACTACACTTTAGCTAGCTACTTAGCAGAGCAGCAGATCAAAACATTGTTTTGTATTACCAGTGGTGGAAAAAGTAAAGATTTTTGGTATCTAAAAACAAATCCCATTGGGATCTGGACTGTAAGATTCATAGTATAACTCTCAGTAACCATGCCCCAGTCTCTATAATGTGGGACATAGAAAGGAATACCTCAGCAAATCGCTGGAGGCTCAACACCTCATTGGTAGGTGACACTGGCTTCCAAGACTACATCAGGACAGAGTTTATGAAATTCCTTGAATTCAATGATACAGCAGAGATTTCTCCTACAACTCTATGGGAGGCATCTAAGGTGATATTGATGGGTAAAATTATTTATTTTTCTTCAACCTTGAAAAAGCTAGTGACCAAATGTTTAGAACTTGAGAAGAAAATAGAAGGTCTAGAACAATCACCAATGGCGATAGCTGAAAATCTAACAGCTAAATGAGGCGAAGAGGGTACTAGATGGATTGCTGAGAGAGAACGTAGAAAGAAACCTATGATCTTTAACACAGATAGTATGATCATGGGAGTAGAGCCAGTTGACTCCTGGCATCTCAACTCAGGAAACAGTATGGGTTGACAATTGTACAGAAAATTAAAAGCACTAATTAAGACAAACCCTTTCTGTACAAACCAAAATAAATATCTGATGCCTTTGCTAAGTTCTGTAAGATATTGTACTCTAACACAGACATGTGGGGATGTCAACAGAATTGATCCCTATTTGGAGTCCATTAATTTACCCAAAATAGATCAAGCTGCCTCAAAAAACATTGATGTTCCCATAACAAGGGAAGAGATTGGGGACACTTAATAGATTGAATAAGAATAAAAGTTCTGGATCAGATAGCTATTCAAATTAGTTTTATAAAACTTGTATTGACCTCATTAGCCCACTGTTGGAGAGGGCCTATTCCCATGCTCTCCAGAAGGGGAGTTCCCGCTATGCTGGAAGGAGGTGATTATATCTGTCATCTACAAAGCACTTAAAGATCCACAAAATGTGCCACATACAGGCCAATTGCACTTCTGTAAAATCTCGACCTCCATATTAGCTAAACGTTTGGAGGCAGGGATTACAACAATAATACATCCAGACCAAATAAGGTTCATTCCTGGTCGTCACCAACCTGACAACATACATAGATTGCTTAACATTATGTCCCACTCCATTCCCCAACTAGTGCCACGCATGGCATTGGCACTGGATGCTGAAAAGGCCTCTTCCAAACATTTGAAAATTTTTATTAAATGGATTCAGTCATTATACTCATTATACTCTGCCACACAAGGCATAGTCAGAGCTTCTCTCAGTCTAACCAGCTGGAACAAGGATGTAGGCAAGGTTTCCTTCTCTCGCCACTCCTGTTTGCCATAAGCATTGAACTCTTATCTCAAATAATAAGGAACAATGCTAATATCAAAGGAATAAAGTTAGGAGATTAAATACATTTTGATTTGTTTAACACTTTTTTGGTTACTACATGATTCCATATGTGTTATTTCATAGTTTTGATGTCTTCACTATTATTCTACAATGTAGAAAATAGTAAAAAATCCTTGAATGAGTAGGTGTGTCCAAAGTTTTGACTGGTACTGTATACAGTGGCTTGCGAAAGTATTCACCCCCATTGGCATTTTGTTGCCTTACAAACTGGAATTAAAATAGATTTTTTGGGGGGTTTGTATCATTTGATTTACACAACATGCCTACCACTTTGAAGATGCAGAGTATGTTTTATTGTGAAACGAAGAAATAAGACAAAAAACAGAACTTGAGCGTGCATAACTATAACCCGTCCCAGTCTCAAATCTCTATAAGACTGAAACAGGTTTCCCTCAAGGATTTCCCGGTATTTAGCGCCATCCATCATTCCTTAAATTCTGACCAGTTTCCCAGTCCCTGCCGATTAAAAACATCCCCACAGCATGATGCTGCCACCACCATGCTTCACTGTGGGGATGGTGTTCTCGGGGTGATGAGAGGTGTTGGGTTTGCGCCAGACATAGCATTTTCTTTGATGGCCAAAAAGCTCAAATTTAGTCTCATCTGACCAGAGTACCTTCTTCCATAAATGTGTTTTCTTATTTTTTTCTATAAGAAATTGCTTTTTTTTCTGGCCACTCTTCCATAAAGCCCAGCTCGGTGGAGTGTACGGCTTAAAGTGGTCCTATGGACAGATACTCCAATCTCCGATGTGGAGCTTTGCAGCTCCTTCAGGGTTATCTTTGGTCTCTTTGTTGCCTCTCTGATTAATGCCCTCCTTGCATGGTCCGTGAGTTTTGGTGGGCGGCCGTCTCTTGGCAGGTTTGTTGTGGTGTCATATTCTTTCCATTTTTTAATAATGGATTTAATGGTGCTCTGTGGCGTGTTCAAAGTTTAGGATATTTTTTTATAGCCCAACCATGATCTGTACTTCACAACTTTGTCCCTGGCCTGTTTGAAGAGCTCCTTGGTCTTCATGGTGCCGCTTGCTTGGTGGTGCCCCTTGCTTAGTGGTGTTGCAGACTCTGGGGTCTTTCAGAACAGGTGTATATGTACTGAGATCATGTGACAGATCATGTGCCACTTAGATTGCACACAGGTGGACTTTATTTAACAAATTATGAGACTTCTGAATGTAATTGGTTGCACCAGATCTTATTTAGGGGCTTCATAGAAAAGGGGGTGAATACATATGCACGCACCGCTTTTCCATTTGTTTTTATTTTTTATAATTTTTTAAAATAAGTAATTTCTTTAACTTTTCCAATTTGGACAATTTTGTGTATGTCCATTATATGAAATCCAAATAAAAATCCATTTAAATTACAGGTTGTAATGCAACAAAATAGTAAAACGTTTTTTTTTTTGCAAGGCACTGTATACACACATCAGGACATGTACGTAGTGAACTTGTACACATTGTAAATATGAAAATAGAATACAGTATTTTAAAACGTGACCTAACGCTTGCATGTCAATATCAGACTGGGAAGAATTTAAGTTCGATCTCCCCCATCTGCAAGCATGACCAATGGCATAACACCTTATTGATATGTAAAATCAACCAACAAATAGGAATACATAAACATCGAATACATACAGTGCATTCGGGAAGTATTCAGACCCCTTGACTTTTCCACATTTTGTTACCTTACAGCCTTATTCTAAAATGTATTAAATGTATGTTTTTCATCGTCAATCTACACACAATACCCCATAATGACAAAGCGAAAACAGGTTTTAGAACATTTTTTGCACGTGTATGAAAATAAACAGGTACCTTATTTACGTAGGTACTCAGACCCTTTGCTATGAGACTCGAAATTGAGCTCAGGTGCATCCTTTTTCCATTGATAATCCTTGAGATGTTTCTACAACTTGATTGGAGTCCACCTGTGGTAAATTCAATTGATTGGACATGATTTGGAAAGGCACACACCTTTCTATATAAGGTCCCACAGTTGACAGTGCATTTCAGAGCAAAAAACCAAGCCATGAGGTCAAAGGAATTGTCCGTAGAGTTCCGAGACAGGATTGTGTCGAGGCACAGATCTGGGGAAGGGTACCAAAAAATGTCTGCAGCATTGAAGGTCCCCAAGAACACAGTGGCCTCCACCAATACTCTTCCTAGTATTGAGCAATCGGGGGAGAAGGGCTTTGGTCAGGGAGGTGACCAAGAACCCGATGGTCACTCTGACAGAGCTCCAGAGTTCCTCTGTGGAGAGGGGAGAACATTCCAGAAGGACAAACATCTCTGCAGCCCTCCACCAATCAGGCCTTTATGGTGGAGTGGTCAGACGGAACCCAGTCCTCAGTAAAAGGCACATGACAGACTGCTTGGAGTTTGCCAAAATGCACCTAAAGACTCTCAGACCATGAGAAACAATATTCTCTGGTCTGATGAAACCAAAATTGAACTCTTTGGCCTGAATGCCAAGCGTCACATCTGGAGGAAACCTGGCACCATCCCTACGGTGAAGCATGGTGGTGGCAGCATCATGCTGTGGGGATGGTTTTCAGGGACTGGGAGACTAGTCGGGAAAGAGGAATGGAGCAAAGTACAGCGAGATCCTTGATGAAAACCGGCTCCAGAGAGCTCAGGACCTCAGACTGGGGTGAAGGTTCATGACAAAGCAAACCGTTTTTTGCTTTGTCATTATGGGTTATTGCGTGTAGATTGATGAGGGGGGGAAAAACAATTAAATCCATTTTAGAATAAGGCTGTAACGTAGCAGCCGGCTCCCAAGTGGCGCAGCGGTCTACGGCACTGCATCTCAGTGCAAGAGGCGTCACTACAGTACCTGGTTTGAATCCAGGCTGTATTACATCCGGCCGTGATTCGGAGTCCCATAGGGCAGAGCACAATTGGCCATCGTCGTCCGGGTTTGGCCAGGGTAGACCGTCATTGTAAGTAAGAATTTGTTCCTAACTGACTTGCCAAGTTACAAGATTTTGGAAAAAGTCACAGGGTCTGAATACTTTCTGAATGCACTGTATTTATGCAGTGTCAAGTAGAAACATAACCAACCCTGTTGCATGTACTTGCTTTACCCGGTAGTTTAGAATAAAGTCAATAAACAACAGTTTGTGGGAGAAATTGCTGCCGGTTGGAGAAATCAGAGAAGCCTGCCCACTGGGCACAGACGTCAATTCAACAGTGTTGGACACCTGCTCGTCGAACATCTCATTACAAAATTATGGGCATTAATATGTAGTTGGTCCCCCCTTTGCTGCTGTAACAGCCTTCACTCTTCTGGGAAGGCTTTATACTAGATGTTGGAACATTGCTGCAGGGACTTGCTTCCATTCAGCCATAAGCGCATTAGTGAGGTTGGGCATTGATGTTGGGCGATTAAGCCTGGCTCGCAGTCTGCGCTCCAATTTAGGCTCTGTGCAGGCCAGTCAAGTTCTTCCACACCGATCTCAACAAATAATTTCTGTATGGATCTTGCTTTGTGCACAGGGGCATTGTCATGAGGAAACAGGAAAGGGCCTTCGCCAAACTGTTGCCACAAAGTTGGAAGCACAGAATCGTCTAGAATTGTTCCAGACCATTATTCCTCCTCCACCAAACTTTACAATTGGCACTATGCCTTCGGGCAGGTAGCGGTCTCCTGGCATCCGCCAACCCCAGATTCGTCCGTCGAACTGCCAGATGGTGAAGTGTGATTCATCACTCCAGAGAACGCGTTTCCACCGCTCCAGAGTCCAATGCCGGCGAGCTTTACACCATGCTTGGCATTGCGCATGGTGATCTTAGGCTTGTGTGCGGCTGCTGGTCCATGGAAACCCATTTTATGAAGCTCCCGACGAATAGTTATTGTGCTGATGTTGCTTCCAGAGGCAGTTTGGAACTTGGTAGTAAGTGTTGCAACCGAGGCGCTCCTGTTCTGTGAGTTTGTGTGGCCTAACACTTTGCGGCTCATTGTTGCTCCTAGACGTTTCCACTTCACAATAACAGCACTTACAGTTGTCTGGGCTGCTCATTCATTTGATGAACTGACTTATTAGAAAGGTGGCATCCTATGACGGTGCCATGTTGAAAGTCACTGAGCTCTTCAGTAAGGCCATTCTACTGCCAATGTTTGTCTATGGAGATTGCATGGCTGTGTGCTCGATTTTATACACCTGTCAGCAACGGTTGTGGCTGAAATAGCTGAATCCACTAGTTTGAAGGGGCGTCTACATACTTTCATATATACATTATAGTGTAGTTCAGGAGTAAAATCTGGCTTAATAAAGCACGTAAAAAGTTACATGGACTCAGTCTGAAATAATAGGGGTTGACAATTTCTAAATGACTAACCCTTTCTCTGTCCCCCATACAGACATCTGTAAGGTCCGTCAGTCAAGTATTGCATTTCAATACAGATTCAACAACAAAGACCAGGGAGGTTTTTGAAAGCCTCATTAAAAAGTGCAGTAATGATAACAAATGAGACATTTTATATATTTTTAGGCATGGTCTAGTTAATAATTATGCTGTGCATTATGTATTAAACCACCCAGACACCTCACAGATACAGTTGTCCTTCTGAACTGAGCTGCAGGACAGGAATGGAACTGCTGAGGGATGTTACCATGAGGCCATTGGCTATTTTAAAACAGCTACGGAGTTCAATGGCTGTGATGGGAGAGAACTGAGGATGGATCAACAACATTGTAGTGACTCCACAATAATGACCTAAATGAGTGAAAAGAAGAACACAAATATACAAAACATGCATATTTTACACAAGGCACTAAAGTAATATTGCAAATAAACATGTTTGGGGCAAATCCAAAACAACACATCACCAAGTAACTGCCTCTTTATTTTCAAGCATGGTGGTGGCTGCATCACCATCTGGGTATGCTTGACATTGGCAAATACTGGGGAGTTTTTCAGGATAAAAAGAAATGGGATAGGGCTAAGCACAGGCAAAATCCTAGAGCAAAACCTGCTTCAGTCTGCTTTACCATAGACAAAGGAATTCACCTTTCAGCAGAACAATAACCTACAACAATAACCTGCATCGAGTTTCTAGCCAGAGGGAGGGTGTTTTCTGCTCCCCACGTCACCGCGAATCTATAGTGTTTAAAATCACTGTTTGTAAAATGTTTTAACTTTTGATGATGTTATTGGGAGGAACTTTTAACTTAATTATTTTTCTACAAAATGTAGAAATGTGCAGTTTTAACATGTAGACACTGGTATTGAGCTGGAGATGGTGAAAGTTAGGTTGAAAATTGGTGGAATTGACCTTTAATAGCTGATGAAGAACCATTTAAGAAATAAGGAGGAATCATGACCGACACAGTGCACAAAACATTAGGAACACCTTGTTAATATTAAGTTGCAACCCCTTTTGCCCTCAGAACAGCCTCAATTCGTTGGGGCATGGACTCTACAAGGTGTGGAAAGCGTTCCACAGGGATGCTGGCCTATGTTGACTCCAATGTATCCCCCAGCTGTGTCAAGTTGGCTGGATGTCCTTTGAGTGGTGGACCGTTCTTGATACACACAGGAAACTGTTGAGCGTTGAAAAACCAAGCAGCGTTGCAGTTCTTGACACTCAAACCGGTGCGCATGGCACCTACTACTACTATACCCCGTTCAGAGGCACTATTTTGTTTTTCAGATTCACTCTATGAATGGCTCACATCAATACCATTATCCCAGATACCCTAGACCCACTCCAATTTGCATACCGCCCCAACATATCCACAGATGATGCAATCTCTATTGCACTCCACACTGGCTTTTCACACCAGGACAAATGGAACACCTATGTGAGAATGCTATTCATTGACTACAGCTCAGTGTTCAACCTCATAGTGCCCTCAATGCTCATCACTAAGCTAAGGACCCTGGGAATAAACACCTCCCTCTGCAACTGGATCCTGGACATCCTGATGGGCCGCCCCCAGGTGGTAAGGCTAGGTAACAACACATCCGCCACGCTGATCCTCAACACGGGGGCCCCTCAGTGGTGCGTGCTCAATCCCCTCCTGTACTCCCTGTTCACTCATGACTGCACGGCCAGGCACGACTCCAACACCATTAAGTTTGCTGACGACACAACAGTGGTAGGCCTGATCACCGACAACGATGAGACAGCCTATAGGGAGGAGGTCAGAGACCAGGCAGTGTGGTGCCAGGACAACAACCTCTCCATCAATGTGAGTAAGACAGAGGAGATGATCATGGACAATAGGAAAAGGAGGGCCGAACAGGCCCCCATTAACATTGACGGGGCTGTAGTGGAGCAGGTTGAGAGCTTCAAATTCCTTAGTGTCCACATCACCAACAAACTAACATTGTCCAAACACACCAAGACAGTCGTGAAGAGGGCACGACAAAACCTATTCACCCTCAGGAGACTGAAAAGATTTGGCTTGGGTCCTCAGATCCTCAAGAAGTTCTACAAATGCACCATGGAGAGCTGACTGGTTGCATCACCGCCTGGTATGGCAACTGCTCGGCCTCCGACCGCAAGGCACTACAGAGGGTAGTGCGAACAGCCCAGTACATCACTGGGGCCAAGCTTCCTGCCATCCAGGACCTCTATACCAGGCCGTGTCAGAGGAAGGCCCTAAAAATTGTCAAAGACTCCAGCCACCCTAGTCATAGACTGTTCTCTCTGCTACCACACGGCAAGCGGTACTGGAGCGCCAAGTCTGGGTCTAAGAGGCTTTTAAACAGCTTCTACCCCCAAGCCAAAAGACTCCTGAACAGCTAATCAAATGGCTATTGCATTGCCCCCCCCCCCCTTTACGCTGCTGCTACCCTCAGTTTATTATCTATGCATAGTCACTTTAACTCTACCTACATGTACATATTACCTCAATTACCTCAGCTAACCGGTGCCCCCGCACATTGACTCTGTACCGGTAGCCTCGCTATTGTATTTTACTGCTGCTCTTTAATTATTTGTTACTTTTATTTCTTATTTTTTACTTATCAATTTGTTTTATTTGTATTTGTTTTTTATGATTTTTTTAACTTAGCAGGTATTTTTCTTAACTGCATTGTTGGTTAAGGGCTTGTAAGTAAGCATTTGACTGTTAGGTGAAACACCTGTTGTATTCGGCACATGTGACAAATACAATTTTATTTTATTTGAATTGAATGGCACACATACACAATCCATGTCTCAAGGTCTAAAAATCCTTCTTTAACCTGTCTTCTCCCCTTCATCTAGACTGATTTGAAGTGGATTTAACAAGTGACATCAATAAGGGATCATAGCGTTCACCTGGATTCACCTGGTCAGTCTATGTCATGGAAAGAGCAGGCGTTCCTAATGTTTAATACACTCAGTGTATTTTTAAGCAATAAGGACCGAGGAGGTGTGGTATATGCCCAATGGGCTGTTCTTAGGCACAACGCAACAGTTAGCATCAAAACCACACACACACAAAATCTCCCTACAAAGACCATAGACGGTACACAAGATAATGATCTCACAAGTCTGACCTAGCTTTTATTGATCTGTGTAAACCTAACTCCTTGTAAAATCTTTACATGCAAACATACACAGATACTTATATTTTGTTTCTCTCAAGTCCATGCACTACTTATTTACAAAAAACCAACAAACAATTCATTTAAATAGAGTAGGCAGAACAAAACGGAGAACAGTTGTATCCTCTTTAGGTTTAGCGATACTTACTATCCAGAAAAGTGAATAGAAACTAATTAAGATTAAAGACCACTAAACTGGTCAAAAACAGAACAGGTAGGCTACAATAGTACCGTAGTAGAACCAGTGAAAACCAAGTGCATACGCAACAAAATAAAGTTGAAATTGTGGCTACTGGTGAACAGCAGGACAATACAGTTCAGACAGAGGCTCTCATGACTGTGGGAGCCCCTGTTTTTACCCATCAAAGGAGGAGACAGAGCACTTGGTGAAAATACATCACTCTATGGATGAGATTAATCTCCTTTACTCTTCTACCTTCAGGAACTAATCGGTGAGATCCATTTGTTAATGTGCTTGACTGTTTACGCACAATAATCAGCCCTCTAAGCGTTATCTGAGCTCTGTGTACAGGGTCCTAGCTTTTGCTCTCATCCCTGTCACATTACCAAGCTGAGGATGCTCCGAAGAGGGTCTAAAGTAGCCTGGTACATCAATTAATGTATCCATTGTTAGCCTAATGATAACAATAATTGTCCTGATATTCATGCTGCATAAATAAATGTATGTTGCTGTGGACTTCAGTGTTTAAAAAAAGCATTTGGACCAATGTTAAGGGGTAGAGACAAATCATCAAATTACAATATAATTTGTTTCTTAAGTCAATGTATATATCATGAACCACAAGATCTCTCATGCATCGTTTTTTTTTAGAAACTTGCAAACAGCTGTATAAATTGAGGTCATTCCATGGTATAAGATGTGCTTTCCTTGAATTACGCTAATTGGTCAACAGCCACCCGGCAAAACGTTGAGTGATTGGTGTAGCAAAAAAGAATGAAGAAAGAATGGAGGCGGCCAGAGTGGGTTAAGGGGGGTGCATTGCGGGGAGGAGCGTGTTGGGGTGTGTGACTGCTCCAGCCACAGAAAACACAAGGGTCACGAGCACAGTGCATGCAAGCAGCACGTTTACTTATGACATAGCCTTACCCATGTTGTCTTATTTAATGTGACTAAGGGGGAGCAGGCTTTAAGTGTCAGTGAAAAATCTGATCATGTGCATTCAATGTAAAAATGTCAGTCAGTAAAAAACCTCAGTAAACATTCATTTAAACCACACCTGTTATAGTATACTTCTCATTACTAGCCAGGGAAATAATGTTTTCCTGTCTCCTCTCTTCCTTCACCGTAAACAAAGAACTGAACCAGATTTTCAACTTCTCAGTGCAAACATTCTCATCAAAAATGTAACATGTTCCCACTACCTCTATAAACATGACTCAAATAAGAACAAAGTGAACACCTGGCAGAAAGTGAGCACAGTTTCTTCTAATAGGAGTGCTATCATTCAAAATATTTAAACTGATACTGAAATAAAAATATATGATTTGAATTGCCTATTTAGTATGTAATATATTAAAACATAATCAATGTTCTCTCCAAACTAAATGTCAGTCAAGTGTTTTGTGAATCATTCCCATAGTCCAGATTATTTTTTATCTTTAACTTCAGAAATTCTGCAACACATAAACCTTCTTCATGAGAATGCCATAATATTCATTAGATATCATTAAATAAACATGTGACTTTAGGAACATTTGAAATAGTTCAGAGGGCAGCTGTGGGTCCTCTGTGTGTTTTCATGTGGTTTTGCATGCTCATACAAGTGGTAATAATACTGCATGATGTCATTTTACCAGAAATCAAGGATTACAACCTGCCAGTCTAATGAACTTCATAGTTCCATGGGTGCTGCAGCTGTAATCCCACATAGAATTCCATAACATATTGCTTCAACATCTTTTGTGCTAGTGCATTTCAAAATTCTTTAGGATGTGTCAAGTTCAGTATATAACATCATCAACTGCCATGATTATCTCAATGCAACTGTATAATGCAATGTCAAGCTGTTGTTTTTATTATCTTCAAAGGTATTTATTTATGTATTTTTTGCCTTAAATTGTTGAATCCCTAAATTGTTTTTGAAGGATGATTTTAAAGTATACCATGTTTTGCCTCTGGGGGAGTCTTTCCAGATAAGTCTCAGTACAGGGGGAGAGACATGAGATGGGAATATCACATCTTGGACAACAGGGGAGGATGGGAAAGGTGCATGTGGCGGGTTGGGTTGAGGGCAGGAAAGAATGCAGACAGCCAGACAGGAAGACTACTGGTTAGTCCAATATTAAAGGTTCTTGGGGAGGTTAGAGATGGTAATGTGAGAAAGGAGAGGGGGCTGAGTGTTGAGGGAGATGACTTTGCTCATTCTAATAGGGGTTAGTTGCTGTTGACAGGATTCTCATTCAACAGGGTGTGCCAGCGCTCTATCTTCTTGTCCTTGTTCTTCAGGCACTCATACCAGTGCTTCAGCCGCTCCCCTTTGGCTGTGATGCCCAGCTGACACCCACCTACAGCAGACCAACAGGGAGGGAGAGGGGGGTGAGAGGGCTGGCACAACAGATGGAAACTTCAACAAGGTATACTAGATCTCAACCAGATCTCCTATGGATCGTACCGATGTAATCATTGGATTTCCCAATGTCGTAGTCCCACACTGAGATGTCCAGGGTCTTCTTAGCCAGGTCGCTGTGCTTGATGTCATAGCTAAATTCCTGTAACACAACAACGGAGAAATCATCCCCCTCACAATGTCCAATAAATGTAATTTACTTCGATACACAAATCAATACATTGATGTTTTGACAGGCATTTAAACATTAAAATCACAAACAAAGTACTGCTGTCAGATGGTTGCTTTGGTCTTGTATTATTATTGCATGGGAGACTGACCTCGTTGTACTCTGGGTTTAGGGTCTTCTTCTTGATATTTGTTTTGTTCTTGGCCTTCTTCCCCATATCAGGTCTCAGGCATCTAACACATCATATAATAGATCATATTAGTTTGATGTTGTCATCCTGCATTTGGGGATAGGAAAGTAAATTGCAAAACAGATATATTCTGCTATGCAAATGAAAAACTTTGACATAATCCATTTGTATTGATTTTGATTAAAAAAATTATACTAAACACTGGAAAGGTTTTGTTTGTAATGACGCCTGATAGGAATCACAGTGAAACAGACTGACATTTCGACAAATGGGTCAGAGTATCCGTTGGCATCCATGGCGGCCAGGTGAACACAGCGCACCACACCCACGAGGAGACGATTCTGCTGGGTGCTGTACGTGAGGGAGATCAAGATACGACCACGCTCCTCCACATCTCCAACCTCCTTCCCACCCTGGACGAGAAAGAGATGGGGGAGAGAGGAGGGAAGAGTGACATTTAAAAAAAATCATATCATGAAGACATGATTTGCATGAAGACACGTAGCGGTAATCTACATGCCCACACACGCAGGTCAAACACCAATACCTCATCCTCGTAGAGCGAAATGCCTCGAGCCCCTCCAGCTGTTGCGGTCTTCTTTGTCTGTGGAAGAATATGGGTGGTCCAATCAAACAAATGGGACTTTTACTGTATATTTATCTAACGTGTGTAGCATGTTAACATACTCACAGGGACAACTCTCTCGAGACACACGTTGAAGGTTTTTTTCTGGTTGATCTTCAGTTTCTTCAGCGCAACGCGAGTTTCTCCAATAAACTCATTATGCCCAAACTTGTCCTCATCACAGACAGAGATCCTACATCAACCAAGATAGTACATCGATAATATTGGATCATAACGTCTATGGAGGAAATCATGTCAATGAAAACAATTAAGCCCGTAGATAAAACCACGGCAACAAATGTAGACAACAAGACAGGTTATCCTGATGTTTAGTGAACAGGCGTGTGTTGTTTCACTGCTTTAAGTATCCACCTGAGAGTCTTGCGCTGCATATCCTCATCTGTGAGTCCGTGGTAGACCAGGGTCTCGTTCCAGGCAGGGTTACGGGTGTTTCTCAGGGTCTTGGTGCGTAGCTTGTTGGACTGCAGCACATGAGAGTAGATACAATAAATAAAGATAAGGAACTCAATCAACTGGTCTTCAGCACTTCTATATCTGAGGCTGGAGAGAGGCAAGGGATCTTTATGTGTAGTACAATGGATAATCCTTATGGTGGCAGGCTTGAGCTAATGGGCGTGTCTCCTAGCATAACACATTTTTCTGAATCATAACACATACCATAACAAATACACAAACATATATTAACTCCCAGGTTGAAAATAAGGAAAGTGAATTCTATCACCTTACTGGCCCCTGGCAGTAGATGCAGCTTGACATAGGGATCAGCCAGTCCGTTGGAGTCCATGGGCTTCAGTCCCTGAGGGAAAGACAAGACTCTTTATGTCACCAGACAGGACAGCAGGGACCAGGAGCCCCTATTCAAGATAGGAAAGTAAACTCCTGCAGCAGCAGCTTCTTAACACAGGCCACTTCAGTGTAATTGGCTCAGAGTGAGTGAATGAGTGCAGTAAGGGATACCTTGGCTTTGAGGATGCTGCAGTGGAGACTGTTGTTCTCCTGCTCATAGAGTAAGCTGAACTCCAAGCCGCCCAGAGTGGCTGAAACACACCCAGGACAGTCATTAGATCAGACAACAAACAGTGGAACACAGACACTAGCAGTACATCTTATATTGAGGGCACTGGGTTGTAAATAGAGTCTAGACTAGGATTGATTCTCAGAGTATCAGAAAATATTGAGAATGTCTACAACCCTTTTCATAGACAGCTACCGTCCTGTAGGTTTTCACTCCAACTCTAATCTAGAGCACTTGATTGTAATAATTAGCTGGTTGATAAACTGAATCAGGTTAGTAACTGGTGTGGGAGCGAAAAACCTACAGGAGGGTAACTCTCCAGGAACAGGGTTGGAGAGGCCTGGTCTACAGTAATAGAGATATGAGCTTCACGCCAGAGGGTAGACCAAAGAACAGAAAATCAAGTGATGAACTGATAAAGAAGAAATAAATAAATAATCCAACAGTAAATCTGCAGACTAAATGGAATGTAAACAGATGAAATAGGTTCTGCATCCGTTCAAATATTAGAAACAGGAAATTCCATTAAAAACCAGCAGAATAATATCAACTAAAGAAGAAATATGACTCACAAAGGAATACATTTAGAAAATATCCCACTTCAAACGGAATATGAAAACAGAGAAGTTAAATGGGATTCTATGCATGGATGTTTAGGGAGGGTGAAACTGGGATCATACTAATAATCAATAGGTTTAAATCTATCATCCCCCTCATCTAAAACAGTAAACCTCCAACAGCTCCAAACCACCACATTGCTGAGTAATGGTTGGGAGGCCAGCTTTTAAAGCCTGTAGTTCTAGTGGCCTGTGTACTTAAATCTCTCTGACTCCAATCAGCCTCTTTAGCTATTAGACATCACTGAGCTAATACGCAACATTTCAAATGGCAGGAAAACATAAAGCACAGGAAAGTTTATTATTAGATTAGGGCGAAAATGCACACATTTAATTTGTGTAATATAATGCTATCTACAGTAACTAGATGCAAACAAATAATGTACTTGTTTAATCCATTAGGCCTACAGAACCAGGGCATCTGTGAGTAGATTTAACACTGATCTAGTCAGCAGCAGTTGAGCTATTGAAACCAGTCTGTACCACAGAACCTGGCTGTCCTAGCACTGCCAACTCCATAGAGAACCAGAACCAATGCTATTTCTGCCATTTCTACCATAACATTAGGGAACTATTCAAACACAAGGGAAATCTAGATCCCATCAGCGCTCTCGTATCCCAAATAATGTGTTCTGTTCTAAATTCCCGGACCTCCATGAAGTAAATTAACACCTCATCCCCCAGGGAGCAAGGAAAGACCATTTGAGGCATGGAACATGACGTACGACTGTCATGACACGATTCCCATTACGCAAGGGAGACATACACACAAATTGTTCCATTACAGAGTTTATGTCTCACTATTGAATTGTTTTACATTCTGTTCTACTTTACTTCCAAGATATTGATTCAAATGCTTGGATA
The DNA here is from genome assembly GCF_045679555.1 of Salvelinus alpinus. Classification (NCBI taxonomy): domain Eukaryota; kingdom Metazoa; phylum Chordata; class Actinopteri; order Salmoniformes; family Salmonidae; genus Salvelinus; species Salvelinus alpinus. The sequence goes on along the minus strand of NC_092090.1, from coordinate 73,644,013 downwards.
ATATACGGTTGGTATCGTATATCATCTCCAATACATCTCCCTGAATTCTACTAGAAGGATGCATGCTGGCTGCTAGTATTATTAGATGATTGATATGCTTAGAACCCTACAAAGGCCACCGACTCAGAGAGATCAAGCATGGAGATGCTACAACAGACTGGATAAAAGTGTCTGCTGAATGACTATGTAAACAACTAGAAATACAAAGAGCAGACTCACAGGGCACACACAGGTTGAATCAACATTGTTTCCACGTCATTTCAATGAAATTACATTGAACCAACGTGGAATAGACGTTAAATTGATGTCTGTGCCCAGTGGGAGTCATTATACACTAAGTGTACAAAACGTTAAAAACATCTTCCTAATATTGAGTCTATTTAAGCAATATGGCCCGAGGAGGTGTGATATATGCCCAGTAAACCACAACTAAGGGCTGTTAGTACACTCAGTGTATGTTGACTTAAAACAGTCTGGAAGCCATAGAGAGAGATCACTGAAGTCTTGAGTAAGGTGGAAATCCAACAATAGACACATAGCTCATGTTGAAGAGGTCTAGCTGGAAGGACAGGCTGGTCACTTACTGGCCTCATCTGAGTCATAGCTGTTTGCATCCTCCTCCTCAGGCGGAGGGGCTTGTTGTCGAGCAGGAGGGGGGTTGTAGGTGATTGGCTGTCTCCTCTCCTCCCGCACTGCAGGAGGCACTCTCTCCTCCACTGGAGCAGCGCTAGTGGAGTAGCCACCTCCCTCCGTCTCCAGTGGAGCTACAACCATAACCATGATAATGATTAGTGTTCTTATGTGCTGATGGACACCACATATTTCTATCCTCTATAAATGCTAAGTGTGTGTCAGTGTCAGGGCTGGCCTGGTGATGTGGGTCCATCTTTGCCCTACCCTGCTGGGCCGATGCTGCTGGAGGGGGCCTGGAGCTCTGGACTGGAACAGCCTTCTGCAGCACCACTGGGCTGTTCTGAGCACCTCCCTCATTGTAACCATGACCAGTCCCACCAGTGGCCATGCGAACATCTGACGGCTTAGGGGCCACAGGTGGTTTGCCAGCATGCCCCAGTTCCTCTGGTCCTGCTACACACATTAACAAACATGCGCACATACACACACATACACACACACACACATCAGCATATCACTGAGACTGCCCTGCAGTGGAATCCATATGGCTCCCTAGTCTCTGAATCCTTTTAATGTTGCAGATTTTCCATTGCACAGGCATTGACCTACATACAGTACAACAAACTGTGGCAGGCAACCTTGATCACTTCCTAAAGCCTGGATTTTTTCTCTACCTTTTCCCCCCCAGCTTTCTTTTTTGAGGATATCTTACTGCAATGCTAATGGCACTGCTACAAGTGGGAGCAGATTCTATGCCACCTCTCTTTTCAGAGCCCCCTGGAGGTGCCAGCCTTGCCCCAGAATGTACTTCCCACTGCCTAAGTCAACCCACCCACCCCTGGATCTGGCTGTCTGAGAGGAGGTGGCAGTGCTCATTCTGGGAAAAAGACCTGGGCTTTAATGGTAATGCTGACAAATGAATCATTCAAATAAATGTTAGGAGTGACTGGGAGCCAGTGGAGGGCCCAACATCTGGTGATGTTTGTTTAAACTGGTGAGACGGTGCATTGAGATGGTGGCTATAAGGTTAATGACTGAATGACTCACCTGCTCCCTGCTGGCTAGCACTAGGAGCCTGACTCTCCTCTGGACCTGGGAGACAGGCAGCACAGGACACTGATTCTCTCTCACACCTACACTCTTATTTTTGCCCCGTCAACTGTATCGTTTTGTATAAGACTTCAGTCATATTGAACGTGGTACATGTTCATGAATTAAGACCTCTCCCGAGTGTGCATGGCCCACTGAGATATGTTCCCAACAAAACAGTAGTACTATATTCATAGTCGACAATATCAGTAAAGAACAGTACAAAAGATAAAACAAATAAAACATTGTAGATACTGTTCGGGCTTTCCATCGCTTTTATATTTCAAGTCATTTTAAAATAGAATATTGACCTCAGGACAACATCATTCCCATTTAGCTATAATTAGTTAGCTGAATGGGTTTTATTCTGCCTGGCCAGCTACTGAAAACAGACCATGTCTATATCTGCTTTGCCACTCTCACAAGCCAAGAAAGCAATCAACCTGATTCCCACTGCTCCGTGTGGCCTGCTTACCTCTGGCCTGTGCCTGTGGTCGGGTATGACCAGCTGCAGCCCTGGGGTCAGATGATGCTGGCTCTGGGGCTCGCTGGGCACTTGACTCTTTGGACTTGGAGATGGGCATGGGCGAGGGCAGGAACTGCTTAGGAAAGCCTTTGAAGAACCAGGCACCAGATCGCTTCCACACCTAAGAGATTATTTAGAATCTTTCATCTTTATTTGGATCCCCATCAAGCTGACGCCATGACAACAGATAGTCTTCCTGGGGTTTGTAAATAATGGCCTGCGTCATATAAGCTTTAACCTTGACACCAACAGTACACTCACTGTTAATCTCCCTGATCCCTCTGTCTCACAGAAGTGAATCATCACTCTGTATCTTTCACCCACCACGTCTTTTAATTCACTATGACAGATAGCGTAACGTGTCATGCTATGACATATCCCTGTCACCCTGTGTGTCACGCAGAAATACTCACCTCTCGCTGTTCGCTGCAGATCTTGCAGAGCCACACAGAGCGCGACCGGCTGCCGTTCTGCACTCCACACTTGGTGCACATGTGCTACAGGAGAGAAGACACAGGTTCACAAAGAGGTATTAATGTTTACAATGTCACATATATATTACCATTTAATTTCTCAGGGTCAATTGTGGCCTAACATGGTCCGTAATGGTTCATCACAGCAAAATCAAAACGTCTTTGCCATCTAGGAAGGGGCAAAAAGCCAATCTTTCCAACCCCCCTACCTTTTTGCAGTCCTCACAAACCACTGAGCTGACCCCTGGAACACCCAGCTGCTCCCCACACAGCAGACAGCGGTTCACCCCGTCCCCACACACCGTCTTCTTCATGTCATCTAGACGGTTCACCAGGCGCCTGCAGCAGCCAGGACAACTCTCATTACAGCCCATTACCAGTAGAACATCCATGCTCAGTTGGGTAAATGTGGTAATAATAGTCCAACTGATGGAATGACGTGTGTGTAATTCTATCATCTTGTCCAGTATTTTTGCAGAGCTGAGATTTAACAACACTGAGGTTGGCAGTGCAATGAAGTTCCAATCCATTAGCTCAGAATGTCTCTTTAGTCCTCACCCAATTCTTTCCTGCTCCATGGCCTCCATCTTCTCAGCACGGGCGATCACACCGTTAATGATCTCCTTCTCCTCGTCAGTCAGGTCCGGAGCGCCGGGACCAGGCCTGGCCTGGTTGGTCCAGTTGCCCCTGACAACCACACAGGAAAACTGTCTGGGGCTGAGGCACCCATGATGCATGCATGCATTTTTAGCTCATCAGGGTCACACACTCAGACATACAGTGAGAAATCAAATGTATATGCAAAATAACACTCAAACACAAGAGTGGACAAATTGACAGAGGTATACAATAGACAGAGAGACAAAGTAGACAGAACGTAATACAACAAATACCATAATGGCCTAATGCACATGTGCACATTGTGCAAACACCCTTCATTACCTGTGTCCAAACATATGTGAACATACAATAATTCAGGAGTGAATATACATTTACCTGTACATACCCTAGATACACTCTAAATACAATAAAAAACTAGAATAGTAGATTGAAACAGTGGAGAGGGTGGGAGGATAAGGTAGACGGAGAGATGGAGGGAGAGCTTTACTACTTACTGTTCCTTATCACTGAGTCCCAGCCAGGGCAGAGATTAAAAGGAAGTAGACAGGAGAGGAGAAAATAAATTGGTGCCTGGGAAAGCATGGAAGGGTTAACAGCACCATGCAGCAGGCAATTGACCCACACTCAAAAAAATGCTGGGTTGTTTGGATGACCCAACTGCTGGGTTGCAGGCATTGGGTCTCTTAGTTGGGTTGTTTTCTTTAAAAAAAGTGCAAGGTAGGGTTTTTGATGCTGGATTATTGAGATATGTCCCAGTGGGTTAGATCATAAGAATGGAGGCGTGGCTTAGTAAGGGTGTAGCTTTCAGATGTTAAGTTATTTTTAGCCACCCGTGAGAGCAAATGTCATTCCCGTTCATCTGTTCAGTTGTATTGTTGTCGTGTATTAAGGTTGGAGACCGACAGCTTTAATGAGGCTTACACACGTGTAGGAGTCACATAAGGAGTAGGAGTCACACGTGTAGGAGTCACATAAGGAGTAGGAGTCACGCAAATCCCAATGTTGGGATAGTTACCACTTTAGTACATAATGTAAATAATCTTGTTATATTATAATATATCATGTTTGAAAAATATACATTTGCAGTGTACAAACATTTTATTTGTATTTTTGTTTCTCTTTTTTCTCCCCAATTGGTCGTTACAGTCTTGTCTCATCGCTGCAACTCCAGTACGGACTCGGGAGAGGTGATGGTCGAGCATCCTCCGAAACACAACCCAACAAAGCCCCACTGCTTCTTGACAGAATGCCCACTTAACCCGGAAGCCAGCTGCATCAATGTGTCGGAGGAAACACTGTACACCTGGCAACCTTGTCAGGGTGCACTGCGTCCGGCCCGCCACAGGAGTTGCTGGTGCACGATGAGACAAGGACATCCCTGCCGGCCAAACCCTCCCCTAACCCGGATGACGCTGGGCCAATTGTGCAATGGCCATGGGTCTCCCAGTCGCGACAGAGCCTGGACTCAAACCCAGAATCTCCATTGCGCCACTCAGGAGGCGCTGCAGTGTACAAACTTAACATGATGAATAGGTATGACATTTGCTCACATGGATGGCCAAAAATAATGTAGAAAGCCACGCTCCTAATAAGCCCCGCCTCCTGAAAATGACATTAAAAAGAACCAGCTGCTGGGTCAACCCAGCATGAAAGTAAATAAAAACTAAATTGATGGTTAAATTAACCCATGTTTCGGTAATCCCAACAACTCAACATGTTGGGTCATTCACACAACCCAACTGGCTAGGTCAAAATAAATAAAACAATTTTTTTTAGAGTGCAGAGATAACAGCATGGTGCTTAGTGTACCCTGTTGTTCTGCCACCCGTGCTTACTTGGCATGCATGCTCATCTGCCTATCGTTGGGCACCCAGCGGTCCGAGCTACCGCCCATCACTGCGTTCGTCATGGCTGCTGCACTATCGCACTCTGCAGGTGGACACACAGATAAAGACGAGACACACACACACACACACACACAGTTACATGATAAATTATACATAGAAGAAGGAATTCTTAGCTACAGATACTCTTTGCCCTAAATCACTTAGGCTAGGTTTTAAGATGAGCATTTACATTCTCTGATTCCTTCATTGGAAACAACATGAAAAATGTTCATCTTGTTCCTCACTCTGTAATCAACATAGTCACACATTCAATTATTATGAGTTAGATAATCATAATGAATTGTTTATTAAAAGTTATATTGTCTCATCTTTACCACAACTCAAATCAATACATCAAATGCAGGAAAGCATAACTAACTGTCAATTGATCAAATTGACGGTCACATTTAATTTTCCCTGCTTAAGCAGCACTAACTTCCAATCAAATCAAATGTTACTGACTTCAGCACTAATACTGCTGCCCTCTCAGCAGGCAGAGCCCTCTGTATGCTAAGAGTGTGGGCCAGGAGATTCACTGACCTCAGATTGGCTTGTCATCAGACATACTTATTCTATTTGATGTAAGAGTCTGATACTGATACAGTACATTACAATAACAATAAGGGCTATGAATAAGGACAATATCAAGCGTGCCTTTGCGTGATCTGTGTAAAACTTTCCAGTAACCATCGATAAACCATGTCTCCCAATGTCTAGCCAATTCTTACAGTACAACTAATGTTTATGATCCACAGTGATGCAACCACTGAGCAATTTAATCGAATGGAACAATGTGACAGGAAATGACAGAAATCAATAGGAGTGTAGAGCACTGAACGTACCTGTATGCGCTCAAAGCTCCCGAGGGCCACCACCAGGCAGAGCGGGGAGCGACACCCAACCAGCAACAGGGTGGGTCCTCAGGGAATGAGCAGGGTGGGTAGGGAGGGTCAACAATCCTCTTTCAGCAGTAGCCTGGCTCAGATAGAGGCTCCTCCGTCCAAAGCTGATGATAGCAGGGAACTGAGACATGTTGTGGCATGATTGGAGAGAGCGAGGGAAAGACAGAAAAGAGGGAGAGTAAAGAAACTGTGAGGGAAAAAAATCTATAAATCTCATTTGTCTTCAGTTTGCTACAAGCGATCACTCCACAGTAGCACTCCAGAACATAGCTAGAAGCGAGAGAGGGGGGGGGGAGAAAAAGAGAGAGGGGGAGGGGTAATTCTGATCTACAGTATTAACTCCTGTAACACTTACATTTATTGGTCATTCAAATCACCCACAGAATGCACAACAAACAATGAGTACAATTGTATATAAACTGTAGGAGGATGCCTTTATAGTTTTAGCCTGGAACCTGTCTCACTACCCTACTGAAAAAAATAGCATAGACCAGCATAGGCTGATCACAGCATACGCTGTGTTTTGGACACGGGTGACCAGCATACCAGCATGTGTTTTGGACACTGGTGACCAGCATGGTATGCTGGTGACCAGCCTTCGCTGTGTCTTGGACACTGGTGACCAGCATACCAGCATAAACTGGTCACCAGCATCAAAGTGCTTAATTATTAAAGACAGTACATCAGTAGGTCTTACTTTAAGAGTTTCTCCCTAATACAGTGGACCCCTCAGGCCTTCAAGTCACATTATGCTGGCTTGCAAAGGTATATTTAATTCCTATTGGAATCCAGACAGAGTAGGAATATTCAACAATTGGAATTTCTATTCACCCCAAATCTGCATTCAGAATGACTGCCAGGATTAGAATTATGAATAAATGAGACCATCTAAACTGGAACAACCATTTCAGTAACCATTACCCTTATCCTACTCCTCCTCTGTTCCTCTGGTGATGTAGAGGTTAATCCAGGCCCTGCAGTGCCTAGCTCCACTCCTATTCCCCAGGTGCTCTCATTTGTTGACTTGTGTAACCGAAAAAACCTTGGTTTCATGCATGTTAACATTAGAAGCCTGCTCCTTATGTTTGTTCAATTCACTTTTTTAGCACACTCTGCCAACCCGGATGTCCTAGCCGTGTCTGAATCCTGTCTGAATGAGGAAGACCACCAAAAACCCTGAAATGTCCATCCCTAACTATAACATTTTCAAACAAGATAGAACTGCCAAAGGGGGCGGTGTTGCAATCTACTGCAGAGATAGCCTGCAGAGTTCTGTCTTACTATCCAGGTCTGTACCCAAACAATTTGAGCTTCTACTTTTAAAAATGCACCTTTCCAGAAACAAGTCTCTCACCATTGCCGCTTGCTATAGACCACCTTCTGCCCCCAGCTGTACCCTGGACACAATATGTGAATTGATTGCCCCCCATCTATCTTCAGAGCTCGTGCTGCTAGATGACCTAACTGGGACATGCTTAACACCCCGGCCATCCTACAATCTAAGCTTGATGCCCTCAATCTCACACAAATTATCAATGAACCCACCAGGTATAACCCCAAATCCGTAAACACGACACCCTCATAGATATCATTCTAACCAACTTGCCCTTATTCCTGGTTATTCTTTAAAAGTGCCTTCCTCACAATCTTAAAAAAGCATGCCCCATTCAAAAAATGTAGAACCAGGAACAGATATAGCCCTTGGTTCACTCCAGACCTGACTGTCCTTGACCAGCACAAAAACATCCTGTGGTGTACTGCATTAGCATCGAATAGCCCCCGTGATATGCAACTTTTCAGGGAAGTTAGGAACCAATATTCACAGGCAGTTAGGAAAGCTAAGGCTAGCTTTTTCAAGCAGAAATGTGCATCCTGTAGCACAAACTCCAAAAAGTTCAGGGACACTGTAAAGTCCATGGAGAATAAGAGCACCTCCTCCTAGTTGCCCATTGCACTGAGGCTAGGAAACACTGTCACCACCGATAAATCCACTATAATTGAGAATTTCAATAAGCATTTTTCTACGGCTGGCCATGCTTTCCACCTGGCTACCCCTACCCCAGTCAACAGCCCTGCACCCCCACACAGCAACTCGCCCAAGCCTACCCCATTTCTCCTTCACCCAAATTCAGATAGCTGAGGTTCTGAAAGAGCTGCAAAATCTGGACCCCTACAAATCAGCCGGGCTAGGCAATCTGGACCCTCTCTTTCTAAAATGATCTGTCGAAATTGTTGCAACTCCTATTACTAGCCTGTTCAACCTCTCTTTCGTATCATCTGAGATTCCCAAAGATTGGAAAGCTGCCGCGGTCATCCCCCTCTTCAAAGGGGGAGACACTCCAGACCCAAACTGCTACAGACCTATATCTATCCTACCCTGCCTTTCTAACGTCTTCGAAAGCCAAGTTAACAAACAGATTACCGACCATTTCGAATCCCAACGTACCTTCTCCGCTATGCAATCTGGTTTCAAAGCTGGTCATGGGTGCACCTCAGCCACGCTCAAGGTCCTACCCACCCGTAGCACGCGCTCCAGCAGGTATATCTCACTGGTCACCCCCAAAGCCAATTCTTCCTTTGGCCGCTTTTACTTCCAGTTCTCTGCTGCCAATGACTGGAACGAACTGCAAAAATCACTGAAGCTGGAGACTCATATCTTCCTTACTAGCTTTAAGCACCAGCTGTCAGAGTAACTCACAGATCACTGCACCTGTACATAGCCCATCTGTAAATAGCCTATGCAACTACCTCATCCCCATACTGTATTTATTTATTTATCTTGCTCCTTTGCACCCCAGTATCTCTACTTGCACATTCATCTTCTGCACATCTACCATTCCAGTGTTTAATTGCTATATTGTAATTCCTTCGCCACCATGGCCTATTTATTGCCTTACCTCCCTTATCCTACCTCATTTGCACACACTGTATATAGACTTTTTCTACTGTATTACTGACTGTATGTTTGTTTATTCCATGTGTAACTCTGTGTTCTTGTATGTGTCGAACTGCTTTGCTTTATCTTGGCCAGGTCGCAGTTGTAAATGAGAACTTGTTCTCAACTAGCTTACCTGGGTAAATAAAGTTGAAATAAAAATAAATAACAATGTAAGTAACGGATGCAATGAATCCAACTAAAAGATTGGAATAGTTTAGAAAAATGTATGTCATTCATCTTTGTGTAGCATACAATTAATAAATCAATCAATGTACAGTACATGCAAAAACACACACAAAAAAATCTAGCTGTAATAGAGCATGTTGGGAAATATGATAATAATGGGTGGGTTTTGCCAGACCAGCTTGACCAGCTTGTTCACCAGCGTCACCAGTGTTGATACAACGTCATCACATAGAATTTGTTTATGAAATGACGTGGAAACAACATTGATTCAACCAGTTTTTGCCTAGTGGTCTGGCTTCCTGTAACGATTCTCGTCCTCTTCGTCTGAGGAGTTTGAAGGATCGGACCAATATGCAGCGTGGTAAGTGTTCGTCATATTTTAATAATAAACTGAACACTACAAAATACAAAAATAACAAAGTGAATGATAACGAAAACCAAAACAGTCCTGAATGGTGACACAAACACATAAACAGAAAACAACCACCCACAACCAAAATGGGGAAAACAAGCTACCTAAATATGATTCTCAATCAGAGACAACGATCGACAGCTGCCTCTGATTGAGAACCATATCAGGCCAGACATAGAAATACAACAACATAGAAAACAGAACATAGACTACCCACCCCAACTCATGCCCTGACCAACCTAACACAAAGACATAAAAAGAAACTAAGGTCAGAACGTGACACTTCCATTCAATATTTCCCCCTGTCCAGCTCCCTAAGGAAACAACAAAAATGCATAACACTGTATACGTCCCATATGCTGAGTCTCACAACCATGATTCTCCGTCACTGCACAAAATTAATCATCCCCCTTTTGTTTAGGATGGTTATCCTGGGAAGGCAGATAGAGAGGAGAGGAAGGGGTTGGATCAGAGGTGTAGAGATACTCAGACGTACACCACACGGACCCTGGAGGAAGAGCTCTCAACCAGACAAAGTTTTATAACGCTGAAGATAAACACTGTTACGTCACTGCGGTGAGAGTGCGAGAGAAAATGCCTCCGCTGAAGAAGTTTTCCTGTCAGTGCTGGCAGAGACTTTCAGAAGATTCATTCAGAGAAAGGACACTACATTATGGTTATTGACCCTTCAACAGGCTTCAACAGTCTTCTCACAGCACTAGGAGGTGAGGGTCTGAACGAATCTGTCTCAATGAGTATGATGCAGGGTTGGCACTCAGTCTGCGTCATCTCTTCTATGACTCTCATTCAGTGTTGGAGAGTACACCAGCTCATCTTTCATTCATCTTATTCAAGTGATGAGTCATTCAGATTGTGTATTGTGCCTTTAGAAGCAGCTGGCATTTCTCCTGCATTTTTCTAAATGTGACGGAGACGAAGGTTTGAGAGCCAGCAATATGCACGGCACAGCACAGCGGTGCCTGGGGACAGGAGCATGGAGGAACAACCATGCAGAACAGTGTGAAGCTGTGCCAGGAAAGCATAATAGAAGACAGAGGGTGAGATGGGGGAAACTAGAGCACCAACATTGATCCACATCATCATCTCCTTCATCATTACCATCAGTCATCCCCTCAGCAGCATCCGTACCGTACCATTTCTTACAGGGGTGGAGAGGACCAATTTTGAAACCTGCGACTCACTCAAGGGCCTAACAGGATAGTCAATACTAGTTTGTGTCATTCAAGATACCAGGCACAAGTCCCCACCAAGCCAACCTGTATGCCACCATTTTCTTTATTAGCTATAGCATCCTATTGTCCAATACTTGTTCAGTACTTTTTGCCAGACTTATTCAAATTTGACTGTGTTCACTTACATTTAAAGATATGTCTGGAGACAGTGTTATAGCCAAACCCTGTTTCTGCCAATGGTATCTCAGTGATGAATTTTATTCAACCTTAATTTTGGCGGGGAGTCAATGCTGAGACCAAGTTCTCTTTTTCAGATGAGCCCTGTATAGCACCACAATACACATTAAAATACAATAAACACATTAAACTACACATTCATATACACAATAAAATGCATGTTATTATACACAACAATACATGAAAAGCAAAACACAATCATAAAAAACAGACAAATTCTTCAGTAAAAAGGTATCCTAACAACCATCTGAAAGGCCTTAGAGGAACCAAATCCTCCAATTTTAAAGTGGGTTGTAGATAATTCTACACGTATGGTGCAAGGGAATTAAAATCTGATTTATCTATCTCTCTAGACACCAAAGGAGTGTCCAGAGTTAATCAACCCTGTGAACAGGTTTGATAACTTGCCATTTAAAATCTTAACAGTGATGTTAGGTCATTCGGAACTTTGTGGAGCAGGGCTTTGTAAACAAAAAGAGCATAACGATGTGATCTACGTGACTTCAAAGATGTCCAGCCATAATTTTGGTTAAAAATACAGTGATGATAAATAAAACTGTCTCCTGTCACAAAACAAAGGGCGCTATGAAAAACAGCATCCAAGGGTTGAAGAGTAAGGCAGCTGCATTTTGATAAACAGTATCACCATAATCAAGAACAGGTAGAAACGTTGACTGCACAATCTGCTTCCTGCTGACTAGAGAGAGACAATATCTGTTTCTGTCAAAAAAATCCCATTTTAAATATTACTTCTGTCTAGATGTTAAACTACCTAAGGTCACCTACAGGAGTACCTGTTCTTAATAATAATACAGAAAAAAACATAGAAAACCAGAATATAAAAGATATGGTGACAGAGAGCGGGATCATTTCAGGTTCCCTTGATGCTCCTACACTGAATTACTTGAAAGTTCTTTTTATGAGTTAACAAAAAAACACGAATTTTCAACACTACTAGGTACAGAATGACTAACTTGCTCCCATTGTAGTATGACTTGGACACTGACTATAAAAACCTGTTTGATCTTTAAAAACTGGGGAGGGTGAGGCTTTTGGAGACACCTCATACAGTACCCTTCCTGAAGCTCTGACTGCAATGGACACACCACTCTGCCAAGACACCCTCTCTCTCTCTCTCTGGCCTCTCCTCCGAGATGAGAGATACATTTCTTAAGTGGGTTAATGAGATTCTGAGATCAGTGTAAACTCCCATGATTGGTTTCACTTTAATTATTCATTTATCAGGGCAGCATTCCCATTGTGACTCACAGAATTTAAATTTAGGGGTGGAGCTTGACTCAAAGCCTCGGTCCGGCTTCAGGGCACTGCTGCTGCAGCCACCAGCCACCACCCACCTTCATGGCTCGCCATTGGCTGAGGGCTGATGTGACAAATGAGTGTACTGCTGAGCTTCAACACCCAATCCCAGATATTGATGTCAAGTTAATGCTATTCTATTCAAGGGTCTTTTTCTCCACCAAGACTAAAATTACACTGAGTGAACAAAACATTAGGAACACCTTCCAAATATTGAGTCGCAACCCCTTTTGCCCTGAGAACAGCCTCAATTCGTCAGGGCATGGACTCTACAAGGTGTCGAAAGCGTTCAACAGGGATGCTGGCCCATGTTGACTCCAATACTTCCCACAGTTGTATCAAGTTGGCTGGATGTCCTTTGGGTGGTGGACCATTCTTGATACACACAGGAAACTGTTGAGCGTGAAAAACCCAGCAGTATTGCAGTTCATGACACACTCAAGCCGGTGCACCTGGCACCTACTACCATACCCTATTCAAAAGGCACATAAAACTTTTGTCTTGTCCATTCACCCTCTGAGTGGCACACATATACAATCCATGTCTCAATGATTAAAAATTATTATTTAACCTGTCTCCTCCCCTTCATCTACACTGATTGAAGTGGATTTAACAAGTGATATCAATAAGGGATCATAGCTTTCACCTCGATTCACCTGGTCAGTCTATGCCATGGAAATAGCATATGTTCCTAATGTTTTGTACACTCAGTGCACAACCAACCATAACTGAACATGTCAAAAATAATGGTGTGAGAGGCTCAAAAGCACATTTTTCCACATTAAATATTTCATTCCTGCCCTTAAGTTACTTTCTGCTAAGAAAGGACCATGCCCTCAGAGTTTTCAGTAAGTCTACCTCAGAACCAGCTGCTGAAGGGGCTTGTGCCTCTGCTCTGCTTCTGGCTGGATGCACTGTCTGTCAACCACACCCTCCTGATACTGAGCTGAGCTGGCCTTTCAGCTGTAAAACCTGGAAATGCTGTTAGCAGAGGACCAGCAACACCACAATCACCCTGGCATTTACTGTATATTACCATCAACGACTCCCCCAACTTCACATCTCACAAAATCCACTATAATCATCCTGATTGGTTGGCACAGGATGCTATCCTGTAAAGACCACTCATGTGTAGCAGTGCTGACAAGTCCCCCAAGCCCAACCCTTATTAAACCCTTTTCCCACAATCCAACCGAGCCGTAACATACTGCATGTAACAGTGGCCAAGGTTGGAAGGTTTTATTCGGGTGGTTACAGAAATACGCTTGCTGGTTTCAGCACAGTTGGACTGATCGAGGACATAGCCAGCAATTTCAGTATAAAAAAGGCTTTTGGCCAACGGGTCTGTTGGCAGTAGTGAGAGGCTACCTACTGGGCACAGACGTCAGTTCAACGTTTAGTTGTGATTTACATTCGGTTGACTTGTCAACTAACGTAAATTCAATGTGAAATCAACAAAAAATGACACTTGATTTAGGTAAAACATTTGGTGAAAAAAAGACGAAATGCCCTTACGTTGATTACTTTTTGCAAATCCACACACGCATACTCTGTGAACCAGTGGCGGTCGGTGCCATTTAAGATGAAGGAGGACAACAACAAAAACATTCTGAGCATGGCCTTATTTCTATTACAGCATATTGAATGACTCATTCATATTCCATTCACCCAGCTCAATGTATCAGCAATAGGTTTACTACATGATACTCACATTTTCCCTGTAACCATCATGAGGTTCCTAAAACCTAGCCAATGAATGAAAGTTTACAACGTAGGTGCACACAGGTCGAAAATGTTTAGGCGACAGACAGTGACACATGGACAGACAGTGACACATTCAATACCAACTTGCACACTTTTGCCTGCATCTATCTGATCTAGGGTGTAATCATTAATGCAACAGTTGCAAACTAGAGTTTCTATTGAACAAATTCAAGCATGTTTATCCCCGTTTCTTTCTGTTTGCTTCCGTTTAAGAAACGTTTTTCAACAGAATCGGCAGAATGAATACTCCCCTGATCACGTGTAAACACAGTTCACTTTCAAAACAGCCACGGTGTATTCCTTCTCTCAGATAGATGCGCTCTCCTCCTCCCCTCCTCCTCCCACCTATTCCCTTCGCTTGTGGACTTCAATGCACAACACATCAGCTGTATGTGACCAGGTGAAAAAACCTTTCCAAGCCAAACCATATCATAACCGCTACACACAGCCTACATCGTTGTCACCATATTAGCTAAAGCAACGTCATTGTCAACATAGCTAAAAGAACTAGAGCGTTAGTAAACCCACTACAGTCATGCAGTGACGTTACAGTGTACAGTCTGTAAGCAGTTTAGCACTTACACCGGCGGGCCCCGGTGGCAATACATTTGTAAAACCAAAAGCTTATCTTGACTTGGAAGAGTTCCAGTGTTGTGTTGGATAGTCATAGCCAGCTATCTAACATAGCATCACTATGTTTGAGCAGGGAATTTAAGTAGGCTAAACTAGCTAGCTGCATTTGCTAGCTAAATAAGTGAAACTGAAAGTGAAAATAATGACAACATTTTTCTCTTGCTTCTCCTTCATTTTGGAATAAATTAATTTGTTCAAAACTGTTCAACTATTGTCTTTCTTTCTCTTTGAGTCAGCTACTCAGCACATGTTATGCACTGCAGTGATAGCTAGCTGTAGCTTATGCTTTCAGTACTAGATTCATTCTCTGATCCTTTGATTGGGTGGACAACATGTCAGTTCATGCTGCAAGAGCTCTGATAGGTTGGAGGATGTCCCCTAGAAGTTGTCACAATTACTGTGTAAGTCTATGGAAGGGGGTGAAAACCATGAGCCACCTAGGTTTTTCATTGAAGTAAAGGTACCCAGAGAAGGACGGAAGCTAGCTGTCCTCCGGCTACACCATGGTGCTACCTTACAGAGTAGTGTTGAGGCTACTGAATGCCTTCATTGCAAAAAAGTGTGTTTTAATCAATTATTTGGTGACATGAATATATTTAGTATAGTTTTATCTAAAAAGGATAACTTTTTAATGTTTTACAATTTTTATTTTTTAAAGAAATCCCCTTTCTCCTCTGAGGAGCCTCCACTGCTGTGAACCACAAGCTCTGTTCATGGAAATACAGCTAACCAAGTAAGAGTAACCAATGCTTCAGCACAATAACCTTTTCAGCATATTATATGATGTTTCAGTGATAAGAAACACTTAAGTATCTAAAGGGCAATTGGCTGATGCAGCCAAGCTTTTAAAAGCAATCTTTACAGAAGTGTTCGTATATCAAAAGTACTCTGAAATAACCTTTTTCTTATCACTCTTCAACAAAGTATCTCCCCACTGGGCACAGACATCAGTTCAACATCTAGTTATGATTTATATTTGGATGAGTTGTCACCTAACATGTATTAAACTTGAAATCAACAAAATCCTTACATTATGTTGACGACTTTTTGCAAATCCAAATCAGTTTTCCACGTTGATTCAACGTCATCACAAAGATTTTTTGGTTGAAATAACCTGGAAACAACATTGATTCAACCATTTTTTCCCAAGTGGGCAAGGTTAACATTTCTAGCTGCGACTAGCACCAAATTTCTACATACCAGTGGGCTAGAACAGGGGTTATCAAACCTCTCCTCGGGAACCCCCAGCTGTTCCAAACTATTGAACTATTCCAGAGCTAGCACACCTGGGGTGTGTTTTGCAGGACACAAGGTTTGGGAAGGTTCAGACAGAAGCATGTTATGTCAATCTGGACTCAGAGGTAGCATAGTACACATACAGTGGGGCAAAAAAGTATTTAGTCAGCCACCAATTGTGCAAGTTCTCCCACTTAAAAAGATGAGAGAGGCCTGTCATTTTCATCATAGGTACACTTCAACAATGACAGACAAAATGAGAAAAAAATTCCAGAAAATCACATTGTAGGATTTTTAATGAATTTATTTGCAAATTATGGTGGAAAATAAGTATTTGGTCACCTACAAACAAGCAAGATTTCTGGCTCTCACAGACCTGTAACTTCTTCTTTAAGAGGCTCCTCTGTCCTCCACTCGTTACCTGTATTAATGGCACCTGTTTGAACTTGTTATCAGTATAAAAGACACCTGTCCACAACCTCAAACAGTCACACTCCAAACTCCACTATGGCCAAGACCAAAGAGCTGTCAAAGGACACCAGAAACAAAATTGTAGACCTGCACCAGGCTGGGAAGACTGAATCTGCAATAGGTAAGCAGCTTGGTTTGAAGAAATCAACTGTGGGAGCAATTATTAGGAAATGGAAGACATACAAGACCACTGATAATCTCCCTCGATCTGGGGCTCCACGCAAGATCTCACCCCGTGGGGTCAAAATGATCACAAGAACGGTGAGCAAAAATCCCAGAACCACACGGGGAGACCTAGTGAATGACCTGCAGAGAGCTGGGACCAAAGTAACAAAGCCTACCATCAGTAACACACTACGCCGCCAGGGACTCAAATCCTGCAGTGCCAGACGTGTCCCCCTGCTTAAGCCAGTACATGTCCAGGCCTGTCTGAAGTTTGCTAGAGAGCATTTGGATGATCCAGAAGAAGTTTGGGAGAATGTCATATGGTCAGATGAAACCAAAATAGAACTTTTTGGTAAAAACTCAACTCGTCGTGTTTGGAGGACAAAGAATGCTGAGTTGCATCCAAAGAACACCATACCTACTGTGAAGCATGGGGGTGGAAACATCATGCTTTGGGGCTGTTTTTCTGCAAAGGGACCAGGACGACTGATCCGTGTAAAGGAAAGAATGAATGGGGCCATGTATCGTGAGATTTTGAGTGAAAACCTCCTTCCATCAGCAAGGGCATTGAAGATGAAACGTGGCTGGGTCTTTCAGCATGACAATGATCCCAAACACACCGCCCGGGCAACGAAGGAGTGGCTTCGTAAGAAGCATTTCAAGGTCCTGGAGTGGCCTAGCCAGTCTCCAGATCTCAACCCCATAGAAAATCTTTGGAGGGAGTTGAAAGTCCGTGTTGCCCAGCAACAGCCCCAAAACATCACTGCTCTAGAGGAGATCTGCATGGAGGAATGGGCCAAAATACCAGCAACAGTGTGTGAAAACCTTGTGAAGACTTACAGAAAACATTTGACCTCTGTCATTGCCAACAAAGGGTATATAACAAAGTATTGAGATAAACTTTTGTTATTGACCAAATACTTATTTTCCACCATAATTTGCAAACAAATTCATTAAAAATCCTACAATGTGATTTTCAGGAATTTTTTTCTTCTCATTTTGTCTGTCATAGTTGAAGTGTACCTATGATGAAAATGACAGGCCTCTCTCATCTTTTTAAGTGGGAGAACTTGCACAATTGGTGGCTGACTAAATACTTTTTTGCCCCACTGTACATTTGTTCCCCTTCATTTAGTATGATATGTTACGTTTTTCGTATGATATGCATTAATTTGTGGACGTCCATCATACATTTTTTATGATATGTTACGTCCTCCAATTCGTACAATATGTTACTAATTGCCAATACGTATGTTAGCAGAATTTGATGATATAATTTTCAAGCCCGGAAACATGACGTAATGCCGCATCCCTTTCCTAGCGTATAGAGTAGAATGGATCATGTGCTCTTCATATGCGAGAGGCAATATTTTCTCCATGAGCAATACATTGTGAATGTATTACATCATACTTCCGGGGTCAGTCCCCTATTCTTTTGAATGGGCTTGACAATTATATCACCAAATTCATGAAAATGGGTTCATTTAAGATAAATATATACTGTACTGTATAGTTATATTTGTGTTTGTGGATGAATTTACTTCTGCGCTACGTTTTTGCCCTTTACAGACCATTTAAAAACCCCATAAAAGTAATAAACAAAACTATGCAAGGCTGGAAAATTCTGCTTCATTTTAAAAGTATATTCACATAGGCATGTGTTTATGCCTATATCCATTACTTAATGCTGAATATTTAATGCACAGATGTCGGATCTTAATTTGACCCCTTTCGGCGCAGGAAAATAATCCTGCAGCAGGAGGATTTTAATACCTGAACAAATATTTAGAATAGTGTTTGTATACAATGTACCTACATTGGATCTTATGTAGGCTATGTCCAGGCTACAGCGCGTCTCGTGTGAATTCTTATGTGGATCATAATAAAGTATTTTTTGTTACGGAAAATCTGTTTTTTTAGATAAATTGTTTTATTATATGTTGAAAGCAAGCAATAGGTTGAATCAATTACTGGTTTCCTCAGTGCCTGTGTGGTCCAGTGCTTACTGCCACTGACCCCGGCACACATTTGCCAGAGTCGGCATGAGTTTGAATCTGACCCACTTCCCTTTGACTCGTGGATGAAAGCATATTTTTGACACATTAATCCCTTGGATGTAGAGAAATGCTTGTATTCCTAGCTCCAACAGTGCAATAATAATACACACAAATCTAAAAGTAAAAGTATGGAATTAAGAAATCTAGAAATATTAGGATGAGCAATGTCAGAGTCCGGAGTATAAATGTAGTATATATACACCGAACAAAAATATAAATTCAACATGTAAAATGTTGGTCCCATGTTTAATGAGTTGAAATAAAATAAATACCATTTTCCATACGCACAAAAAGCTTATTTCTCAAAAATATTGTGCACAAATTTGTTTACATCCCTTTCAGTGAGCATTTCTCCTTTGCCAATATAATCCATCCATCTGACAGGTGTGGCATATCAAGAAGCAGATTAAACAGTGTGATCATTACACATGTGCACCTTGTGCTGGGGACAATAAAATGCCACTCTAAAATATGCAGTTTTGTCAAACAACACAATGCCACAGATGTCTCAAGTTTTGAGGGAGCATGCAATTGGCATGCTGACTGCAGTAATGTCCACCAGAGCTGTTGCCAGATAATTTAATGTTAATTTCTCTACCATAAGCCGCCTCCAACGTTGTTTTAGAGAATTTGGCAGTACGTCCAACCGGCCTGACAACCGCATACCCTGTTTAACCACACCAGCCCAGGACCTCCACATCTGTCTTCTTCACCTGCAGGATCATCTGAGACCAGCCACCCAGACAGCTGATGAAACTGTGTTTCGGAGGATGCACGGTTCTCGACCTTTGCCTCTGCCGAGCCATACGGGAGTTACAGCGATGAGACAAGACTGTAAATACCAATTGGATACTACGAAATTGGGGAGAAAAAGGGCTAAAAGTACAAAAAAAATCTAAATGATCTGCCCCAAACTTGAAACTCACGCGCTGCTTATGTATGCAAGTTAACTCTACACCCCTTGTAAAGTGGATTCATGTGCTTAATTTTAAGAAGTTATTTGGTCACTTTAGTTGTGATACAAACCTTATCAAAACATATAGGCCTATGGGCTAGGCTACATGAGGTGTGTGACTATGATTCGAAAAATTTGCAAAAAAAGGCATTGTTTCTTGCCTTACGCTGGGGATCATTCACAAGTGATAATATATAATTCATAAGGAATAGGATAATATTGTCCGCCATCAGACTATTTTGATTTCATCTTGTCTTTACATATGCTAAATAATATATGTGTGAAATGTGTTTTGATTTAGAATGGACCATTATCATGCACATTAATAGCGAATGGAGGATGCTTTTCCCGTGGTTCATTTTCATGCCAGCCAGGAAGGCTATACTCCTGTTGTAAAGAGAAGCAATGTGCTTAATATTAAGAAAGTTGCGAAACAAATATAGTAGGCCTAGCCTATAGAAAGCTGATGGGATACTCCTCTTTTTAATAGAGGCTATCACTCTGTTTTCCCACAGAATTGCATAGCCTATAGAAATGTTGAGCAACATGAGCTCATGGGCTCTCGAAGTGTTTGATTAGAATTTTGATTACCTTTCCATTTATGTCAGAGTGATTAGAGGGACTATAGAGTGCTGAGTACAAGGCAGTTAGCAAGTTTGGTCAAGACCATCAGCAGCATCAGAGCTTGGAGAAGCCTAGTTACTGTGATTAAATGGTCACATGGAATTTGACTGTGGTTATGACTCGTGACTGCCAATGTGGCGGTAATACGGTCACCATAACAGCCCTATGTCCAAATACTTTTGGTCATGTAGTGTAGTTATAGTCTTTAGTGTGGATTGAAAGCCTGTATTGTGCGGCTTTAATATTTGAATAGCTGGTTAAATAAAGGTGAAATAAAATAAATAAATAAAAAATGAGGGGAAGTAGATTGGCATAAGCTAGTGCGTTTGCTGTTCATTAGGCCTTCTCATCTTGTTGGCTGATGAAAAGTAAATGTGGACAGTTCTTCAAACATCTTCAATATGCGCCTTGGAATTCGATAAGGACGCGCGCCCCGATGTGTTGGTCTTCACTTGTAGCCTGTGAGAAGGATCTGAGATTGCCTGTGAGAAGAACCTGAAGGCCCAGTGATGGGCATTGGCTAATAAGAATTGAGATATCTGAAAGAGCCATGTAAGTGAGAGGTACTTCGGAGCATGCAACCGGGAGAAGGGAATTCTAATTATTATATTCAGCCCAAGGGCACAACGGCCACTGGCCACAAAAGGCATGGATTTTTTTAGGGGGCATTACAGCCCCACAAAGGGGATGCCGTCGAGAAATTCGAGGCATTATCAAGTGCTTGTCAAATTGTGAATGAGAGACTGATGAGATGTGTTCAGCCTGCGCAAAAAAAGCAGAGCTCATGCCTTTCATGCAACTTTTATCAAACCATCATTAGAGTCCCATCATGCAGCCTTATAACGTACTAAAAATCTTAACATATAGCCCAATGTTTGTATAACAACTTAAGTTGCATAAATAACTCCAAATTAAGCATACAGTGGGGAGAACAAGTATTTGATACACTGCCGATTTTTCAGGTTGTCCTACTTACAAAGCATGTAGAGGTCTGTAATTTTTATCATAGGTACACTTCAACTGTGAGAGATGTAATCTAAAACAAAAATCCAGAAAATCACATTGTATGATTTTTAAGTAATTAATTTGCATTTTATTGCATGACATAAGTATTTGATACATCAGAAAAGCAGAACTTAATATTTGGTACAGAAACCTTTGTTTGCAATTACAGAGATCATACGTTTCCTGTAGTTCTTGACCAGGTTTGGACACACTGCAGCAGGGATTTTGGCCCACTCCTCCATACAGACCTTCTCCAGATCCTTCAGGTTTCGGGGCTGTCGCTGGGCAATACGGACTTTCAGCTCCCTCCAAAGATTTTCTATTGGGTTCAGGTCTGGAGACTGGCTAGGCCACTCCAGGACCTTGAGATGCTTCTTACGGAGCCACTCCTTAGTTGCCCTGGCTGTGTGTTTTGGGTCGTTGTCATGCTGGAAGACCCAGCCACGACCCATCTTCAATGCTCTTACTGAGGGAAGGAGGCTGTTGGCCAAGATCTTGCGATACATGGCCCCATCCATCCTCCCCTCAATACGGTGTAGTCGTCCTGTCCCCTTTGCAGAAAAGCATCCCCAAAGAATGATGTTTCCATCTCCATGCTTCACGGTTGGGATGGTGTTCTTGGGGTTGTACTCATCCTTCTTCTTCCTCCAAACACCGCGAGTGGAGTTTAGACCAAAAAGCTCTATTTTTGTCTCATCAGACCACATGACCTTCTCCCATTCCTCCTCTGGATCATCCAGATGGTCATTGGCAAACTTCAGACGGGCCTGGACATGCGCTGGCTTGAGCAGGGGGACCTTGCGTGCGCTGCAGGATTTTAATCCATGACGGCGTAGTGTGTTACTAATGGTTTTCTTTGAGACTGTGGTCCCAGCTCTCTTCAGGTCATTGACCAGGTCCTGCCGTGTAGTTCTGGGCTGATCCCTCACCTTCCTCATGATCATTGATACCCCACGAGGTGAGATCTTGCATGGAGCCCCAGACCGAGGGTGATTGACCATCATCTTGAACTTCTTCCATTTTCTAATAATTGCGCCAACAGTTGTTGCCTTCTCACCAAGCTGCTTCCCTATTGTCCTGTAGCCCATCCCAGCCTTGTGCAGGTCTACAATTTTATCCTTGATGTCCCTACACAGCTCTCTGTTCTTGGCCATTGTGGAGAGGTTGGAGTCTGTTTGATTGAGTGTGTGGACAGGTGTCTTTTATACAGGTAACGAGTTCAAACAGGTGCAGTTAATACAGGTAATGAGTGGAGAACAGGAGGGCTTCTTAAAGAAAAACGAACAGGTCTGTGAGAGCCGGAATTCTTACTGGTTGGTAAGTGATCAAATACTTATGTCATGCAATAAAATGCAAATTAATTACTTAAAAATCATACAATGTGATTTTCTGGATTTTTGTTTTAGATTACGTCTCTCACAGTTGAAGTTTACAGACCTCTACATGCTTTGTAAGTAGGAAAACCTGCAAAATCGGCAGTGTATCAAATACTTGTTCTCCCCACTGTATATGAGGACCTGTTTCTTTGTTAACAGCTCAACACAGAATAGCCACATGTGCACACTCCCTCAAATCGTTTGGAGAAAATATCCTGTCTATTTTATTCAGATATGTTCAATTGTATTCTTCATACTATAAAAAATATAAAATAATGCCATGGAATTCTAAGCAAATCCTGTCTGCTAAATGAACTAGTGTAGCCACAGCCATATGGCATAGCCAGATCAGGGCCAAACATAAGGACTCAGAGTATGCTATTCTGTTCTTCTGAAATAGACTACATTTTCTTCATATCATGTTTCTTTAGACCTGTCTAAAATAAATAATGGGTTAATTGTGATGGTGTAGACTATATTACATGGATTTATTAGACTTTTTAAAATGTAGATGTTCCAAAGGTCAGCATCAGTGGCTTGTAGGCTATGCGTGGAATCCAGAAGATGCTAAATGTGTTTACGTTAATTAAGGATCAATTACTGTGGGACCAGCTGTTATTTGCTTAAACAATTACCGGCTGACAAACTGTAATTTCCGCCACAGCCCTATGTGGACACCCTTTCAAATTAGTGGATTTGGCTATTTCAGCCACACCCGTTGCTGACAGGTGTATAAAATCGAGCACACGGCCATGCAATCTTCATAGACAAACATTGGCAGTAGAATGGCCTTACTGAAGAGCTCAGTGACTTTAAATGTGGCACCATTATAGGATGCCACCTTTCCAACAAGTCAGTCCGTCAAATTTCTGCCCTGCTAGAGTTGCGTAGGTCAACTGTAAGTGCTGTTATTGTGAAGTGGAAACGTCTAGGAGAAACAACGGCCACAAAGCGCACAGAACGGGACCACCGAGTGCTGAAGCGTGTAGAGCATTGAAAAACCGTCTATCCTCGGTTGCAATACTTACTACTAAGTTCCAAACTGCCTCTGGAAGCAACGTCAGCACAAGAACTGTTCATCGGGAGCTTCATGAAATGGATTTCCATGGCCAAGCAGCCACACGCAGGCCTAAGATCACCATGTGCAATGCCAAGCGTTGGCTGGAGTGGTGTAAAGCTCGTCGCCATTGGACTTTCTCTGGAGTGATGAATCACACGCTTTCCCATCTGGCAGTCAGACGGACGAATCTGGGTTTGACGGATGCCTGGAGAACGCTTCGTGCCCCAATGCAGAGTGCCAACTGTAAAGTTTGGTGTAGGAGGAATAATGGTCTAGGACTGTTTTTCATGGTTCAGGCTATGCTCCTTAGTTCCAGTGAAGGGAAATCTTAACGCTACAGCCTACAATGATATTCTAGACGATTCTGTGCTTCCAGTTTGGGAAGGCCCTTTCCTGTTTCAGCATGACAATGCCCCTGTGCACAAAGTAAGGTCCATACAGAAATGGTTTGTCGAGAACGGCGTGGAAGAACTTGACTGGCCTGCACAGAGCCCTGACCTCAACTCCATCGAACACATTTGGGATGAATTGGAACGCCGACTCCGAGCCAGGCCTAATCGCCCAACATCAGTGCTCAACCTCCCTAATGCTCTTGTGGCTGAATGTAAACAAGTCCCCTCAGCAATGTTCCATGATCTAGTGGAAAGCCTTCCCAGAAGAGTGGAGGCTATTATAGCAGCAAAGGGGGGACCAACTCCATATTAATGCCCATGATTTTGGATGTCGATGTTCGACTTTTGGTCATGTAGTGTATATTGACAAATTATACATTGCCTAACTACAAAATGTGGACGAGCATCCACACTGGAGGAAAGTTTATCTTCTACAGTAGGCCTACATCTGTCTATCAACTGATGGCCGAACTCTGCCAGGGAAACACAGTAGCCTATTATTGTTTTTCACTTTCATTATGTGACAATGGATGGGCTATTGGGTGGCCTACAGAATGTAGCCTTTTGGAATATAATCAAAGAACAAGGGGCCTATTGCAACCATCGATGGTACTAGATGATCGCCATCTGATGTCTCGTTAAACCATCAATACGAGCTAAATTCACCCTCACAGCTGATCTTAATTGTAACCCTTATTGGTCACCTCTACCGCTCCCTAAAATAGGATGTCGGCGTTACCCTTAAAGCCAGTTTATGCTTGATCGGAAAATGTGGTCAGAGGCTCCATATGGAAGGTGTGACGCAAATGCGGAGCCTCCGGAGGCATGCAGAGGCCAAATTGAGCTCTGTACCGCATCGCAGCGCGCCTCCCAGGCTCCGAATAGCTCCTTAAAGCTCTGCATTGACATGATTGGTTAACGGTAGGTGGGGGCGGGAGGTCCTGTATAAACACAAACTCACTTCCTTCACAACAGCTCTGCTCAACACCTCTGAGGTGCTCCGCGAAGCGCAAGTATGAATGCCCTGACTTCTGCAGAGGCCGTATCACTGTAAACGCTGCACGCCAATGCAGACAACAGATTGACCATGCAGGGTCTTTAAGTCCTGCTTGCAACCAAAGTCTTTAAGACATGTTCGCCCTCTGGTTGGTATTGTAATCACCACAATTTACCGCTTTTTGAACAGACTAAGGGCGATTATCTATTTGACAAGCATTCTGTATAATAGAAATAAAGTATTTAATCGTTTACCAAGGCAAATCTACTGTGGCAATTTACCTGACACTTTGTATGAATGGAAACTAATGTTGGTGTAGCCTATTGATATTATTTGTATCCTATTTATGTTACCCAAAAGTATCTAGCATGGTCATTTCTTATCAAGATCAGGGGTAAAATATCCCTGGACTCTCCATATTTGAATCTGTAAATAAATCAAATCAATCGGGCGATTGAGTTATTTGTGCCAGAAGGGCATAGGCCAGAATCAAAACCATGCTAACAAGATAGACATACATGTGCGTGGCCACGCTGAAGGCAGCGATCCTAACCTCCATGCCACCCCAGGCCACAATTTTGCTTACTTTTCACCTTACCATACACTTGGCACTTGTATGTCATAGCCTAGCGGAGACCAATATCTATCTTGTTATTAAGCTGTAAAACGACAGTTGTTGATGTGTATGGCTGCATTTCTGATACATTTTTGTACATTAGAATGTTGCAGTAATAGGACCTTGTCCTAGCGTTTGAGCGAGAGAAAATTATTTGGATAGCAAGTACTGATCCCAATGACTCGACTGCCCCCGCATGGAGAGAAAGATAACCGCTTTTTTTCAGGAACTCACAAGGCTCATTTGAATTTCCCGATGCAGCAGTAAAGTTCTGTGACAAAAGAGTGATCAAGTTAAGATCCGACATCTGTAGTTTGATGAATGATGTGCATGGTCAGAATCACTCTCTCACGATCATACTCACACTTAGGCTGATTCATCCTCATCCTTCCACTCCCTCCGTTATTAGATCTCATCAACCTTATCATTACAACCGATGAATCCCCACATTCCATTAACAAAATTGTATCTTTGTCATCAATTGGGATCAAACAGTCCTGCTGGCGTTAGAGAGCATGAGTGTTAAGGGGAAATGGGCTGGGGAGGCACTGGTTTGAGTGAAAATGTCACAGCCGTTGCTGGAAGAACTGGACCAAAGCACAGCGCGGTGAGGGTACATATTCCTTTTATTAAGATGACGCCAACAATAAACAATACAAAAACGACTGTGAAGCTTAAGGGCTATAGTGCCACAAACAAAGACAACTTCCCACACTGAAAGGTGGGAAAAAGGCTACCTAAGTATGGTTCCCAATCAGAGACAACGATAGACAGCTGTCCCTGATTGAGAACCATACCCGGCCAAAACATAGAAATACAAAATCATAGAAAACAAAAACATAGAATGCCCACCCCAAATCACACCCTGACCAAACCAAATAGAGACATAAAAAGGCTCTCTAAAGTCAGGGCGTGACAGAAAAGCCCATTCTCCGTTAGCCTGGCACGTTTTCCATCAGGAGAGTAGGGTGTGATTATGAGATAGCAACCCTGAGGCCTACAGTTGGACAGAACTATAAAGCACTGCGCCGATTAGCCCTCTACTGCAGGATGAAAACATCGCTCTGCATTTTTTAATCATTTACAACTCCCAATCCATCCCCCAATGCTCCTCACTCCAGTGTAGCGGGTTCTCTATCTCCTTTTTCAGGCGATAGTGCACTTTAGTTATTCATACTCTATCTGCAAGCTCTCAGAAATTGTGTGTCTGAACACATAGAGTGGGTACTGGAGGGACAGGACAGGAGTTTTAAAAAAGCACATTTTGTTCCTTGGAAGATGTGGGAAAGTATGTTTTTGGTTTCACATTGGTTGTGGGAACAAATTCATACATTTCCTGACTGGTAAAACTGAACGTTTTTTAAATGTTCTGAGAAGAGAAGTGAACATTTTGCCTGTTCTGGGACCGTTTATTTTTTGTTTGTAGGTAGGTTTTGAGAACATTTTACTCTGGTTCCTTGAAAGTTTTCCTTGGAGGTTTTATTAATGCTCTGAGAATAGAATAGATAGGTTATTTTGAGGTTTTTGAATACCTTCCTTAAAACGTTGATCTATGATCTTCTGTTCTCTAACCATGGAATTAGTCCACTACCCCACCAGTATGGAGCCAGCATGCCCAACAAAATTCACATAGAAATGTGTGTTATAGATCTGTCATTCTTATTGAACGGACCTCTAAGAAGAGGTAGATTTGGTTCTATGTGCGCTATAACTATGCTTCTCATTTTGAAGTTAGATTTTTGTGTCTTTTACTTTTGGTTTTGTACACCAACTTCAAACAGCTGAAAATACAATATTTTTGGTGGAAAATATATTTCATAGCAGTTTAGATGGTACAATGATTCTCCACACTATACAATATTTTTGGTTATGGAAAATATATTTCATAGCAGTTTAGATGGTACAATGATTCTCTATTCTCTACACTATATGCTTGTTTTGTCACATAAACTGAAATTATGCAAACTATTAGAATTTTTACAACCAGGAAAAGGTGGAATGATTTCCGCATAGTGCATCTTTAAAAAGATTTGTTGAACGTTCTCTGAGTGTTACTTACGTTTCCTTGTGGTTTTTTTGGAAAGTTTTCTTAACGTTGTCAGAACCATGAGGAAACCTGTAGGAAACATTATGCTGATGTACTGACATTTCCAAAAGAAGAAAGTTGTTTGTTAATGTTCTTGGAATAATTTGAGAACATGACTTTAAATATAACCATGAGTAAATCTGTAGGAAACATTACGCTGAAGTACCGAAATTCCCACAGAAGAACGTTGCTTCTTGAACTATTTTAGAACATTATCAAAATGTAAATTAAATGTAACCATGTTTGTTTGAACTTTGAGTAAATGTTCTGTTAAAGTAATGAAATACCAAGCAACTATACAAAAAAGTTGTGGGAAGGTTGTATGCAAAATAACCATAGGACAACCACGCTCTCACCAAGTTCTAAGAAACATGGTTTTCAGAACGTTATGTGCGAGCCGGGAGCTTGGCAGGAAGGAAGGAGGGATGGTAGAGGAGAGGAAATTGGCTTATTTTGGGAGCCTGTTAGTATGCTTGTTGGTGAGAGCTGTGGCTGTGGTTTAGCAGGTGGTGGGGGTCTTCCAGGTCTATGACATACAGTACATGTCACATACAGTATTTTCCCTGTTTTCAGTCATATGAACAGGGAAGAAGGGACCATCTGTGTGGCCATCTGTGAGGAATGGCCATCCCTAGCTCTCACAACCACCACCACTTCCTCTAGGGAGGCATAGATCCAGATCCAGCCCTGTTAGGTAACAAACAGGAACGATCCTCCTGTGACCAACAAGCCCTCGCGCTGTCGTTACCCTGCAGACACAGCAATTTCATCCACATAGAGCCAATGAGAGATGGGACCGGAAAGGGCTGGCACACAAACACTTACAAGTGGTATGTACACACTCCCACACATACAAATAAAACATAAATAGGATTCAATTGTATCGGTGATCTCTTACCATGATGGAAACTAATATTAATATACAGGTATTTTTGATTCCAATATACTCTGTTGCATGTGTAGGCCTACTTACATTGAGTCGTAGAACAATTGCACTCTTGACTTTGGCAACCTGAAAATGCAAGCATTATGCAGACACCATTCATCATAAAGGCAGCACCCACCTGATTATATTTCAGGATGGGCTCCTCGTCCCTGATTTGCTCCCAGCTCACAGTCTGGTGACTCATCCTTGCCGTACCCCAGAGTTGAAAAGAGGGACGTGGAAATTCAACTCAAGAGTTGTAGGTCAGTCATTTTCCCCTCATTTTCTCTCTACCTCTCCAGGAGACAGGCATAATAAGACGTGCATGGGGCATTAAATCAAGCCACTCATTTTCCATTGTCAAAATCTAATGCTTTATATTGTTGCACACAAACCTTGACATATGGCTATTGATCTAGACATGATGATTGTATGTGGCCTAGGTGGCGGAGGGAAATATAATCGTATTCCATTTCGTCTCTATTGTCTCTCTGAGGATAATGGTGATGCCTCTGCCGAACCCCCGGCTGTTCTGCTGGAAGTCAGCTATGAGGAGCTGGCACACTTCCGCTGCTGGCTATCTGACACTCCCTCTGGCCCACAAGAAAACTAGCAGGTACCATCTACCTGAGTGTCTTCAACAGGTCCGTTTGCTAACAAAGAGCCCACTCGCACCCACAGGTCTTTCTTGAAAAATATATTTTTGATCTCAACGAGACTAACCTGGTTAAATACATGTAAATAACCCACACCGAAAGACCATCTAGAATTCTGCTATTCAGATAGGAGGGGCAGGGGTCTAGGGACAGTTTAAGCATCTCAATTCTCACCCTGATGCATCCCTCTTGAGGTGAAATGTTGCGTTGTGGTCCCGTGTGGCTCAGTTGGTAGAGCATGGCGCTTGCAATGCCAGGGTTGTGGGTTTAATTCCCATGGGGGACCAGTATAGAAAAATACAAAAATTTGAAAAATATCAATTCCAAAAAGTGATTCCACATGCTAAGGTTGAGTATTATTCATATGGTGGTGGCAAATCAAATCAAATCAAATTGTATTTGTCACATGCGCCGAATACAACAGTGAAATGCTTACTTACAAGCCCTTAACCAACAATGGAGTTTTAAGAAAAATTCCTTCAAAAGGAAGAAATAAAAGTAACAAATAATTAAAGAGCAGCAGTAAAATAACAATAGCGAGGCTATATACAGGGGGTACCGGTACAGAGTCAATGTGCGGGGGCACCGGTTAGTCGAGGTAATTGAGGTAATATGTACATGTAGGTAAAGCTGCAATATGTAACTTTTTGGGCGAGTCAATCAAATTCATATATAAATGTGTGTTATAGATCTGTCATTCTCACTGAAAGCAAGTCTAAGAAGCGGTAGATCTGTTCTATGTGTGGTATTTCTATGCTTCCTGTTCTTACATTTTGTTTTTGCTTCTTTTACTTTTGATTTTTGTACACCAGTTTCAAACAGCTGAAAATACAATATTTTTGGTTATGTAAAATATATTCCACAGCGGTTTAGATGATACAATTATTCTCTACACTATACATGCTTTTTTTTGTCACATAAACCAAAATTAGGCAAACTATTAGAATTTTTGTAACCATGAAATGGCGGTGCGATTTCTGCATAGTGCATCTTTAATGACCCAGGATAATGCACCCTTTGATATAAAAGGTAGGTTCAGCCGTACTATTACATGGGAAGCCGCTTGGTCACTGACTTGTTAAAAGGCTTAGGCAGAACTACTCTACACTCACCCCCTCTCTACAATAACTCCCTTAGGAAAGCCTTTTGATGAGCCAATTTTCCTAATGACCTGCCATTTGGTGATATATTGGGGTCAGCAGTGGTCCTCTCCATCATCACAGCTCAGGTTGGTCTTTCTATGCTGCTAAAGGGTAGAGAGATGGAGCCAGTGGAAACACAAGAGGGCCTGTTATCCTCTGTTCATTTTTTGATAATTGTATTTATTGGACTGATTCCGTGGGTGATGCTCTCTAATGGGCCACTTATCACATATTCAACCCCCATCCAATCCAGGCTAAAGATATGGCCAGTTCTGATTCTAAACCTCTCTCTTGGGTGGACTGTGGAGTTATTGTCTCATCAATGGCCCCTCTCTTCATCACTACGGCTGCTTTTGGAGAACTCTGATAACAAGTGTCCAGGGGAACCCCCTCTGCCAATCAATCCTGATCCCACGCCTTGATGATCCTCAGAGAAGTACACTTCAAAACATCTCACTCCCTTTTGACACAAAGCCACACTCACACACATAACCATTCGCAAAGCTATCCAATCAACAAACTGTGTACAGCAGTCATACAGTTTAGGCTTTTATCTTTTTCCAAAATGGATTCCAAAGAACATGAAGAGGAACAGAACTACCTTTACCAACTGTGACCATGGTAACAGGGAGATCAGAAGAAAACAATGTGATTGATCAATCAAACACTGTGTGTGTGTGTGTGTGTGTGTGTGTGTGTGTGTGTGTGTGTGTGTGTGTGTGTGTGTGTGTGTGTGTGTGTGTGTGTGTGTGTGTGTGTGTGTGTGTGTGTGTGTGTGTGTGTGTGTGTGTGTGTGTGTGTGTGTGTGTGTGTGTGAGTGTGGACATGTTTAACTTTACTTGTGGGGACCAAAAGCCCCCACAAGAAGAGTAAACAAACAAACATTTTATCAACTGGGGACATTTTGTTAGTCCCCACAAGGTCAAATGCTATTTCTAGGGGGTTTAGGGTTAAGGTTAAAATGAGTTTTAGGGTTAGAATTAGGTCTAGGGTTAGGGCTTAGGGAAAATAGTGTGTTCTCACAAGGGGTCCAAAATACATGACTAATTACTAATGATATACCGGCTCCATGTTCCGTAGCCCATGTGTGCTGGGGAAAACCCTGAGCCTGCATTTCAACCCAAATAATGCATCCAGCCTGATAGCCTTCCTGCAAGGCTAGAAATAGAATTGAATAAGAACAAGTCCCTTAAGAGAGTATGGTCTGAGAGGCAAACCATGAAAACAAACCCAAAGATACTGCCCACTGGGCTAAAACTGGTTGCATCAACGTTGTTTTCATGTCATTTCAACCAAAAAAGTCAATGTAATGACATTGAATCAACATGGCAAACTGATTGGATTTGAAAAAAGTAATCAACCTAAGGGAATTTAAAAAATTTAACCCAACTTTACAGGGTTTTACCTAAATCCAATGATAAATGGTGAATTGTTTTGTTGATTTCAAGTGGAAGTCACTTTAGTTGACAACTTAACCAAATGTAAATCAAAACTAAATGTTGAACTGTGCCTAGGGGGTGGATTTTGGTACATCTGCCTTGTATCTGCCAGCTTTAAATTATGCAGTTCGCTTGCAGAGCACTTATCTGGCTCTTTCCTATATTTGTTTTTCTACCTCTTCCATGACCACCCCTCTTCTCTCTGTATATATACATACAGTTGAAGTCGGAAGTTTACATACACTTAGGTTGCAGTTAACCACTCCACAAATTTCTTGTTAACAAACTATAGTTTTGGCAAGTCGGTTAGGACATCTACAATGTGCATGACACAAGTAATTTTTCCAACAATTGTTTACAGACTGATTATTTCACTTATAATTCACTGTATCATAATTCCAGTGGGTCAGAAGTTTACATACACTAAGTTGACTGTGCCTTTAAACAGCTTGGAAAATTCCAGAAAATGATGTCATGGCTTTAGAAGCTTCTGACAGGCTAATTGACATCATTTGAGTCGATTGGAGTCAATTGGAGGTGTACCTGTGGATGTATTTCAAGGCCTACCTTCAAACTCAGTGCCTCTTTGCTTGACATCATGGGAAAATCAAAAGAAATCAGCCAAGACCTCAGAAAAAAAATTGTAGACCTCCACAAGTCTGGTTCATCCTTGGGAGCAATTTCCAAACGCCTGAAGGTACCACGTTCATCTGTACAAACAATAGTAAGCAAGAATAAACACCATAGGACCACACAGCCGTCATACCGCTCAGGAAGGAGATGCGTAGTGTCTCCTAGAGATGAAAGTACTTTGGTGCGAAAAGTGCAAATCAATCCCAGAACAAAAGCAAAGGACCTTGTGAAGATTCTGGAGGAAACAGGTACAAAAGTATCTATATACACAGTAAAATGAGTCCTATATCGACATAACCTAAAAGGTCGCTGAGCAAGGAAGAAGCCACTGCTCCAAAACCGCCATAAAAAAGCCAGACTACAGTTTGCAAATGCACATGGGGACAAAGATCGTACTTTTTGGAGAAATGTCCTCTGGTCTGATGAAACAAAAATAGAACTGTTTGGCCATAATGACCATCGTTATGTTTGGAGAAAAAAGGGGGAGGCTTGCAAGCCAAAGAACACCATCCCAACCGTGAAGCACGGGGGTGGCAGCATCATGTTGTGGGGGTGCTTTGCTGCAGGAGGGACTGGTGCACTCACAAAATAGATGGCATCATGAGGCAGGAAAATAATTTGGATATATTGAAGCAACATCTCAAGACTTCAGTCAGGAAGTTAAAGCTTGGTCGCAAATGGGCCTTCCAAATGGACAATGACCCCAAGCATGCTTCCAAAGTTGTGTCAAAATGGCTTAAGGACAACAAAGTCAAGGTATTGAAGTGACCATCACAAAGCCCTGACCTCAATCCTATAGAAAATTTGTGGGCAGAACTGAAAAAGCGTGTGCGAGCAAGGAGGCCTACATACCTGACTCAGTTACACCAGCTCTGTCAGGAGGAATGGGCCAAAATTCACCCAACTTATTGTGGGAAGCTTGTGGAAAGCTACCCGAAACATTTGACCCAAGTTAAACAATTTAAAGGCAATGCTACCAAATACTAATTGAGTGTATGTAAACTTCTGACCCACTGGAAATATGCCTTCTGGAGCGGCCCAGTCAGAGTCCTGAACTCAACCCGATTGAGATGCTGTGGCATGATCTCAAGAGAGCAGTTCACACCAGACATCCCAATAATATTGCTGAACTGATACAGTTTTGTAAAGAGGAATGGTCCAAAATTCCTCCTGACCGTTGTGCAGGTCTGATCCGCAACTACAGAAAACTGTTGGTTAAGGTTATTGCTGCCAAAGGAGTCAACCAGTTATTAAATCCAAGGGGTCACATACTTTTTCCACCCTGCACTGTGAATGTTTACACGGTGTGTTCAATAAAGACATGAACAATTATAATTGTTTGTGTGTTATTAGTTTAAACAGACTGTGTTTGTCTATTGTTGTGACATAGATGAAGATCAGATGAAATTTGATGACCAATTCATGCAGAAATCCAGGTAATTCCAAAGGGTTCACATACTTTTTCTTGTCACTGTATATATATATATATATACATATGGTGTGAAGCTAATCACCCCCCCCCCCCCCCCTTAATCCCCCTCTTTCTTCACAGACATTTTTACTCCTCTCTCCACATTCCATTCTCTTCCTCTGCAGCAGCTTATGCACATAGAGAGTGTGGTGTAGTGCGAGAAGCAGAGGGGGGGAGGGGGGGGGGGCAGAGCGCAAGGGTGTCAACCAATTGCTATGGGTGGTTGCTCATATATGAGGAGGCAATTGCAGATATCGCAAGCAGTCCATTCAGTCTTATCTCCCCTCCTCCATTTAATCCCCATGCTTCAAGACTTTGGCAAGAGTTGGGGATGGTGGTATTGGTAGTACTATCATAATTTCAGGGTTTCCCCTAGATTGGTTTTAACCTCAATACAGTTGTGGTTCAGATAACTCTGGGCCCCCAACCTCGTTCTCAATATGCCCTGGGGAGGAGGTTGAAACATCACATACCAAACATCAGCTGACTAACAATGGTGCAACCATCAGGAAAGCATGAGCCTTAAAATCAATCTCCATGATTTTAGTCAGGTCTGGCGCGGTGGCACATCAAGTACTGATGTGATTCTCTCAAATCCTGCAGCAACGCCCAGGGATGAGATGTGAGGAAGCTTACTGCAACCACAGTATCTCCCAAATAACATACCAGGGCTCTTCTCCCACAACCCAACTGCAACAAGGAATCATCCAGACCTGAGAGAATGAATTGTAGTCTGCCACCAGTCTCATTGTAAAGAGGCACTTACTGCACAGGGGTGTGTAGAGACATTGATGGAGGAATGGAGGCTGCAGGAAGCTTTACCACCATCAGTGGTTATTAATGGACCACATTATTCATGAATGAAGTGGATAAGAAATGTAAATACTTCAAGTAATCATTAGCCTATGTATTTTACAACAGACAGTAATATCAGTTTTATTGAAGTAACATATGCTAAGCATAAAATGACGTCAGTAAAGCTTACTGTTTAGTAGGCTCTATGGAATAGCATTCTCTTGGTAGTCAAGTAATTTCACTCAGTAAAAGCATTTGTTACAGCTACGAAATAAAACGCAGTCTATTCCCTCAACCTCGTCTTCGGGAACGTTTTCAACAATCTAGATAAAACTCTGATCCATCGGGTCTTTTTTATACAGATAGCATCATATTGCATACCATAGGTCTATGTGATACAATTCGATACTTTTCTCATTCAAATACATTTTCAAAGAGATTATTCAAATAAACTGAAGCCCAGCGCTCCATACATTTTTCATCATAAGTGATGGAGAATCTGTGATTTAGAACCAGCCAGTCCTCATATGTATACATAATGTTATTTTATTCATGTAACTGCATTTTGCAAAAAAAATCTTTAATTGAAGCACCCTGAACTGCAATACGTGAAATGTAGCCTATTGCTCACAATAGATGCAGACCTTTAGAAAACCGTAGCAAGCCTACCTGAGATTTCAGCCCTCTATTGAAGGAAGATGTCAGGGAATGATGCGGACTAATTTTATACTGTACTGGAATCAACCGCAAACCGTTCATTGCGCATGCAACGCCTGTCACAAGCCAATTTTTTTTTTGTCAAGGGGTGCTTCTCAATTCCTATAACACCGTCGCCAGGACCAATCTCCACACTATACGCCCTGCGTGGGCTCCCCTCCTCAGTGGTAAGCCCTTGGTACCCTGGGAAGGAGACCCCTGCATCCAAGTAGACTACCATTGATGCTCAAGTAGTGGACTCTTACCTGGTTATACTTTAAATTTGTCTTCGTTTCGTGTTTCTAATTTTCAACTTACTATTTAATTGATTGGCTACACTAGCCCAATGAAAGTAAACACTTTCAGTTAAACGGTCTAATAGCCTAGTAGCCAACCTTATTTTCATGGATGCTCAATCAGCCTGCATATCGGGGTAACATATGAAGTTTTTGTTTTCCCTCCATCAGAAGGCCACATTAGTTGCATGTCTGTGTTTTATATGCTACATCAACTGGCCATGGTCATCAACAACATTTGTCGCTAGAGGCACATCGTTATACTATTGCCACACTTTATCCTCGATTTTTGGTCTTAAATTGATTTGTGCATGTTAAATGGTCTGCCCGTCTCTAAATGCCTTTCACCCCATCTGATTTTACAGTTGCGGTATAACTGAGGATTCTACTGAGGCCATCTATTGGACAGAATATTTATTACAGCTCAAAGACTACCTCTTGTAGGTCACATGGTGCGCACACACACACTTTACCACAAGCAGTCACCTGACACTCCCTACACAGTCGGTGCCAAAATGTCTGCGCACTTATCATATGGAAGAGTAAATTTAAACATTTTGAGGGAAGCAGCGCGGAAGGAGCTCCGTGAGTTTTTGGACAAATGTGGAGGAAGCAAGGTAAAACGTCTGGATTAAAGAGTTTAGAAATTACAAACTCATTTACCTTGTTTTAATCTGAATTTTCTGTTCAACACTAGCTAGCATGCAAAGCTATCATCCACATAAACAATGATGGGGTTGTTGTGGTACATAGTAATCCACATAGTTAGTAACGTTAGCTAGCTAGCTAAATAAATAACAGTTAGATGCAGTGGATTCAAGTGTCAACTTTGGACCTCAAATAGTATTTATGTGTCAAAAATTGTTGTTAACTGTCCATAGGCTATTGTGTGGGATGAATACCTGACTGGACCCTTTGGATTGATAGCACAATATTCATTGTTGAAGGTAAGACTGACTTAAAATGTGTACTTCTGTGTGTACTGTAGACCTACAGTAACAATTTTATAACCGAGTCTGACAGAATAGCAACAATGAATGCTTGTGTTTGCATAGGCTTTAGAAGGCTCACATTACAGCAAGAGCAAAATGCCAAACTGGTTGTTGACAGATCTGTGTCTTCTTTATATCCTCCAGGAACATGAGGTGGAGAAGATGTTCACCCTCAAAGGGGGGCGTCTCCCTGCTGCTGACGTGAAAAATATCATCTTCTTTGTCCGTCCCAGGCTTGAGCTGATGGATATTATAGCTGAAAATGTAATCAGGTCAGTATCTCACTGGCACTAAATACTTGTATTGATTTTGGAGTAATGCTGCAGCCAGTATTGCATATGGGTGGATGTGAATGTGGTTTGCTTACCCTCATATAGCGTATCTCTTGTGTTCAATGTGTGTTTCTGCAGTGAGGATAAGATGCATTCCCCACGTGATTTCCACATGTTGTTTGTGCCACGGCGGAGCATGCTCTGTGAGCAGAGGCTGAAAGAGCAGGGGGTCCTGGGCTCGTTTATCAACATAGACGAGTACATCCTAGACCTCATCCCCTATGATGGAGACCTGCTCTCCATGGAGTCTGAGGGGGCCTTCAGGGTAGGTTAGAACAGGGACATGCACATAGACACTACACACGTCCCAGTGTATGCATATGCCCAGTAAGGCTCAGGTACAAAGCTTTATTTTGTATTGTAAGGTGTAATTACCTATTCATGTGCCCCGCCTGGCTCCTCTAGGAGTGCTATCTGGAAAGTGACCAGACAAGTCTGTACCACACTGCCAAGGGCCTTATGACTCTCCAGGCTCTGTATGGGACCATCCCCCAGATATTTGGGAAAGGAGAGTGTGCACGGGTGAGTATTGGAAAAAGCTTCATTTGGAGTTTAAATGTCCACAGTTAACTCTTGGATAAATGCATTGTGTTGGAAATTAAACTATCGTGTCTTTTTCCTGTGAAGCATGTAGCTAACATGATGCTTAGGATGAAAAGGGAGTTTGCTGGCACCCAGACTCAGATCCTACCTGTGTTTGACTCACTGCTGTTGCTGGACCGCAATGTAGACCTGCTCACCCCTTTGGCCACACAGCTCACCTACGAGGGCCTCATTGACGAAGTCTATGGAATCACCAACGGTGAGGATGGGCCTCTGTTAATGCATGAAAAAACAATAATAAGCTAAATACAGACATTCAATGACATATAGATTCAAAGACAGACATCTTGAGAGGTTTCTGTCGATTTGTGTATGTGGTTTTGTGACCTTTGTCTGCATGTTTGTCTATTCTGTGTACATGCGTTTGCAAACAGGTTATGTGAAGTTGCCTCCTGAGAAGTTTTCTGCTCAAAAGAAGCAGGGTGAGGCGGGTAAAGACCTGCCCACGGAGCCCAAGAAGATGCAGCTCAACTCAGCAGAGGAGCTGTATGCTGAGATACGGGACAAAAACTTCAATGGCGTAGGGGCTGCACTGAGCAAGAAGGCCAAGATCATCTCCGCTGCATTTGAGGTTGGCCTCATCCCAACACACACTCACAGACACACACAGACAGGGCAGACCAACTGTTGAAAACACTCAGATGAGTCCAAATGTCAGACCACATAAGCTAGAGTTGTCATCAACTTAACAATTTGAGCCAACCCCGGTGAGCTGAAGCTCGAACCCAGGCCCCGTCCAACATCACAGACATTTTATGAACCTGAAAAAAAGCCATCGGTTTTTGAAAATATATTGATTTAAACTGATGTTGAGAACAATGCGGCGGAGGCGAGTGGCACCGGCGTGAAGAGACGAGGAAACAGTCCTTGTCTTAGAAAGGCGAGGGGTTTCTTTCTTGGAACATATGGGAATTGGCTCCAATTTCATTAATATGATTAAAATACTATATGCCAATCCCTCAGCCATAGTTATAACAGGCAATATCTAATCTGCTCCATTCAGAATCACTAGAAGCAGCAGACAAGGCGATCCAATTCCACCACTGCTATTCTTATTATCCATGGAACCTCTGGCCCAGGCAATTCGTCAATCTCTAAAATCTACTGATCACTTGATCTCATTATACACAGAAGATATTTTACTATATCTAGACAATGTATCTCAATCGTGTCGAAATGCATTGAAGGTCATAGATAAATTCAGCTCCATCTCAAGTTATAAAATAAATCTAACCAAATCTGCCCTACTGCCTCTCAAGACCCCGATGGAGGACTCCATCTCTACTTATAGAATCCAATCGTTTCCCATTTTAAATATTTGGGAATATCTCCTTCTTTAAATGAAACCATTGGCAGAAACTTTAACAGAGCACTCAAATCAATTAAATCCGACCTCAGTAGATAGAATAATATCCCAGTTGCTTTAACCAGTAGAATATCTATTGTCAAAATGAATATATTGCCATGGCTGAATTTCTGTAGTTCAATGCTTCCCATGGCGCTCCCTCTTTTGGCTATTGGGATAAAATTCATAGTGCGGTTTCAAAATGTATATGGCAAGGTAAACGATCCCAGATAAAATTAACACATTTACAAAGAGGGAAAGACATAGGAAGACTCCATACCAAACTTTAAATTGTATTTCCATCCACTAGCTTTTTTCCACGTCCTAAATTGGTTTAGACATGATTCTTCTGCCCCCGGGCTAAATATATAGAGGAATATGGTGTCTCCTATTGCCCTGGAAGAGGTGGTCTTCTCTGATATATCCCTTAAACAATGTAAACTACGCTTTGGTTCTATTATTGCTCACACAATTTCTATTTGGCGCAAAATTGATAAAACAATGTACAGTTGAAGTCAGAAGTTTACATACACTTAGGTTGCAGTCATTAACTTATTTTTCAACCACTCCACAAATTTCTTGTAAACAAACTATAGTTTTGGCAAGTCGGTTAGGACATCTACTTTGTGCATGACACAAGTCATTTTTCCAACAATTGTTTACAGACAGATTATTTCACTTATTATCCACTGTATCACAATTCCAGTGGGTCAGAAGTTTACATACACTAAGTTGACTGTGCCTTTTAAACAGCTTGGAAAATTCCAGAAAATTATGTCATGGCTTTAGAAGTTTCTGATAGGCTAACTAACATAATTTGAGTCAATTGGAGGTGTACCTGTTGATGTATTTAAAGGCCTACCTTCAAACTCAGTGCCTCTTTGCTTGACATCATGGGAAAATCAAAAGAAATCAGCTAAGACCTCAGAAAGAAAATTGTAGACATCTACAAGTCTGGTTAATCCTTGGGAGCAATTTCCAAACCCCTGAAGGTTCCACGTTCATCTGTACAAACAATAGTACGCAAGTACAAACACCATGGGACCACGCAGCCATCATACAGCTCAGGAAGGAGACGCATTCTGTCTCCTAGAGATGAACATACTTTGGTGCGAAAAGTGTAAATCAATCCCAGAATAAAGGCAAAGGCCCTTGTGAAGATGCTGGAGGACCCGACTCAATTCTGTGAAATTCTGGTCCAGCCCAAGCCCATTCAGTACTGTTGAGCTCAGGTTCAGGCTGAAAATGACAACTCTTTTCTAAAGCTCATTTAAGTCGCTTTGGATAAGAGCGTCTGCTAAACTACTCTAATGTAAATGTAATTACATTAGCTACCGATTTCTCTAATCATATCAATTTGTGTTCTTATTAATCACCTTCGATGTGCCAGGTAGACTTTTCAGAAGGTGGATTTCCAAAAAGTAAAGCCAGCTGACAGTTAGTATTATCGACTAAGAACGTAAACAACATTTTTATGATACAAGAATGTTAGATAAGAGCAACAAGAAAAGCAGTTTTCTACTGTGTTTAGGTAATCTCCCTACAGGCCTACATTTTTGTCAGCAAGAGACTTTTGGCATCAGAATTGTCACTGGATGCTTTGCATGTGATTATTAGGCTGACGTCCCACACCGGTGGACGTTGATGTATTCTTACATTTCTGTCCTGCCCAAACCTGTTCCTAATCCAAGTTTATGTTCTCTAGTTTGATGATTGTATCAGCTGTTCTCCAGCCAACAAGCCCTTTCTTACTACTGTTATGCCTACGTAGCAGCAGTCTATACGATATGTTTCATCTGAAATCATTCCAACATCTTTGCTTTGAGCTTAATGTTTGTTTATTGTGTAGTTGAGAAGTAGATTTTTGTTGTAATTTCCTACGTGATTGTCATCTCAAACGGTTCCCACATTTCACATCATCCGTATGTTACGCTACACAGTCCTTGTTAAAGTCTATCATACATTTTCCTTATTTCAAACCTCCAGCATCCAGTATCTGACTCATGGTAATGTGTGATTTAAACTGTCTACGACTGACCTGTCAACTTTTTCCCCCAGTGTTTTAATGTTATTTAATTGAATTTGTCTTGCAGGAGCGGCATAGTGCCAAAACAGTGGGCGAGATAAAGCAGTTTGTGTCCCAGCTGCCCCACATGCAGGCAGCACGGAGCTCGCTGGCCAATCACACCTCCATAGCTGAGCTCATCAAGGACATCACCAGTGAGAAAAACAACCTTTACTCCTTCTCCTTTCATGTCCAACTAACACCCCTCCACTCTATCTGTCTTTATTCCTGATACAAGATATACCTACAGTATAGTCCAATGTGGTAGAGTATATCAGTATGTCATGTATGTGTGCCATACAGTTTAGAGTAAGACAGCTGTTGATACTCTGTAACAGAGGTAAATGGATATTCTCTCTCTCTCTGATACAGCGTCTGAGGCCTTCTTTGATAACCTGACAGTGGAGCAGGAGTTTATGACTGGAGTCGATACAGACAAGGTAGGTACACAATGTTTTCAGTGCTTGGTGGACATGTGGTTAGCTCTAATATTGTAAGCTCTGGGGGGGGCCGCAAACAAAATATAAAAAAATGTAGGAACTCAGTCAGAGTCTCAACTTACTGTTGAGAGTTAGAATAGTAGAATACACAAGGTGGAATGTTGAAATGTAGTAGAGCATCACTAGTTCTTCTCTTCTAATGTCTCAATGTGACTATCAGTGTGGGTTACTGACTCCAGGGTCAGTTTGGACATATTATTGACATGAAGATAATTAATTTAATGAGATGCCTTTCACACCATGCAATGTTATTAGAACTGAGTTTGGGTATTAGACAGTTGACTTGCTCTTACATGTCTGCCATGTCTTTGTTCTAGAAAGGTGATAATGGAGACTGACAATAAACAAGCCTGTTGTAGCAGGAGGAGGGCGGAGTTTGTTTGAGAGGCTATTTACACCTTGTAGTATTCGTGGCCGAATGATTACTGACCAGGCATGCAGGGCATGTGCCCAGTGGCCCTGATTTTGTTAGTCACTCTCACTCAGATATCATATGAACATGGCATAAGTCAGTTAAGGTATGTTCAATTATGCCATGTTTTAAAAACTGCAACATTTTCTCTCCACCCCATGGCAAACTTTGTAGAATTACAGGAAATTTGCTTTAAAACTGCAACATTTTCTCTCTGCCCCATGGCAAACTTTGTAGAATTACAGGAAATTTGCTTTAAAATTGCAACATTTTCTTTCTGCCCCATGGCAAAATGTGTAAAATTTCACAAAATTTGCTTTAAAACCACAGGCGTAGAGGAGGCTAACTTAAATGTTTTACCAGAGAGGTGGGGGGCCCCAAAACAAATTCTTGCCTCGGGCCCCCAAAAAGCTAGGGTCGGCCCTGAAAGCTGCCTTCACTAAATAAACATATTTTTTGGCTGTGTGTGTGTGTGCACTCATTTCAAGTCTTGCTTGTCAACATCCCCTATTTCCCATTCCCCAGGTTAACACATACATAGAGGACTGCATCGCCCAGAAGGATCCCCTAATCAAAATCCTGCGGCTGGTCTGTATGCAGTCGGTCTGCAACAATGGCCTCAAGCAGAAGTTGTTGGACTACTACAAGAGGGAGATTCTGCAGGTGCATTTTTTTCTGATTACATTACAATAAGTCAGTGGTTTTAAACGAGTGATGGTTATTTTGAAGATGTGATGAATGCTACTGTGGCAACATGATTGACATGTGCTGTTTTTCTCCAGACTTATGGATATGAACACATGCTTACCCTTAACAACCTGGAGAAGACAGGTCTTCTGAAGCCCCAGACAAGCACCAGGAATAACTACCCCACCATCAGGAAGACACTCAAACTCTGGATGGAGGATGCCAATGAACAGGTGAATGAATCCCATGAGAGAGACATAATGCAGTCTGGGAGAGGGGATGGGAATTAACACTAACACCTGTGTAACAACACTGTAATTATTCTAGTGACACGTTAGTAATATAGTCATTGCTTAGTAATTGCACAATAATGGAGTTGTTTTTGTCATTAAGAAAGTTGAGAGAGAAAAATGTCTTTGTAAAACAACGTTCCCAAAGCTCACATGCGTAGTTTTTCCTCTGACTGTGAGAGTGGGATTTGTATTTGTATGTAGTATTGTCTGTACTGATACCCAGCTTGTGTGTGTGTGTCATCTTCATCCAGAACCCCAACGACATCTCCTATGTCTACAGTGGCTATGCTCCTCTTAGCATCCGTCTGACCCAGGTGTTGGCCAGGCCTGGCTGGCGCAGCATCGAGGAGGTTCTGAAGATGCTCCCTGGTCCACACTTTGAGGAGAGACAACAGCTGCCTGCTGGTCTCCATAAGAAACGTAAGGACTGCAGGAGACCAAGGCAGCCAGTTGCTCTCTTGCTCAACAAGCTGAGCTATTGAAAGGCAGGGTGAATGATCACCGGTGTGGTGATCTGCTGGCTGACGACAAGAGCTGGCTTTTTCCCTGTCGTGTCAGATGTCTTAGAGCAGCAGTTGATTTATTGTACACAGTGAACCAAACTGGACCTTAACATTAAGTGTGTGTCTGTCTGGGTAATTGTTTGTGTACATGTATTCGTTTATGAAAGAGGAGGGAAAAGGCACTGGGTGCTTAAATTTGTCCTGTTTCATACATGTACAAGTGTGTATTATACGTATGTGTGAAATGGACTCTGAGACACCCTCTGAGAATGGTGCACCCTGTGATCTCCACCCTGTTTGACTGTGCTTTCCCCACCCACAGGCCAGCAGGGGGA
This sequence comes from Salvelinus alpinus, assembly GCF_045679555.1. Classification (NCBI taxonomy): domain Eukaryota; kingdom Metazoa; phylum Chordata; class Actinopteri; order Salmoniformes; family Salmonidae; genus Salvelinus; species Salvelinus alpinus. Next base: position 73,600,043 of record NC_092090.1, on the reverse strand, counting down.
GAACAGGACCACACTGGTGTTCTTTCTGGGAGGGGTGACTTATGCGGAAATCGCTGCCCTACGCTTCCTGTCTCAGATGGAGGATGGTGGCACAGAATACATCATTGCCACCACCAAGCTCATCAATGGTACCAGCTGGATCAAATCTCTAATGGACCGCCCTGAGGCTCAGGCCTCCTGAGCCTGCTGTCTGCCCCCTCAGGGGGAACAGATGCACTGCTGGACCCAACAAACAGTCGGAAAAAAAGACCTTGCCGCTTGTTTTTAATGTCCATATTCCAGCGCCCTGCCGGTGTGTCTGATTGAGCTCAGCAGAAGTCAGTGTGAGCAGAAGTCAGCTCCTCAATTGTCTATGTCTTTCTTCTTCAACTCTCACAGCTTTCTAAATATAGTTCTCCATTGTCACCTGTTGTGGTCACTGTATGGATCCAAGAAGATGTTGTCTTACTTGGGGCATGATCATATGAAAGGTTCTAAGATCATTGAAAAAATAATACTGTATTTACACAGAGGCTGAAATGTAGTTGTTTGTATTATTATTATTATTGTTTATTGGTGATTTCAACCTATATTTAATGTGTTGTACAGTATAGGGCTTTTCTCTCCTTTCCAGGATTTGTGTAAAAAGTCCTGTAAATAAAATGTGTAATTGACAGCTTATTACTGCTTTTATAACCAGAGTCAGCCTCAGGTCTCTAAAACACTGACCATTTAAACATTTATCCTTCCACTCTACAATGTGACCAAATGTCTGATGTACAGTTGGACAGTCTGACTTTGGCTGCACCTCCGTTACACTATCCTTGCTCCACCTTCAACATATAGGATCTAAAATCCTTGATAACGATTAATTAGGCTACATGCATTGTTACTTTACGAGTTGTTTATGCTGTAGAAGAAAATAAAGATGGTACAGAATGATGCAGGCAGGGAGGAAAGGAGTGGAGCGGAAAGGTGAGCCCAGTCAGCCTTCAGCAGTCCAGCTCTCTCAAGGAACAATTAGCCCAATAACAGGCCTCCCGATCAGCCGATAATCGCCTTCTGCTGTCTGGATATCTTACCCCATAAAGGCCCATGATTTGACAGCGCAGGACGCTGATTGAATTAGGAGGCCATTTGCTCCATGTTCCGGTAGAGGATAAGTGCGGGGGAGTTGGGTTTGATCTCCTGGCTAGATCGATGGTTTGTCCGTGCCCTGCTCTATGCTCAGCGGGGTATTGTAGTCAGTGGTGGACGGGTATTGACAGGCTGACAGCAGTCTGAGATTTTTGTGAACTCACAGTCCAGATCGAAAATAATATATTTTATCTTTAACGTATAGCGAAGAGTCAGGAACTGAGTGTGAAATATCACATGAAGATATATGTTGTATTGCATTTTCTTTTCGGTTTGTCAAATGTATGATAACACACAATTGAACACATCGAAACCCGTGCACTGAGAGCATCTGCAACAGATGCAATTTCCAAGAAGTTAAAAATAGGCTTCCAATTGGGTAAGTAGCCTAACCATTTTTAGGCAGTTTATAAATACTGACAACGTTGTAACGATATGTTCAATGAGTTCATTGGTTGTATCCATGTTCAGTTATAAACTTTCATATACTTGAAAAAAGCATAAATTGTATAGTTTAGTAAACAATTTTATAATAATACAGATTATATACGTTATCAAAGCAACAACAAAAATGACTTTAGCTGAGAAAGAAGTGGGGCTTTGCTGTTTTTGGTGCACCATCCGTTAAATAGTTCCTTCTGAATAAATGTGTTTAGGCTATTGCTATATTTGGTTTTAGGGCTCTATTCGATCCATATTGCGGTTGTTCAGCGTTACAGCGTGATTGAAATGTAAAGTCAATGTTCGAGGCTGCATTCAAGGTAAACGCTGCATCTGTCGGAAATTACCTGAAAATGTATATTTCGCAATGTAACGCTTCAGTGATTCAGATTGAATAGAGCCCTTAGACTATTACATTATTTTGACTGTTGTACGTCTACAACCTTTCATAGGCCTATATGATCGAGGTTGTATCGTCTACAAGTGCAGGGAATTTGTGCACTGTAAAATGTGCATGTGGACGATAGACAGGATATCTATAAAGGAATGACATTCCCTGAGAGAATTTAAAAATTAATACATTTGAAGATCATTTCAATCGATAAAGTTGCTTAATTACTTTCTGAGTGGGTGAACCATCCACTCCAGTGTTTACAAACAGCAGCTCTTCTCCTTATTGGTTCTCTAAAATATTTTGTATCGTTACAAATAATTATTGGGGGTTTTGACAAGCTTTAAGCCATTACTGTATTCTTCAAATATCAATGGGTATATTTCAGTAGTTGAAATTACCAATAAGATATACAGACTACTTCTTGTAGCTTGTATGTGTCTGAAGTAAATGTATGATCATTTGCGATGAGTGAGATCAAAAGCATTTGGAGCAATTTACAAATATATTATGCATAAGGTAATGGTTTGACTATTGCAGTATTTAGCCATGCATATGATTGCTGATATAGGTTCTACTGTATACCCAATGGGGGACCAAATTAAAATCCTTGAAATCTTTTCAGGGCCTGGGATTGCAGAGCAGACAGATCCTGCAAACTACATCACTCATTGGGTGATTGAATACCTGTACGAGATGGAGCCAATGTTTATCTGCTTCCTTCGGACCTTTAAAGAACTTCTGAAAGTTGTTCTCTTCAGTTACACAGTGCTGTTAGGCGCTTTGCTCTTAGCAGGCTGGACAACATACTTCATGGTTGCAAAATAAAAAGGGGGACTTGATGAGTTGCTCTATTATAGTATGACTGTTATAAAAGCACTTGTGTAGGCCTATTGTTGTTCAAAATAGCCAGACTATAGGCCTACAGCCTAATAATAATAATTACGGATATAACCGGCTTAAGCAGGTTTCCAGATAATAGCAGAAGTAGGCTATGTTGTATGATATTGTATAGAACATTTGTTTATCTGTTATTATGGTGATGGTTTTTTTCGCAAAGGGAAGAAAGTTCCCATCATAATGCTTTGGTCATGTGTTCATGGTGTAAACTTGTTTCTTAGCCATGTTTCCAAGAGGATGGATTTCCCTGTGTGCAAACTCAAATTATGATGTACTCATTAAACATTTCAAATAAAATGCACAGCGTAGCTTCTCAAAGTTTGCGCTGATCGTGGCGCTGTCCATGGTGCTGAAAGTTTAGTGTGCCGCAAACGCAGAACAAGGAATTGCAGCAGGCGAGGTCTTCGTCTGCAGCTAAATTACAATCGGCCGGTGTACTAGATTATGATACGTAGGCCTACAGCAGGTCTTGCACCAGGCCCCGGTTAATTTGAGTGTGTAGTGTATTAGTGCGGAGTGGAAATTCAATAGCTTTTTAAACGTCGACGCGGCTCGTTTTCCCGTCTTTATGTGGCACCATCTTCAAGTAAGACGCGTTCACTGAGGTGTAAAGAACGGGTCCGCGTTTCACTAGTCACTAGAAGTGTTAGCTCCTCCTCCACAAATCAGTGGCTTGCGAGGGCTCGCTCTACTAGTACGCGTTAGCGTCTTTTTCATAGATAGTTGCGAAAAACAACAGCAGTTATGCTTACCCTCTCTGAGTTTATGGTAATTTTAGCTATGTTGTCCGCCACAGCGTCAGGTTATTTTGTAAGCATAGACGCTCATGCAGAAGAATGTTTATTTGAACGAGTCAACTCTGGTACCAAGATGGGCCTCATGTTTGAGGTGGCCGAAGGAGGTTTCCTTGACATCGATGTGGAGGTGAGCCCATTGAGTTGTGGAACGTGCCCAACATCTTTCTAAATCTGTTTGCGCGAAATCAGTCCCTGCAGCAGCTCAATTAGCTAGGTTTGGAATATGTGGGCCTTGCTAAATATGAGCAATTGAGTTAGCTAACGTTAGCCTAGCTAGCTAGCAAGCCATTAAACTCGTCCTACTAGTTTACTAGTTAGCAATATGAGTTAGTAAGTGTGGCTAAAAATAATGCTAACAGTTGGTCTTGTCTTGGCATATAATGTACTTGTAGCGAAGTCTACACCTTGCGGTACATAATAATGACAATTTTATTGTTAGCTAAGTTGGGTGGGTAAATAGATAGCTTGGTAACATAGCTAGCTATGTCGGAGATATTAGAAAACTATCTCTGGATGTTAGTGGCTAACTTTTTTGCGAGTTGGCCAACTAACGTTAACCTGCCTAGCTAGCAGCATCACCTTGCAAACGTCACTGAAATTGTGCCATATAAAATAAGTCCTGTTTACATAGTTATTATAATTTAAATAACATAAGCCAAGGCATGATTTCATGTTATGGCTATTTATAATTCATATATTTGTGTTGGTGGATTTGGGCAGCATTCCGTCTAAGAGCCAATTTATGCTTGATCCGAAAATGTGGTCGGAGGCTCCAGTATGGAGTTTGTGACGCAATTGCGAAGCCTCCAGCGGCATGCAGAGGCCCAATTTGAGCCATGTATGGCATGCGCCTCACACATTTTGTAACGATGCGGAGGGCTCCATATCCCAGCTCCGCATTGACATGATTGGTTGAGGGTTGATGGGGGTGCTGGAGGTCCTGTTTAAACACAAACTCACTTCCTTGACAACTTCCTTCACAACAGTTCTGCCCTGCTCCACGAAGCGCAAGAAGTATGAATGCCCTGACTTCTGCAGAGGCCATATCGCCATAAATGCTGCATGGCCAATGCAGATGTTGGATTGGCCATGTAGCGCCTTTCATTCTGGTGTCCAGTCAAAACATAACTAAATTACCTGTATTCCTAACGGTAATGGGATAGTTCACCCAAATTATATATTGGTTTCCTTGCCCTGCTATCATCCCACTTATACATTTTTTTTGTTTAACATTTATTTAACTAGGCAAGTCGGTTAAGAACAAATTCATATTTTATTTATTTACAATGACGGCTAAACCCGGACGATGCTGGACCAATTGTGCGCCGCCCAATGGGTCTCCCAATCACGGCCGGATGTGATGCAGCCTGGATTAGAACCTGGTTCTGCAGTGTCCTAGACCGCTGCGCCACTCGGAAGCCCCATTCAAGTATATTGTGCCGGTATTAGCATTTTGGGTGTATGATGTTCATGTTCAAATTATCTACAAGTGACTTTGTTGAGCTTCAGAATCAATTTTAGATACTTTCGGATGTTTGGACATGATGCACAAAAAATGCTAATATCGGTACCATGACTTAAATGGGATTTGTGCCACAAATGCTAAAATGTGGAAACTGCATCATGCAAGGGAAATAAAACCAAAGCATGGATTGCTGTCATACCTTGGCCATAGACTGCTTACAAGGTAAGGAAACCAATTGGTCATCTTGTAATTCGGCTGAACTATCCCTTTAACAGGAGATTATCAATTACTAAGCAGGTACTTTTCATTTGCAGATCACGGGTCCAGATGGGAAGCAGATTTATAAAGGAGACAGAGAATCCAGTGGAAAGTACTCTGTGGCTGCCCATATGGATGGCACATACAAGTTCTGCTTTAGCAATAAGATGTCCACCATGACGCCCAAGATTGTCATGTTTACCATTGACATCGGAGAGGCTCCCAAAGGAGACGGCATGGAGACGGAAGGTAGGCTGGGGTTAAGGTTGACGAGGCAGCAATGGCTACACTGACTGATGTTAGGAATATCATCTCACCGTCAGATGTTTTTACGTTCTGGGGAACACTGTGTGCTACTTTCATTTTCTCCTGCTGTTTTCCTTTATATGCCTTCTGTTCTATCATATTCCTCCTTTTCTCATTCTGCCTGCCCCTTCCCTCCATCAGGGGGTGGAGACACCTGGGACGGTAGGTTAACACTATTGCATGAGGTCAGAGATGGTCGTTCTTCAATGCTCTTGGAGAGAATGACCTCATTCTCTGTAGTGTTGCTTACCCCAGATACTGAATTACTTAATAAACACAGGGAATTTAAATAGTGCAGTTTTATTAATTGCCTGGGTTGTGCTGTTTTGTCTTTTGCTTTATGGACACTCACCTGTTGCCTAGCAATGACTTGAGACTGGTGAATGGACTTTGGAAATGTATGCCCCCCTCATCCCCTGCCTTATGAGCAGTAAGTGAACAATTTGGGTCAACAATTATTATTATTTTCCCTCAGTCTTTCAAAATGATTGGTTGGTCAGTTTCAATAAGAAATCTGGTATCCAATCCATGTACACGTGTGTCCAGTCAATGCAGCAGTTTGCACAGCACTACCAGCTCATACTGTGCCTTCAGTTTTATCCAAGTCTTTTGTTACTGCAGTTATTTTATATAGAAAACCCACTTAAATTATTTAAATGTACCTAACAAAGTATTTAAGGTTAACGTAAAGATTAGTTAAAAGGACAATTTTGCACAATAGGTATGCACAAGATATTGGCAGAGACATGGATGTCACAGTTTACTGACAGTTACTGATGGTGTTTATTGTGTGATGTACAAACATTTCCTGCACAAGTTTATTGCTTGAAAGTCCTTACATCCCTTTAACCAGCATCTACAATAAACCTTGGATTTGAGATTTACTTGATTTACTTATGTGCCTGTGCCTCTTGGTTTCTTTAACTGTGCAATATTTGGTGTACTGTTATTGTTCACAGCCCACCAGAACAAGCTGGAGGAGATGATTAATGAGCTAGCAGTTGCCATGACGGCCGTAAAACACGAACAGGAATACATGGAGGTCCGAGAGAGAATACACAGAGCAAGTAAGACCACTTCTGTGCTACTTCTTTCTTCAACAACATAGCAATGTAAAATGTGCTATTTCTATAGAAAATGAATAACGTATGAACAAAACCAAACAGCATTTATGTAAAGAACACCCAATTTTGACAGCTTAGTGAATGCATTGTTCAGTGGCAGTAGTTGTTTGAAGTATTGTCCTGTTTCTCTCCCTCCCCTCTAGTTAATGACAACACAAACAGCCGAGTGGTGCTTTGGTCCTTCTTTGAAGCTCTTGTGTTGGTAGCCATGACCCTGGGACAGATCTACTACCTGAAGAGATTTTTCGAGGTGCGGAGAGTTGTGTAAAACGAGGCTTTTTTTCCAACTCCAAAGTGAGTCATCATTCACTTGAACCATACTAGAAAGTTGGAAATCAAACAACCTCTGAAAAGCCTTTTCCTTATCCAATCTGTCTGTTTTCCTCTTCTCGTACTTCAGGCCATGGTACAATGTATGTTTTTCCAATCGAGGAGAACTGTCTTTGCATTGACTCCTCAGACTTTGATGACAATAGCACTGAAGAGCGTATTATACATTTTTGATCAAGAAGAGTATTTATGCATTCAAACCACTGCCCTAAAACTCAATGTCAGGAGGAGGTTTTGTAGTAAGTTGTGGACACATTAAATACAACACTGGGCTTGGAATGATAATTGTTAGACAACTGTTCAGCTTGCTCTAGATGTTTTTTAGGGAGTATATTTTGTTGTACAAATAAGTTATTTTAACACCTACCGTGCCAATCAGTCACAGTATGCACAATGCATATTTAATGGAAAAAGTAATGGAATATAATCGTACTGTATGTATTTAAGACTGTTACATTTTGGGGTAAGATGCAGAATAAGAAAAGCCTTGGTGTGAGATCTGAGCTATTGTTGCCAGTTTGAAGTAGTTGCTTGAGCATTTATTGTTCTAGTATTGTACTTTATCAAATGAGGACAATTTTGTACAGGTTTTATTCTAGTTTGTATTGGTAGTTATGTTCAATGTTTGTTATTCTGGGTTAGCAGAGGGTGACATTGGTCACAACGGGGTGAATAACAGATACAGAGCTCAGACTGAGTCAAATTAAAATGTGGATGAACTTATGACCCAAATCCAGTTCATAATAAAGTGTTTCCTTGTCCTCTTGAGATTCATTGCTTTTAATTTGTAATTAACTAGTACAGTAGTTTTATATACCCTCCCATGGGTTGGAGGAACCTTTTCAAACTCCAGTAAAGCAAGTAGGGGGAAAATGTTCACACAATGTAAAACACTTGCTTGTGAGTTTCTCATTAAATCCAAGACTAATAATAAAATCTTTGTATTATGTCTAGACTCACTATGGGTTTAATGTTATTAGTGATAAGCATATTGAAAGGTGACTTGTTCATATCTGAATTAAATGAATCCATTTGATGGTGTTTATTGTATTCTAGTGGTGGTTTACAAGTACAGCTTAATAAGTTCGTCACTGACTGCGGAAGGAGTGAGAACCCCCAGGTCTGTGAAGAGAAGTGTAATAAGCGATGGCGGTGTGTAGTCAATCATGGGGTGTTCTTGTGCTAAATCTTCCACTGCCTTCAGAGTGTCTGCTTTATACTGAGAGAGAGTGCAAAGTGAGACCACAAGTTAGCACATAACTACAGCCCAATGACCTTTAATTGTTTTTAGGGGTGGATCAGCTTTAATATTGTGGGTTCTATCAATGTAATTGTCTGCATCATTTCCAATCCCCCATAGATTTGAAATGTTTAATTTATTTTACTCTGATCCTACCTCCCCTAATTAGAGTAAAATAATGGACAACAATACTTAGCTTCTACACTGAACAAAAATAAATGCAATATGTAAAGTGTTGGTCCCATGTTTCATGAGCTGAAATAAAAGATCCCAGAAATGTTCCATATGCACGAAGTGCTTATTTCTCAAATGTTGTGCAAGAAAATCCATCCACCTGACAGATGTGGCATGTCAAAAAGCTGATTAAACAGCATGATCATTACACAGGTGCAACTTATGCTGGGGACAAAAGGACAAATGTGCAGTTGTCACAACACAATGCCACTAGTCTCAAGTTGAGGGAGCTTGAAAATGGCATACGGACTGCAGGAATGTCCACCAGAGCTGATGCCAGAGAATTGAATGTTAATTTCTCTACTATAAGCCGCCTCTGTCGTTTTACAGAATTTGGCAGTACTTCCAACCAGCCACACAACCCGCAGACCATGTGTAACCACGCCAGCCCAGGACCTCCACATCCGGCTTCTTCACCTGCTGGATGGTCTGAGACCAGCCACCCGGACAGCTGATGAAACTGAGGAGTATTTCTGTCTGTAATAAAGCCCTTTTGTGGGGAAAAACTCATTCTGACTGGCTGAGCCTGGCTCCCCAGTGGGTGGCTCCCCAGTCCCACCCATGGCTGCACCCTTGCCCATTCATGTGAAATCCATAGGTTAGGGCCTACTTTTTTTCAATTGATTGATTTCCTTCTAACTCAAAATCATTAATTGTTGCATTTATATTTTTGTTCCGTATACATACTACACTTTACGGAAACTGTATATTTTACATTTAGTCATCTTTTTCAATTTGTATTTGTTTTGTGCTACCCTCACTCCTCCCATCTATTGCTGAAAACCATCCAGTTTTGATTTTCTAATTGCCATATACTTTAACTGTGCTGTAATGTTTCACAAAAGTTCTGAACCTTTCTATTCTCAGATTGTAAATTAAAGATGAATGTTAATGACCATATTTTAGTGCAATTACCTTAAATCGGTCTGGGACATCTTGCTGGTTTAGAGGGTAGAGTCTGACAAATTTGAAGCTTTCTGCCACAACGTAGAAAGGCTTGTTGTGAGCCTTGGAACACACAGCCAGTTGATAGGTGCCAATCTGTCAAGTGGGTTGCAGAACAACCCATGATGTTGTAAATGGTATCATCCAAAGACAAACATAAGATTGTCTGATTGGTGTGTTATCCAATTCAGAATATACACAGTACCTTGTTGATAATGCCACCACTTTCCACCACTCCCTCTGCACCCACAATCACCAGATCCACCTTTTCCATTATATACCTTTAATAAAAAACACTATTTTCAGAACTGTAATAAGAGACATGGATTTCACTGACTGCTTCCTTCATATTGACTACCTGTATAAATCAAAAGCGGGTATTATTAAAACAGTAATTTTAAGGTCCTTCAAAAAAATAGTATGATTGAGCTGAGATCTCAATCTGATTTATTTATATAATTTCAAGACTCAACTGAAATGATTTTGATATTTACCCCACTGCAGCATCAAGAACCACTGTGACCGGAATGTTTAGGTTGCGTAATTTGTCTGCCATTTTTTGTCTGGAAAGAGACAAAAGTATACTTGTGAATATTCTTTCAAGTTCCTCTCTAGGGTTTGCTTAGTTTGGTATTATACATATGCACGCGTTTGTGTTGAGCACACACCCTGCAGAGTCTGGTTGTGACTCAGTGACGTAGACAATGAAGCGTTTCTTGTCGGCTGCTGCACTCGCCAGTACCCTAAGAACCACCCGGGAGGAGGAGTGTGTCAATATTTTCTGTGAATGGCAATAGAGAACACTGTGTTTGTCAGAGGCAGAATCACCATGTGTTCCAGTGAAGCAGGTTTGAGACTTCATTCAAAAAACAAAATTCTATAGAAATACTTACAGCTCCATCCTTGATAAAGATGTGGCACAGTTTTGCTACTTTACTCCTGGAAAGGGATATTTTCTTTAGAAAGAGCTCTCCTCTCTCTACCATAACTTTCTTGCATTGAGAGAGATCCTGTTCGGGGGACAAATAAAACACTTCTGAGAATGACATCTCAAATCATGATGGTACGTTGTACAACTCAAGGTACTCTCACCATTGAATACATGCAAAATCATGGTAAAGTGAGCTCGGAGTGTATAAGAGTAGCCTAGGTGTTGCAGCAAGAGGGATAGGTGATAGCCCTCTACTCACAGGGTGCTCCAGTGATGTGAGGCTGATGAAGCGGAGGAACAGTTCGCCACCAGACGAGACAGCTACAGAGGAGTCCGCCTCCTCCAGACACCCAATGGTCTGGGTCAGATTCTCTCTCAGGCCCAGGATGGTCTCACCTGCTCAGGGACATAAAGCACACAGCCAATCAATACCACAACTTGTCTATTTGCTAATAATTGACAAATCGAGTGCCAACCCTTCAGCAGTGATGAGGAAAATATCTTGAATTCAGTAACCATCAGACAAAAGATTTGCCTCTTGATTCACTACACAACAGTATAACAAGTGAAGGAGGGTAGAAAAGTAATGTCTTGTCTGAAAGTAAATCTGACTTTGGTCTCTTTTGAGGAATTCCAGGAGAGTGTGGATTGCTGCTACAGCAGAGGGTACCTCAGGGTCCTGTCTCATTTGTGTCCTGAAGTACTCCACCAGCTCTGAAAGGAGATGGCCATGGGCAAGTCAGTCATATGGAAACATGAACCATATAGAAGTGCAAATCTACTTGAACAGTGCAAATCTAATCTACTTGAACAGTGTGTTGTGCATACATGGAAACAACCCCCATGAAATCAACTGCAGGCAAGACCATGTATATATTGCTATGTGGGACCATATGAGATGCATGTCTACTCATCAAGTTCATCAATGACACCTAAACTCACCATCTTTGTCCATTCTGTCAAACAAGTCCACACCTCAACAAAAGCAGAAAGCGGCCAGATGATACCTGAATATTTGTAGAATAAACTTTCTAGCCAGCTAACCTAGTATGTGTCAGATGGATTTTTGCTGACAACTACGCTACCTAGTCTTTCGTTCTCCAGCTATCTAACGTTAGCGAGCTACTAGTCGTGTACTTGCTCGCGCTCATTAAACAGCCACGTTTTTCCTCCTCTGACGCGTATTATGCTCTTTCAAGTGTAGCTTCTTACGTTGTGGACTGAGAAAAGACAATCCTTGATTTGCGTCAAATAAAATACGTTTAATTGCAAATTCTGTCACACTTATACTGGGTTTAAGGTAAATGTTTGCTAATTTTTGGGGCTGGATTCCGCGTTCAAAACAACTGGGAACTCGGAATTCTCCGACTTCAGTACGTTCACGACAACTGGGCATTCGGAAAAAAACACTATATAGCTGATTCAAATTATCAAAGCTTGATGATTAGTTTATTATTTAAATCAGCTGTGTAGTGCTAGGGCAAAGACCAAAACGGGCACTCGAGGACCGAGTTTGAGAAACCCTGCCCTAACCATGTTAAATGTAAGCTTCAATGGGATAGAGACGTCCCAGGGACCTCGAATAGCACGGACCTTTTTCTCGGTCCGAGCTAATTTTTCCCCGAGTTCCAAGTTGTCTTGAACGCTCGGAAGTCAGAGATTTCCGAGTTCCCAAGTGTTTTAAACGCGGCATAAATATCAGATGTCGCAATTTGATGATGTACAACTAATTTCTTATTGGTTGTTTTAGGGAGAAATGGGCGGGTCTTTAGTTTGGGCACGCTGGAGGAGTTAGCAATGTTAACTTATGGTGATGGCGTCGGGTAAGTGAATTCACCATAATAGAGATTTAACCATAATAAATCATAATTTCAAACAATAATGAATATGTTAAAACATTGGAAGTGTAATATATATATATATATATATAGTGAAAACATTGGCTTACAAGCTTGCTGGCATTGAATGAGTTTTATGAAGGAATGAAATAGCTGGCTAGCTAGCTAACATTGGCTAGTTTGTGCTAATCACTAGCTAGCTAGCTAACAATTAGTAACGTTGGCGTAGTACTAATCACTGATATAAAATGAATGCATGAGAAAAGGCATAAGTTAGTTATTGTCATAACAACAATAGCCACCGGTCAAGCTAACTTCTGTGTTTGTCTGCAGAGGATGAAGTCAGTCTTCTGGTCATTGTTGTGGATGTCAATCCCATATGGTGGGGTCAGCAAGCTAATCGAGAACCTCAGGTATTTAACTATTATTAATTGTGCAATTGTCTACAGAGTTAGCCTCTACTTCAAAGAATAAATTAGACTGATATATGCATGATTTGTCTTTCTCCTTTCTTAGTTCACCCTGTCCAAGTGTCTGGATGCAGTCATGGTGATGGGTAACTCCCACCTGGTCATGACTAGGACCAACAAGCTGGCCATAATTGCCAGCCATTGTCAGGAAAGGTAATCAAACTTGTCACTTGTTAGTAGATACACAGAATACTTATAAATGCTGGTTTCTGTCCGGTGATTTTATGTTCCAATCTAATTACAAATCTCTCTCTTCCTTCCTTGTCATATGCTGCAGTCATTTTCTGTATCCTTGTAAGCTCTGGAAATCTGGAGATGGTCATGGGGATGACAATGCATCAACAAGTGGGGATGGCAAGTATGAGCTATTGTCAGTTGCCAATGACTTCATTGCAGAAGAGATCAAGAATCTCATGTCAAGAAGTAAGTGCAGAATAATTTCCCTGTGCATTGCCAAAAAATAACACAGTTAGCAGTGTTTGTCAACTCCCTTTGTGTACTCTTATAAGATCCTCACTTTTGTTATGTTTTTCAGCTGAAGTGAAGGGAAATCAGACAGACACACTATTGGCGGGATCACTTGCTAAAGCTCTCTGCTGTATCCTTTCCATTAAAATGCTTAATCATTACAATGCATTTACATTCGAACAGCAGCATAATCACCATCTTAGAGAAGATATTAATCAATTTCCCAGAAATTATTTTGGGCAAGGCTGCACATCAGAGTCTCTGGAACCCTTTCCCGACAACTTAAGGTCAGAAGTTTCTGCACATATGCGGTATTCTCTGCTTTACTCGTTCAGCTGCCCAGAGTATAGGCTGCTCTGGCGAGGGGTGCTCATTTAATAAAGTTAGGTCAAAGCTGAATCAATGTCTGCAAGATCACATACTGACAGTAGTCAACATAACAGAACCAAATATAATAGCAAAGTATAACATTACTGTAAGAAAATAAATATTAATAATTTATGAGATTTTAGGATGATTGTGCGACTGGTCCCATTTTTCTCTCGTGTGGTCAAAACTCAACAGCGTGCGCCACTAGGCAAAATATGTGCTTTGATTGAAACACAGGTATGCTACTTTAACACCATCTGTTCTAAATTTAGTCACCGTACATAATTCAAGGCAACCCTGTAGGCTACTTTAGAACAACACTGTTGATAACTCAAGAACATCTAAATATATATCCCCATGAAACTGATTGACGTTTCACACTTATAAAATGTATTTAATATGACTATTCGCACTATCATAAGGGGGAAAATATCATAAATGTGTTTTTTTTTGTCTTACAGTAACGTTATACTATGCTAATATATTCAGTTCTGTTGTGCAGAATACTGTCATTATGTGATCTTGCAGACATTGATTCAGCTTTAATCCAACTTTATTAAATGAGCACCATTTGCCAGAGTAGCCTGTTCTCTGGGAAGCCGAATGAGTAGAGCAGAAACTGCGTGAAGTAGAGAATCACGCACATGCGCAGAAGCTTCAGACCTTTAGTTGTCGGGAAGAGGGTTCTAGAGAACTTTGATGCGCAGCCACTGAATTATTTTTAAATGGCTGGTTTTTGTTGGTGTTTTGTCGATTTGTAAATTATAAATAAAATCCCCCTCATCAAATTTGAGCTGGATGCTTGTATGTTTCTTTTACTTTCAATATTCAGATATCCATAGAGTCGCAAAGGAGCTGGAAGGTATTCAGAGCATTTCAATTACTAGGTTAATAAAGTGTTAATAAATTCCATCAGATTTAATCTTACAATTTTGTAATGGTCATTATACCAGTCATGGTTTTCAGTCATGTTTCCCTGCTTTTTTTCAGCCGGACAAGAAATTAAGTCAAGGATATTGGTAAGACCTCACTGGAGTCAGTTTCACAATGGTCTCTTACTCTTTTGGTGAGTGTGGTTTGAATATTTGTTTTGTGTTTTTGCGGAATAGGTCGTTAAAGCAGCAGAAGACTGTGCCTTGCAATACATGAACTTCATGAATGTGATCTTCGCTGCCCAGAAGCAGGTAAAATTACTTCTCAGCTTTCGCTTTCTTTAGCATATGTTTAATGAAGAAACTGTGCCTCTATTTTGTCTTGTCTTGTTACAGAGCATCCTAATAGACGCCTGTGTGTTGGACTCGGACTCGGGTCTCCTCCAACAGGCAAGTTTTGATTGCTTTATCATATATATGTGCACAAACATTTTCAGAAGGTTCACCATTGTCTACTGTATTTGTCTTAACAGGCCTGTGACATAACTGGAGGATTGTACTTGAAGATACCACAGAAGATTGCCTTGGCACAATATCTTCTGGTGAGGATAAAAATGATATCAGAGATAAAAATGTATTAGCTTTTATGTCTTATCTTTTATGTCTTATGCTTTGTGTGATATTGGTTACATTCTCTTTTACCTGTAGTGGGTATTCCTGCCAGACTCTGACCAACGCTCCCAACTGGTGCTGCCACCTCCTGTACATGTGGATTACAGAGCAGCATGCTTTTGCCACAGAAACCTCATTGAGATTGGTTATGTCTGCTCAGTGTGTTTGTCAAGTGAGTTATGTTTTGTTTTCTCATTGTATAAAAGTTGTGAACATTTGCAGTTGTATAATAATTTAATTTCTAATGAACAAACCCTATTCTCTTGAAGTATTCTGCAACTTCAGTCCCATCTGCACAACGTGCGAGTGAGTACTACAGACCTTTACTCTTGTTGTAATAGACATTAGGGGAAGTAGGAACAGGTGGTAATTATTTTTGTTTCTGTGCAAATGTGTTTAGTCATCTTCAAATGCCTTTTCCTTGTAGGACTGCCTTCAAAATTCCATTGCCCCAGGTGGTGAAGTCAAAGAAGAAGAAACTCAAGCCATCAACGTGACATGCAAATTAACACTGTACATGGACCTTTGTAATTGGAAAGTTTTATTTAAAGATTACCACGGTTTTCTTTTGCTAAGGTATTACTGTATAATCACCCTCCTTGGTAAACCGCAGGTTATGTCAAGCGGAAATATTGGTTTAGGCCGGGGATGGTCACTAATACACAGAGGGCTTGTGTAGGTGCAGGTTTTTGTTTCAGGCAAGCAGTAACACACCTGATTGAACTAATCAAAATAACAAAGGAAAAAAAGCCTCCACCTCTACAACAGAGTTGGCCACCAATGGTTTAGGAAGCGCTAATGCTTGATTCATGACATGTCGGAACTAGGAAACTCAGACATGTTTGACTTGGATACGATAATACCCAAGTTTCCCACTCAGACAGTATCAGAATAAACCAATGGGAAGCTCTACACAAATAACCTAGGTACATTTTTACTCTGCGGTTCCGAGTTTCCGTCATGAATCCAGCATATGGCTCTGGGTTTATGATCACAAAAGATAATGGCTACAATTGTTTTTGTTTTTTTAAATGTCACATCTCACCATTTGTACATGCATGTTTTTGATACTTTTAAATACAGAATTTGTTAATAAATCTAGCCTAATATTCCTTAATATGAATTCCAATACAATTTTGCATCCACTCATACCAACATTCTGAATTGTTTATTTTTTACAATACCCTCTTACCATTTGTTAAGTGAACACTAACTAATTCCATAAAGATTGAATAAAATGTTTTTCCTAGTGTCATCGGTCGTCACTAGTTACCGCGGTGGTCATCAGGCAGGCAGCTGATTATTACCCCTTAATACCATGGTACTATCATGGTTTTTTGGTCACTATCCTAGGCAGGAAAATACCATTGCATTTCCTGACATGGTCATTTCCCCCCCCCTTGTACTGCCATGGCAGGAAAATATCATGGTATTTGCACCAGTACCTTGGTGTGTATATATACAAAAGTATGTGGACACCGCTTCAAATTAGTAGATTCGGCTATTTCAGCCACACCTGTAAATGACAGGTGTATAAAATCGAACACACAGCCATGCAATCTCAAAAGCCAAACATTGGCAGTAGAATGGCCTTACTGAAGAGCTCAGTGACTTTAAACGTGGCACCATTATAGGATGCCACCTTTCCAACAAATCAGATTTCTGCTCTGCTAGAGCTGCCCCGGTCAACTGTAAGTGATGTTATTGTGGAAACATCCATGGGCAACAACGGCTCAGCCACGAAGTGGTAGGCCACACAAGCTCACAGAGCGGGAACACCGAGTGCTGAAGCGAGTAAAAATCGTCAACACGTTCTACTGAGTTCCAAACTGCCTCTGGAAGCAACATCAGCACAAGAACTGTTAGTCCGGAGCTTCATGAAATGGGCTTCAATGGCCGAATAGCCTCACACAAGCCTAAGATCACCATGCGCAAAGCATCGGCTGGAGTGGTATAAAGCTCACCGCCATTGGACGCTGGAGCAGTGGAAACGTTATCTGGAGTGATGATTCACGCTTCACCATCTGGCAGTCCGACGGACAAATCTGGGTTTGGCAGATGCCAGGAGAACGCTACCTGCCCAAATGCTTAGGGCCAACTGTAAAGTTTAGTGGAGGAGGAATAATGGTCTGGGGCTGTTTTTCATGGTTCGGGCTAGACCCATTAGTTCCAGTGAAGGGAAATCTTAAAGCTACAGCCTACAATGATATTCTAGATGATTATTTGCATCCAACTTTGTGGCAACAGTTTGGGGATTGCCCTTTCCTGTTTCAGCATAACAATGCCCCCATGTACAAAGCGAGGTCCATACAGAAATTGTTTGTCGAGATCGGTGTGGAAGAACTTGACTGGCCTGCACAGAGTCCTAGTTTCAACCCCAATCGAACACCTTCGGGATGAATTGGAACGCCAACTGCGTGCCAGGCCTAATCGCCCAACATCAGTTCCTGACCTCACTAATGCTCTTGTGGCTGAATGGAAGCAAGCAATGTTCCAACATCGAGAAGCCTTTCCAGAAGAGTGGAGGCTATTATAGCAGCAAAGGGGGACCAACTCCATATTAATGCCCATGATTTTGGAATGAGATGTTCGACAAGCAGGTGTCCACATACTTTTGGTCATGTCGTGTTTTTTCCTGCCATTGTAGTGACCACATTTTATTTTTTACAACAATGAACCATGGTAGTACAATAAAAAAAAATACCATGGTTTTGTACTAGCAGCATGTAGTGAAACGAAAGCCAACTAGTTGTTTACAATGTATTGTGATGGTCTGTCTCCCCACCGTTTTTCGGGTAGAGTGACCAAAAACCAAAAGTGACCATTTATGGTAACGTTACTCACATAATGCATCATTGACTACTTGCTCTGCAATTGCAAAGCGTAGGCCATTACCCTCTTAAACCCCCTTAGCTGAAAGTGAAAAACCACAACACACATGGTCTAGTTGTGTAGTGCACCCTCTTAAACCTTGGGCCTGGAAAAGGTATGGTGGGGAGAATTAAAGGAGTCTGAAACCTTGAAGATTTTAAATAGTTTATCTGGTGCTTCTCTCTTCAATACAGTTTTCAGTTGGCTCTCACTCATTCAACTGACTTAGCTACTCTTACACAATTATAAATAGCCAACATACTAAAAAAAATTGTTGTAAAAAGATATCGCAGAAAAACATTTTTTATCATGTAATTCTCAACATAACCCAAAAAACAGCAAGTTACAACGTTTCCCTTTGTTTACACTGTGAACGTTAATGGCAACGACGTTGGTCCTGTCGCCATGCAGGTTAGCTTGACTGGAGATTAGCCGACGTTAGCTTCTATGCTAACGGACGTTTATAAATGAATTAAACTATCGTAACATAAACATAACAATTATATAATTACACTTCGCGTAACTTGGTGTTTCATATCCTATGCTTTATAACTCGCTCACCGTGATGATAACGTTTAAAATATTTCGTTTATCTGGCGCTTCTCCAGTTTCAGTTGGCTAGGCAGGCACATTAGGCAGGCTACCGCGAGCAGGGTTGCCATGTCAAGCTCAATGTGTAGCCCATGACCACTCAAAACCCACACAAAAGGCCTGAAAACTTGTCCAATTAATTTTTTTCACAGCAAGAGAGGAGTTGCCATGTCTATACAAGAAATCATTTTCCATTACATTATCGAGTCAAGGAATATCATAGTAACTTGTAACGATGTTAGAAGCAACATTCGGGTTTCCTCTAAATAATAATTATTGCAAGCTATGACATAATTAACGAATTTAAATATGTTGCAAGAGAAAAGATAAATCACCCTTATTAAAGTGACCAGATCATTTTTCATCAATGGATGTTGATTTAACTCGTTTGACTGCTATGATTAAGCAATAAGGCACAAGGGGGTAGGGTATATAGCCAATATACCACGGGCTGTTCTTAAACTCGTCGCAACCTGGAGTGCTTGGATACAGCTATATTGTGGCCATATACCACAAACCCCTGGGGTGCCTTATTGCTATTATAAACTGGTTACCAACGTAATTTGAACAGTAAAAAGTAAATGTTTCGTCATACCTGTGGTATATGGTCTATTATACCACAGCTTTCAGGGCTCGAACCAGGTTTATAATTGTAAATAAATCCCCTTTGTGCATGTTTATTTTTATTATTTTACCCTTATTTTACCAGGTACGTTGTCTTTTTTTTTTTTTTCACCTTTATTTAACCAGGTAGGCTAGTTGAGAACAAGTTCTCATTTGCAAATGCGACCTGGCCAAGATAAAGCATAGCAGTGTGAACAGACAACAACACAGTTACACATGTGGAGTGAGAGTGTGAGAACACGTTCTCATTTACAGCAACGACCTGTGGAGGGGGGATGAATGAGCCATTTGTAATCATGTGCATAACTATTGATAAATCAGACAGGAGAGTTAGAATTATGAAAATTTGACAGAGGATCTCGAAATCATAATGACAATCTAAATAGCCTACCTACAACTGGTAAAAAAAAAAGTTGTCACAACGTGCGCACGTGCTGCTCTCACACCTCTTGCTCAACACACACACACACACACACTCCTCTGGTGCCATGGCGACCGCGGTGCAACTTAGAAATAGCCCATATACCCGCAACCAATACATTTAAACCGGCGACATCGTTTCCCAATTTTGCAAGAAAACTGCGAACATGGCAACACTGAGCGTGAGAGCCACAGTAGAGTGAGAGTGCGTGAAGCAACCACTAGAGCGAGCGGCTCTCTGTGGGCGGACAAGCACAACACCCCATGACTTTAAATACTGTAAATGATCGATCACAAAATCCCAAAGATTACGCGACCATATATCTCACACTGTCCAACATTTCAGTTTAGAAACACAGGGAACCCAAACATTACCATTTTTCACATCAACTAGTTCCCTTTGTCTTAGATGTTACAGACAAACTAGGACCAACAATAGTAGCATGCCTCTGACTTCATCAGAATCTTGCCCATACTGGTATATAAATCCATCAATATAATACCATCCAACGTCTTTTGACTTTGGGGGGTTTATTTATTTAATGCATTATACTGCCATTGTATTATGTTAACGCACAATTAATAAAGATGATACCATATTATAATTTTGGGTACCATTTATCATAATTGTGCGTTATCCTGGTAGAATGTATAATGCAGGTTAAAACCATTGTATTTTCATGATCCACATCTATACCATGATATTATTTATGTGCATGGCAGTACCATAGTACCAACATACTTCAAGGCTAAAACCATGTTACATTTACATGATTCAGACTATACCATTGTATAAGGGGCGGCAGGTAGCCAAGTGGTTAGAGCGTTGGGCCAGTAACCGAAATCCCCGAGCCGACAGGGTCGTTCTGCCCCTGAACAAGGGGCACTGTTCCTAGGCCGTCATTGTAAATAATAATTTGTTCTTATCTGACTTGCCTAGTTAAATAAAGGTAAACATACCATGGTAAAAACACGTCCGTTCTTTATAGCTCTATCGGAGGTCTTTTTTGAAAGCATCAAAACCGTGATATATGATCGGTAGATTGTGACTAATCTAACAAATCAATGTTTACGATATTGCCAATTTTGACTTTGTGGCTTTGGTAACTAGTGGAAACCAACATGCCGTGTTCAAAATAACTCGTAAATCTCTGACTTCAGTGCGTTCAAGACAACAACAAAAACGAGCTATGACTGGGAAACATTGTTCATTCAACTCGGAATTCCAAGTCAGAAACGAATCTTTCTAGAGCGCCAATTTTCCAACCTTGATAACTGACGTCATGGTTTGACCTCGTTTTTTTCCGAGTTCCCGGCTAGCATGAAAACACCAAGACCAAGCAAATCAAACCACCTCTGTGAAACAAGTACTTTCGGGTCACGGATTTCTGGAATCTTTCAGAATAAGAGTCACGTCCTGTATATTTTGTAAATTAATAATAGGGTGAAAATGATGGAAAGGTACAGAATTAGCGATACATTTTCAACTAGTTATCATACAAAGAATAATCAAAGTATTTCTATGAGATACTATGTAAAAAAAAAAATCCAAGCCTATTGTAGTATTTACAGCAACCTGAAGGAGTGTTATGGTAATGAGAAACATGTCAGACACTTTTTACTGCAATAATACATGTACATAGTACTTCAATCAATCACCTCACCAAACCTACATGTACATATCACCCCAACTTCCTTGTACCGCAGTACAGTGACTCTGTATCGGTTCTCCTTGTATATACCCTCGTTATTGTTATTTTATTGTGGTACTATTTTCTTTTTATCTGTTTGTTAGTTTTCTTGCTACTGCCATGGTTAAAACTGGTTTCATGACAATCACCTAGGTGCCAATACGATATGCATTGCGATTCTCTAAATTCTATATCTATTGTGATTCGATACTGTGATTTTATTGCGATTCGTGTTTCATACATATTGCTCACCACATGTAGAAGGATGAGAGAGAGTTTCGATCAGTCATAGAAATAAAGGGTCTGAAAACATTTTTGGATCCCTATTAAAAAGAAGATTGACAACAAAGTATGAATGAAAAATAGTGGTGTTTTGGTGCAGGTATATATAGCAAGCTAGCGCATAAATATTGCAATATTTCCAAAACGATATATCGTCAACAATAATAGTTCTGTGAGCTTGTGTGGCCTACCACTTCACGGCTGAGATGTTGTTGCTCCTAAACGTTTCCACTTCACAATATCATTACTTACAGTTGACCGTGGCAGTAACTGAGCTCTTCAGTAAATCCATTCTACTGGCAATGTTTGTCTATGGAGATGGCATGGTTCTGTGCTCGATTTTTATACACCTGTCAGCAACAGGTGTTGCTGAAATAACCAAATCTACTAATTTGAAGGGGTGTCCACATACTTTTGTATATGTAGAGTATTTCTTGGTAGAACGCCAGAAAGCTGGCGTTCTTTCTCTGAGTCTGGTCTGTATTTGTAATGTATTCGATGACTAGGTTTTGAATTTGGGTAGGCTCTTCGCTCCGAGAAATTACACAGTTTTCCAGTGGTGAAGAGGCTAGATTTTGGTAACTGAAGTGGTAACGGTAGAGGGAAAATTTATGAAGTGTGACAAGTTATTTTATATTACCAGGAATTAAGACTGCTTTGCTGAACAATAATGCATTTAGCTAAAGAATATGTTTTATTGAACTGTCAAACATGACCTCTGAATTAGTCGGAGAAGAATCAGTGGTTATGCTTGATCAACTGGCATCATGTTAGTTATTTTATTAATCATTTACTGGTCATCTTTATTATGATCATTTTGATCTAGCTACATGCTGATTGTTATATTAACTGCAACTATGCTAAGTAAAAAATGTATTTCTATCTGTGTTTGTATTTACATCTCCTGCCTTGTACGTATATGTTTGTCTATGAGTTGTTCAAAGCATTTAAACAATTATGCAATGACCTTTACCTGTGTTTGCTATGTCACAAAGTGGGAGTAAAAGAGAGCTGAAATATGGCAGCAGAGCAGCAACGCTGGATCCGAGTCACTCATACAGAGCTTCTATGCAAGGATGTGTGTGGTTATTATGGCAAACCCCCTCCCCTGACCATTGTCTATCTAACATCACCAATATCTTCCTTAGCAATGTTAAGGACTCATCTACTATTGTGATTCAACTTAGTTTACAATTGTTTTTAATTTAGAATTAACATTGACAGGTCCTTAAACTGGGTCACCCCCCACATACTGAGAGTGCCTTTTCCTGATGAGAGGGCTGAGGTTGTCAGTGATCCCTTTCTGCCTGCTATAACAGGTGACTGAGATATGTGGTTGTCTCACCTAGCTATCTTAAGATGATATAAGTTGCTCTGGATAAGATTGTCTGCTAAATGACTAATTGTAATGTAACGGAAGACAGTGTTCCTTTATTTGGATAAAACATGGCACCAGCAGCACAGAAATGTCAGTATGAAGAAAGCCAAATGATTAAATTAGTTTGACTAAAACATTTCCAGACTTTTTCAAGTTTCTCCTGTGTACTAACTGTGTGACACTCACAATTGTCAGCCATTATTGAGATGGATGCCAAGCGAGCACCACAGGACAAGTTTACATGCGTATGGAAGTGTAGTCAGAATGTCTTCCAGGCTCTCTCCACCTCCAATAGTGAGCCAGCAAATGCTGACGACTTCCTGTCTGGCCTGATTTACCCACCCCGGCTTCACTCCAACATGCAGTATGTGATCCACTTGGGCCTCCCTCACAGCCTCATGGCAGGAGAGTTTGGCTACTACTTCACCAATTTGGTGAGATAATGGTGTGTACATGCATACACTTGTTGATTGTACATAGTCTTCGTGCTGAGATTACGACAGTCCTTTTTGGTAATTTTCTCATTTTGTTCTCAATTTAACGTTGCGCAGTGGCCTTCATTGAGAAGCTGGATGGGCCAGCACTCAATCTTAGCCCAGAGGAGTTATATTCTGGGTCGCCGTGCTCCCTCCAAGAGGGGCAGTGAGAGGCAAAAGATGGCCCTGGAGACACAAGACCAAGGGCAGACAGAAGAAGGTGGACCAAGGAATGAACGCCCTCAAAGAGCAGTTACAGCAGTAGGTACAGTCGGTCCAGGCACAGGTAAATGAGGTAACAACCCAGTCTGCTCTGGCACAAGAACAAATTAAAGCCCAGTCAGAGTTTTTGCAAAGCTAATCTGTCTCTACTCTTGCACAGGCAGATGATGTGCAAGACCAGTTAGTGCTATTGTTACAGGGTCAAGAGTTTAACAACAACACTTGACTAACGGATACAGAGTGTTAGCCATATTAAGACTGGGGTACAGTGGTCAACCCCTTGATCCTGGTTCTTAATGCTTGTGTGAGCTTTGTGGAGTAAATATTGGTGAGTTACAGGTGATTGACAACAATAAGTATTTCTGTAGGACTATAGGAAGCAGCTTAATTGATAACAGAGGCACCAAATAATGGCACACATTTTTAGTTTGGTGGGATCCTCAAAGACAAACAGACCTCAACATTCCTTGATGCCAACTTTGGACATCAAAAGCACAACCTGATGGCAAGTGCTGATCTTGGAACCATAGTTACCACAGGCAATTATTTCTGCTATTTGGTTTCACAGATCACAAAGAGCAGTCGTCAATGTTTACATTCTTGACCTTGCTCAACGTTTTAAGGTTCTCTTATTTGTTTGCACGAGTCACTTTCATAATTACGAGATATGTGCTCTTATATGCTGTCAGAAAAAAGCTATGTATCAGACCCTGAAGTTTGTCGAATATCAGGACAGTAGGAAAGTATTTTTGTAATAATTGAGCACTTACTGTTGATTGCTGCTATCATATTTCTTAGGTTTATCTTCACTTAGTATTCTAAGTGCCTATGCAAACAATGTGATAAATCAGTAATGAAGATTGTGAATAAAATGTGAAACCTTTCATTGATAAACCCTGTAAATAAGAGGTCAAAGCAAAATCATTTATTCAATGGTTTGTGATTATGGATTACGTGTTACTTTCCA
Organism: Salvelinus alpinus; assembly: GCF_045679555.1. NCBI lineage: Eukaryota > Metazoa > Chordata > Actinopteri > Salmoniformes > Salmonidae > Salvelinus > Salvelinus alpinus. Next base: position 73,575,354 of record NC_092090.1, on the reverse strand, counting down.
ATATAAGACTTAGACTATGTTAAAGGTACAGTTAAAATCCCTTGCATTTACCTGCTCTTGTTAAGGATAAAATCTGATTGTGTTCCATGTAATCACTGTTGTGGAGTACACTGTCTACATGTTTCAAATAACGTTTCCCAAGATAATGAAGACATTTTTAGTGGATGTACAGCAGAACATCTAATTAAATATAAGGAAAGTGGACATAATTTTATTTTTGTAGTCTGTATCTGAGTTCTTCCGGTTGTCTTGAGTATCAGGTTGAGCTGTAAAGACAAGCTGCTTTGCTTAACCTTACAAAAAAAAGGATTTTCTTCCAAATACATATTGATATTATATCCATTTTAGCTCTGACTTCAGTCTTGCAATAAACCTAGTCATTTAAAAACGTTTGTGACACATATAAACAGGAAAGAATGCACCATTTACCATGGCAGAGGTGAAAGGGGCAATGTGTAAGGCTGGGTTAACTTCGCCTGGGAAAGATGAGGTGTGCTATCTTATGTTGGCCCATCTTAGTGATGAGGCACTGGATAAGGTATTGGTGTTGTACAACAGAATGTGGGAGGAGGGGAAACTACCAGGCAGCTGGAAGGAGGCAGTAGTGGTACCAATCCGGAAGGACCCAACGAGGCCAACAAGCTATCGGCCAATAGCCTTAACATCACATGTATGTAAGATTATGTAGCGTATGATAACGGAGAGGCTAACTTACTTCCTGGAGAGCAGGGGGTTAGTATCGCCACATCAGAGCGGATTCAGGAAGGGAAAGGGAACAATGGACCCAGAAGCAGAGGTCAGGAAGGCTCAGGTGAACAAGGAGACTGTTGTAGCTGTATTTTTTGATGTGGAGAAGGAGAGGTTGTTAATCAAGCATGATATTATGGGGGTAGGAGGAAGAACGTACAAATGGATAAAGGATTTCCGGTTTGGAAGGTCTATCCAGGTGAGGGTGGGGAAGTCTCTCTCAGGCAGCTACATGGTGGATAATGGTACACCACAGTGGAGTGTGATTAGTCCTCTGTTGTTCTCAATCATGATCAATAATGTTTACTCTCAGGTACAGCCGGATATTGGGAGGTTGTTATTTGCAGATGATGGGGCCTTATGGAAGAGAGGAAGAAATGTGCCATATACTGTATAGTCAGGAAGGTACAGGAAGCAATTGATGAGGTAGAGTGGTGGGCATTCATGTGGGGATTCAGGTTCTCTGTAGAGAAAACTCAGACAGTGCTCTTTACCAGGAGGAAGGTGTGAGATGAGGAATGCTTGAGGTTATATGGGAGAAACTTGGAGAGCGTGGGGGCCTTCAGGTTCCTTGAGGTATACTTTGATACTACAATGACCTGGGCAGAACACATTGAGAGAGTGGTGGGAAAGTGTAAGAAGGTACTAAATGTGATGCGCTGTCTGACAGGGAAGGAGTGGGGGGCTGGGCGTGCCTCATTAAGGACCATGTATGTTGCATTTATCCGATCTGTAATAGACTATGGAAGTATAGCGTATGGTTCGGCAGCCCGGACATCATTGGAAAGGCTAGATGTCATACAGGGACAAGGACTCAGAATATGTAGTGTGGCGTTTCGGACGTCCCCAGTGGCTGCACTACAGGTGGAGATGGGGGAAATGCCATTGCATATTAGGAGACAGCAGCTGGCAATTAATTTTTGGGTCAGCCTACAGAGACATGGTTATCTCAGGGATTTTACAGGCATTTTACAGGCATGCTGGGAACATGAGCGAAGACAGAACACGAGCTTTGGGTGGGTGGGTAATACCCAGGCGAAGGAGATGGAACTGTATGGAAGGGAGTTTAGTCCAATGGTAGCTATCCCTGTGAATCCACCATGGCTACTCCCACCTCCAGTAGTAGTTCTAGAAGTGTTGGAGAGACTACAGAAAAATAAAGAGGCTATTGATCCATCTGATTTGTTTAAGAGAAGTCTTGATACTGTGTATCAGAATTTTGTGGCCATATACACAGATGGTTCAAAAGATCCAAGGACAGGACGTACTAGGTCAGCATTTGTAGTGCAGGAATGTGGGGTGAGAGTCAGGAAACGTATTACAGATCAGCTGGCTGTATATACGGCTGAGATAATGGCCATACTGTTGGCCTTGCAGTGGTTGGAGTAAGTTAAGCTACAAACCCATGGCAGGAGTAAACAAATGGGTATACAGATAATATTTACATGTGTCCCAGCTCATGTGGGAGTGGAAGGGAACGAGGCAGTTGATGTACTGGCTAAACAAGCACTAAGTAGTGGGGATGTTGATGTGGTAGTTTCAATGAGCAAGGCAGAGGCAAAAAGCAAGATATGGACAGTGATGGTGGAGAAATGGCAGGAGCAGTGGAATAGAGATACTAAGGGCAGGCATTTATTTCAAGTATAGAGGAAAATTGGGGAGGGGAGAACGGCAGGAAGGGACAGAAGAGAGGAGGCTATATTTACAAGATTAAGGGTGAGACAGCCAGTTGAATTAGACCTTACATATGATAGGAAAGCATCCAACAGGAGACCATGGAGCATGTATGAAACACTGTCACCACCGATAAATCCACTATAATTGAGAATTTCAATAAGCATTTTTCTAGGGCTGGCCATGCTTTCCACCTGGCTACCCCTACCCGGTCAACAGCCCTACACTCCCCACAGCAACTCGCACAAGCCTTCCCCATTTCTCCTTCACCCAAATCCAGATAGCTGATGTTCTGAAAGAGCTGCAAAATCTGGACCCCTACAAATCAGCCGTGCTAGACAATCTGGACCCTTTCTTTCTAAAAATTATCTGCCGAAATTGTTGCAACCCCTATCACTAGCCTGTTCAAACTCTCTTTCGTATCGTCTGAGATTCCCAAAGATTGGAAAGCTGCCGCGGTCATCCCCCTCTTCAAAGGGGGAGACACTCTAGACCCAAACTGCTACAGACCTATATCTATCCTACCCTGCCTTTCTAAGGTCTTTGAAAGCCAAGTTAACAAACAGATTACCGACCATTTCGAATCCCACCGTACCTTCTCCGCTATGCAATCTGGTTTCAGAGCTGGTCATGGGTGCACCTCAGCAACGCTCAAGGTCCTAAACGATATCATAACTGCCATCGATAAGAGACGTTACTGTGCAGCCGTATTCATCGACCTGGCCAAGGCTTTCGACTCTGTCAATCACCACATTCTTATCAGCAGACTCAACAGCCTTGGTTTCTCAAATGATTACCTCGCCTGGTTCACCAACTACTTCTCTGATAGAGTTCAATGTGTCAAATCGGAGGGCCTGTTGTCCGGACCTCTGGCAGTCTCTATGGGGGTGCCACAGGGTTCAATTCTCGGGCCGACTCTCTTCTCTGTATACATCAAGGATGTCGCTCTTGCTGCTGGTGATTCTCTGATCCACCTCTACGCAGACGACACCATTCTGTATACTTCTGGCCCTTCTTTGGACACTGTGTTAACTAACCTCCAGACGAGCTTCAATGCCATACAGCTCTCCTTCCATGTCCTCCAACTGCTCTTAAATGCAAGTAAAACTAAATGTATGCTCTTCAACCGATCACTGCCTGCACCTGCCCGCCCATCCAGCATCACTACTCTGGACGGCTCCGACTTAGAATATGTGGACAACTACAAATACCTAGGTGTCTGGTTAGACTGTAAACTCACCTTACACTCACATTAAACATCTCCAATCCAATACCCTCGTAAAACTGATCATCCTACCAATCCTTGACTTTGGCGATGTCACTTATAAAATGGCCTCCAACACTCTACTCAACAAATTGGATGCAGTCTATCACAGTGCCATCCGTTTTGTCACCAAAGCCCCATATACTACCCACCACTGCGAACTGTACGCTCTCGTTGGCTGGCCCTTGGTTCATACTCGTTGCCAAACCCACTGGCTCCAGGTCATCTACAAGTCTCTGCTAGGTAAAGCCCTGCCTTATCTCAGCTCACTGGTCACCATAGCAGCACCCACCCGTAGCACGTGCTCCAGCAGGTATATCTCACTGGTCACCCCCAAAGCCAATTCTTCCTTTGGCCGCCTTTCCTTCCAGTTCTCTGCTGCCAATGACTGGAACGAACTTCAAAAATCACTGAAGCTGGAGACTCATATCTCCCTCACTAGCTTTAAGCACCGGCTGTCAGAGCAGCTCACAGATCACTGCACCTGTACATAGCCCATCTGTAAATAGCACATCCAACTACCTCATCCCCATACTGTATTTATTTATTTATCTTGCTCCTTTGCACCACAGTATCTCTACTTGCACATTCATCTTCTGCACATCTACCATTCCAGTGTTTTAATTGCTATATTGTAATTTCTTCACCACCATGGCCTATTTATTGCCTTAACACCCTTATCTTACCTCATTTGCACTCACTGTATATAGACTTTTTGTTTTCTTTTTTTCTACTGTATTATTGACTGTATGTTTTGTTTATTCCATGTGTAACTCTGTCTTGTTGTATGTGTCGAACTGCTATGCTTTATCTTGGCCAGGTCACAGTTGCAAATGAGAACTTGTTCTCAACTAACCTACCTGGTTAAATAAAGGTGAAATAAAAAAAAATAAAAAAAATGTGTAGATACAGTGTGGACATTATTGGAGGGAAAGAGAGAGGATGAGATCTAGTATGAGGGAGAAGGGGATACAGGAAATTAGTTTAAAGAGTATATTGAGTAGAACGTCATTAGATATAGTAGAAAGAGGAGGAAGGGAAGCGCTACTAAGGTACACTATAGTATATTTTGGTAGATAGAAGGTGCTCTTTGGTAAAAGGTGTAAATTGGTCATCAAAAAGAAAGGAGGACCAAGGCACTCTTCATATAATTAATTAAAATGCCTTTATTAGTATGGCATGTTCAATAGAAACAAAGTTGTTTAAAAACCGACGCGTTTCGGCTGCATGGCCTTCGTCAGGGAGTACAGAAAAAGGAGAATACAATGTCCTCTTTTGAAAGGCTTTTCCAATTAGCCCTAATTAGAAGAGGGAGTGGTTACCAAATTGGACACACCTAGTAAGCAATAATATACACATGAAAAGGTGAAATACTGTAGCTATGTTATCATGAGCATACAACTCCAAGCTAGAAGCATCAGAACACCCAGAGAGGCAGTTCCAACCCTAACCATGACTGGGAGAAGTGTCCAGAACAAGAAAGCAATATATTCCACAGTACTCCAGACCACAGCAAAACATGAACAACAGTCCAAACATAGCTAGAGGGCAATTGAGCAAAATGTCCACTAGATGACAGCAAATGGACCCATCACGACCCTACAGGAAGGGTGAGAAATCCATATCTTCATTTAAACCAGGGTACTTAGTGGCCTGTAGTTTGTAAATCCAAAAACTTTCCCTTTGGTTTAACTGTTTAAGACGGTCCCCTTTTCTAATAGAGGCCGGAACATGATCAATACCCATAGCTTGTAGGGAGACAGGGTTACCATGGTGTAAGGACTTGTAGTGCCTTGCCATGGGGTAGTCTTCATTGCCTACCCGTATGGCGTACTTGTGTTCCGCCAAGCGATCTTGAAGGAGTCTCTTTGTCCGTCCAATGTAGAACACCTTGCACTGTGGACATTCCAGTCTATAGATGACATGAGTGGTTTTGCAGTTAATAAAATGCTTGAGGTAATACTCCATTTTAGAAGCTGTGTCAACAAAATACTTTTTCTGTGCAATATTACTGCAATGGTTGCACTGGTAACATTTAAAAGAGCCCTTGGGTTTGTGGTCAAGCCAAGTTTTTTGAGAGTCACCCGGAAGATAACTGTGGACTAATTTGTCATTTAGGGTAGGACATCTCTTAAAGCTTATGACTGGTGGTTCAGGAAAGACTTGGCGTAGTAGCGTATCACTTTGGATGATTCCCAAATTATTTTTAATGATTATTTTAATGTTCTCTGCTTCAGTGCTGTATTTTGTAACAAAATACACTCTCTCTGATGTATCACGAGGCACTCCTCTTCGTAACAAGTTCTCTCTGTCAAGTAATCCAGCCCTTATACCTGCATCTTTTGGACCTGAACGCTGTAGCCCCGATCCAAAAAGCGATTCTCCAATTCAGCAGATTTGACACTGTAGTCTGTTTCCTGATCGCAAATTCTACGGACTCTTTGGAATTGGCCATATGGAATATTCTCTTTTAGCCTTTTGGGGTGAAAGCTGTCTGCCCTCAGAATGGTATTCCCATCTGTAGGCTTCCTAAAGATTGATGTGTGCAAATAACCTTTGTCATTTTTACTAATGTCGAGGTCCAAAAAATGAATGTTATCCTTGCTGTATTCCATAGTTAGTTTGATGTTAGGGTTAATGCTGTTAAGGTATTGGTGGAAGGAAATAAGTTCATCTTCTGAGCCGGACCAAAACAGGCAAACATCATCAATATAGCGTCCCCACCATATAATCCGGTCAAAGAAATGGTTATTAGAAGGATCCAAAATGAAGTCATTTTCCCATTTACCCAAGTACAAACCAGCGTAGGAAGGGCTGTAGCAAGCTCCCATGGCACATCCTTTGACCTGTTTGAAAATACGGTCCTGGAAGATAAAGATGTTATGATTAAAAGTCCATTCAGTCAGTGATACAATGAATTCTGTAGGAGGCATCTCAGTTTCAGGCCGGGTACTCAAGAAATGGTGCATCGCTGCCAAACCTTGTTGATGCTCAATGGTGGTGTATAGAGACTCCACATCCATGGTGACTAAAAAGGAAGCTGTACCTATATTCTTCAATTCCTTAATTTTGTTCAACACATCTGTGGTATCTTGAAGATAGGCTGGAAGTGACAACAGAAAAGGCTTAATAAAGTAATCAATGTACTTAGAGATGGGTTCTGTCAGACTTTCATTACCACTAATGACTGGTCTGCCTGGGGGGTTTTCAAGATTTTTGTGGATTTTTGGAAGAAGGTAAAAAGAAGCCATACGCGGACTGCCATTGAAAAGAAATTTGAACTCATTGTCTGAAATGTAACCATTTTCCTTAGCTTCTGTGAGGATCCCTTTCAATTCAGTTTTTAGGTCCTCTGTAGGGTTGAAGGTAAGAGATTGGTAGAATTCGTCATTGTCTAATTGACGGTAGGCTTCTGTCACATATTTGTCTTTACACCACACTACTGTAGCACCACCTTTGTCTGCTTTTTTAATTACAATCCGTTCATTTTTGGACAATGATTCAACTGCATCCCTCTCTGTCTTAGAAAGATTACGTCGTGTTTTGTTGGAATCAATTTTACCCTTAAACAGATTCTCCACATCAAAATTAACTTTCTTGGCAAATGTATTTAGTGTGTCATTCTGGACTATGGGACAAAAAGTGGACTTGGGCTTAAAAGGTGTTTTAGAGGGAACAGAAACTGCCTGACCTGAGACACTGGCGTCTGTAGTTGGAGAGATGTTTTGCTTGTACCAGGCCTTCAGATGCAGATTCCTGTAGAAACGAAATAGGTCAATCTTTGTATTAAATTCATTAGTTGAATATGTGGGGGCAAAGGACAGTCCTTTAGACAAGACCCTTATGCAATCATCAGAAAGGGGTTCTCCAGAAATGTTGATCACAGCCTTGTTCTGGTCCTGCTCCGTGTGGTTGGATAGTCTTGAATTCTTCCTCCCCCTCCGTGTTGGCCTCTTCCGCGTCCTCTCCCTCTCTTGTTGAGGAACCTGCGTGGCTCCTCTTCCTGATCTAAAAAATCTTGGGAGGAGCTGGCCTCTGAGCGTCTGGGGTGATCCTCATCGTCACTGCTTGTAAAGTTGAAAGAAACAGATCTAGGCTTCCTTCTCTGCAGATGTGATTCTGAATTCTTGCGTGTTGGTCTTCTCCAGGCAAAGACCTTGCCATCTCTATAATCTACTTCATCTCTTCTAAATTTTCTTAGCTTGTCTTGCTTCAATGTCAGAGTGAATGTGTCTACTTTCTCTTTCAAGATCTCATCACATTGTGCTTTGTTAGAAATATCACTGTGTTCTGAAATTTTCCTTTTTAAAATTCTTCAATTTCTGTTTGGACTACTTGTCTGTCCTTTTTAGAATCTTCTATTAGAAGTAGCATTAGGTCAAAAGAACACTTGTTGAGAATAGCCTCCCATTTATCTTTAAATTCAGTTTTACCTTGTGCTCCATGGACTCTTAATCATAACATCTTTATCTTCCAGGACCGTATTTTCAAACAGGTCAAAGGATGTGCCATGGGAGCTTGCTACAGCCCTTCCTACGCTGGTTTGTACTTGGGTAAATGGGAAAATGACTTCATTTTGGATCCTTCTAATAACCATTTCTTTGACCGGATTATATGGTGGGGACGCTATATTGATGATGTTTGCCTGTTTTGGTCCGGCTCAGAAGATGAACTTATTTCCTTCCACCAATACCTTAACAGCATTAACCCTAACATCAAACTAACTATGGAATACAGCAAGGATAACATTCATTTTTTGGACCTCGACATTAGTAAAAATGACAAAGGTTATTTGCACACATCAATCTTTAGGAAGCCTACAGATGGGAATACCATTCTGAGGGCAGACAGCTTTCACCCCAAAAGGCTAAAAGAGAATATTCCATATGGCCAATTCCAAAGAGTCCGTAGAATTTGCGATCAGGAAACAGACTACAGTGTCAAATCTGCTGAATTGGAGAATCGCTTTTTGGATCGGGGCTACAGCGTTCAGGTCCAAAAGATGCAGGTATAAGGGCTGGATTACTTGACAGAGAGAACTTGTTACGAAGAGGAGTGCCTCGTGATACATCAGAGAGAGTGTATTTTGTTACAAAATACAGCACTGAAGCAGAGAACATTAAAATAATCATTAAAAATAATTTGGGAATCATCCAAAGTGATACGCTACTACGCCAAGTCTTTCCTGAACCACCAGTCATAAGCTTTAAGAGATGTCCTACCCTAAATGACAAATTAGTCCACAGTTATCTTCCGGGTGACTCTCAAAAAACTTGGCTTGACCACAAACCCAAGGGCTCTTTTAAATGTTACCAGTGCAACCATTGCAGTAATATTGCACAGAAAAAGTATTTTGTTGACACAGCTTCTAAAATGGAGTATTACCTCAAGCATTTTATTAACTGCAAAACCACTCATGTCATCTATAGACTGGAATGTCCACAGTGCAAGGTGTTCTACATTGGACGGACAAAGAGACTCCTTCAAGATCGCTTGGCGGAACACAAGTACGCCATACGGGTAGGCAATGAAGACTACCCCATGGCAAGGCACTACAAGTCCTTACACCATGGTAACCCTGTCTCCCTACAAGCTATGGGTATTGATCATGTTCCGGCCTCTATTAGAAAAGGGGACCGTCTTAAACAGTTAAACCAAAGGGAAAGTTTTTGGATTTACAAACTACAGGCCACTAAGTACCCTGGTTTAAATGAAGATATGGATTTCTCACCCTTCCTGTAGGGTCGTGATGGGTCCATTTGCTGTCATCTAGTGGACATTTTGCTCAATTGCCCTCTAGCTATGTTTGGACTGTTGTTCATGTTTTGCTGTGGTCTGGAGTACTGTGGAATATATTGCTTTCTTGTTCTGGACACTTCTCCCAGTCATGGTTAGGGTTGGAACTGCCTCTCTGGGTGTTCTGATGCTTCTAGCTTGGAGTTGTATGCTCATGATAACATAGCTACAGTATTTCACCTTTTCATGTGTATATTATTGCTTACTAGGTGTGTCCAATTTGGTAACCACTCCCTCTTCTAATTAGGGCTAATTGGAAAAGCCTTTCAAAAGAGGACATTGTATTCTCCTTTTTCTGTACTCCCTGACGAAGGCCATGCAGCCGAAACGCGTCGGTCATTAGATATAGTCTTAAATATTTTGTTATCTTTTTTTAGAGCAATGGGGCTGGCAGGTAGGATTTAGTTTCTCCCTGTCTCTGGCTCACACTCCAGTACAGTAGGTTGCGGTAATGCACCATAACGTTGAATGCCAACCACTGATAAACCTCACCGAAGAAGAAGAATAAACCGGAAATAGCGACCGGCCCTAAGAATTTTTACTTGTCGGACTTTTTTGTTATTCACGGACTGGTAGTTGTCGTTATTGAGTTTCCGGACGAGAGAGAATCATGAAGATGACGGAGGAAAACAACGATGGAATTTCGACAATAACAATGGAAGATGTCCAAAGTCTTATAAAAAAGAAAGACACTATTGAAGAACAAATTAAAGCTTACTACGACGTTTTGGAAGATGTACGTTTGTAACGTTACATGGATACGTTGTTTGTTTACATTTTGGACCAACTGACGTTAGCGAGCTAACGCTAACTTGCGAGCTCAAATGTGGTTATTTTTCCAATATGTTGTAGCTAATTTACGTCAATCACTGCTAGCTTTATTCAGTCTGTATTATCTAACGTTAGAAACAACGTGTGTGTGCGTGTTGTGAGGCTATTATATGACGCAAGAAATATGATTCCCCGTCAATAATTTGTGTGTGTTCTCTTTTAGCAAGAGGTTGGAATGGAAGGTCCTTTGGTTGATGCAGAGGGATTCCCCCGCGCAGATGTTAATGTGTACCAGATCAGAACAACAAGGCACAGTATTTCTTGTAAGAGAGCTTGTAGCACTGCTGTGCAATATAACATGTTTTAACTGACACATTACTTGACAACAGTCAGACAAACTATTTACAGTGTAGTGTGTAAGGGGTTCCATTGTTCGTGAGTGCTACTGCCTACTGTATTTTCCCCCTGCTAACTATGGCCACCTTGTCGATGTGGCAGGTCTACAGAATGATCACAAAGCCATCATGGTGGAAATCGAGGAGGCCCTGCACAGGCTGCATGCTCTAGAGAAGGCGAAGCGGGAGCAGGACCAGGCAGAATCCCAGACTGAGTCCATGGAGCAGGAAGTCACCCTGCCCTCTCCCTTTGCCCGTGTGGATGCTGTCTCACAAGGCTCCCCTGCCTGTCAGGCTGTGAGTGTTTACAGTTTCTAGATTGACCTAAAAGTTATATAGAATTTGTTTACAACACAGACATTGTTATTTACTTTGTGTGTTTGTTTGGGGTTATTTAAGAGTGTTTTTTTTCTCCAGTTGTGATACATTTATGTTTTTTCCCATAGGGCTTGCGAATTAGTGATGAAATCATAGCATTTGGATCCATCAACACAGGGAACTTCCAGAACCTGCAGAATATTGCCTCAGTGGTTCAGCATAGTGAAGGGGTATGTTAGTCTGTGACTATAATAATCTTGTTATAACCACTTGTATTTTATTGTGCCAAATAACCTAATCATTGGCGGGGTAACGTGCCATTATGACAGCAATATGAAATGCAGTCACTACAGTGATAACTTACCATGCGTGACATGTTGTCTGTTCTGTTCCTTAGAAGCCATTAAACGTTACAGTGATTCGAAATGGCCAGAAGACCCAAATGGGACTTACCCCACAGCGGTGGTCGGGCAGAGGTTTACTGGGGTGAGTGTCCTACCTATTGAGGTAGAGATTAGACTGATTACTATTTGATCTAACTTTACTGTGGTTCACATTTAAAATACATGCCAAAATGCATATCATATACAGTGTCTTCAGAAAGTATTCACACCACTTGACTTTTTCCACATGTTGCTGTGTTACAGCCTGAATGAAACATTTATTATTGAGATTGTGTGCCACTGGCTTACACACAATACCAAAGTGGAATTATGTTTTTATATATATTTTTTAATAGAAATTCATTAAAAATTCAAAGCAAAAATGTCTTGCATTAATAAGTATTCAGACCCTTTGTTAAGGCAAGCCTAAATAAGTTCAGGAGTAAAAATTGGCTTAACATGTCACATATAATAAGTTGCATGGACTCCCTCTGTGTGCAGTAGTAGTGTTTAACATGATTTCTGAATGACTAACTCACCTCTGTACCCCACACATACAATTATCTGCAAGGTCCCTCAGTGGAGCAGTGAATTTCAAACACAGATTCAGCAACAAAGACCATGGAGATTTCCCAGTGCCTTACAAAGAAAGGCACCTATTGGCAGTGGTGGAAAAAGTACCCAACTGTCATACTTGAGTAAAAGTAAAGCTACCTTTTTATAGAAAATGACTCAAGTAGAAGTGAAAGTCACCCAGTAAAATTCTACTTGGGTTAAAGTTTTAAAGTATTTGGTTTAAAATATACTTAAGTATCAAAAGTAAAATTCCTTATATTAAGCAAACCAGATGGCACCATTTTCTTGTTTTTAATTTATTTACAGAAAGCAAGGGGCACACTCCAACATTCAGACATCATTTATAAATGAAGCATGTGTTTTTTAATGAGTCCGCCAGATCAGAGGCAGTAGGGATGACCAGGGATGTTCGGTTGATAAGTGAGTGAATTGGACTATTTTCATGTCCTGCTAAGCATTCAAGATGTATCGAGTACTTTTGGGTATCAAGGAAAATGTATGGAGTAAAAAGTACAATATTTTCTTTTAAGGAATGTAGTAAATTTAAAGTAGTCAAAAATATAAATAGTGGAGTACAGATACCACTGCTTATTGGTAGATGGGAAGAAAAAAAACAGACATTGAAATCCCTTTGAGCATGGTGAAGTTATTAATTACACTTTGGATGATGTATCAATACACCCAGTTCCTACAATGATACAGGAATCCTTTCTAACTCAGTTGTCGGGGAGAGGAAGGAAACCACTCCTAATGGATTTCACCATTAGGACATTGGTGACTATAAAACAGTTACAGAGTTTAATGTCTGTAATAGGATAACTGAGGATGGATTAACAACATTGTAGTTACTGCACAATACTAACCTAAATGACAAGAGTTAAAAGAAGGAAGAATATACAGAATAAAAAAAATATGACAAAACATTCATTCTGTTTGCAATAAGGCACTAAAATAAAACTGCAAAAATGTGGCAAAGATTTTATCTTTATGTCCTGAATACAAAGCGTTATGTTTGGGGCAAACACGACACATCGCTTAGTACAACTCTTCGTATTTTCAGGCATGTGGTGTGAATACTGCGTTTTCAATAAATATGCAAAAATGTCTAAAAACATATTTTCATTTTGTCATTATGGGGTATTGTGTATAGATGGGTGAGAGAGAAAAAAAATATTTAATCTATTTAGAATTCAGGCTGTAACACAAGAAAATGTGGACTAAGTCAAGGGGTATGAATACTTTCTGAAGGCACTCTAATTCATCACCTGAGATATTTATTTTAGTAGTAGTAGTTTATAAACCATTTTACATGTAGGCCATACTTGGCAGCTAAAAGCTGAATTGCAGTACACAAGTAAAAAAATATGAATGGTATGAGTATAGGTCTGGACTAAATTCTGAGTACTTTAAGCCTCCGACACATGGAGCGACAGTCAATAGCACAAGGCTTGAACAGAGTGCAGGTGGCCAACAGAAGGAGCTGAGCAGCCAGATCAGGTCGTCTGGGGGTAGGCAGGTAGCTCGAGGCGTCTCGACTTCCGTACCTGTGGAATGAGATGTCGTTTGTATTTTTTTCATTAAAATTTTCATCACCAATTTCGTGGTATCCAATTGGTAGTAGTTACCGTCTCAACGCTGCAACTCCCGTACGGACTCGGGAGAGGAGAAGATCAAGAGCCATGCGTCCTCCGAAACACAACCCAACCAAGCCGCACTGCTTCTTGACACAATGCCCATCCAACCCGGAAGCCAGCCGCACCAATGTGTCGGAGGAAACACCGTACACCTGGCGACTGTCAGCGTGCACTGCGCCCAGCCCGCCACAGGAGTCGCTAGTGTGCGATGAGACAAGGATATCCCTGCCGGCCATACCTTCCCTAACCCTAACCTCTCTAGTGGCACAGTAGCACTGCGATACAGTGCCTTCGACCACTGCGCCACTCGGGAGGCCCTTGTATTTTATCTCCCCATGCTCTCACTCAGGATACAGTCCATTCATAAATTTGGGATAATACTCTTAAGAAATGAATTCCTCACTGCCAATTCGCCACTGAATTGTAGTCCCCCTCTTCAATCAAGGAGTCCATAGAAACCGCCCAATGTAGGCCAATGTATTCCAATCAAAACCACTAGCTGGCATTGTTAGCTAAATTATAATTAATCATGTATTTCATTTCTATAGTGCTTTTCATAGAATCTCAAACCGCTTCAAGAGCAAAAAACAACAAGCAATATTATATGACAGGTCAACTAATAGAGGCCAAGTCTTTGAAAGCTGCATCCTGGAGAGATGGAGAGGGTCAGTTTATGGCTTGAGCGGAGGGAGCTGGTCAGAGGATGGTAGAGGATGGAGATTGTGTCTGCTGATGATCTTGTAGAGGGCAAGTCTGAGAACCAGTCTGACTTTTTTATAGCCATTGGACGTAGCTACTAGACTTCTCCTCTTCCATTCTGTGTAGCACCCACTTGCTCTAGCAGATCTGGTTGCCAGAAAGCTCACCACACAGTTCAGAATAGTAGCTAGTCGTCCTCATTACGAGCCCTCTGCCTCAGCACTGCTGTATTCCTCGATCTCCAATTCCTCTCACGCTTCAGGTGACTCCTCAAATGAGATGGCTATCTTGAAAAACTGGTTTGCCATTTAATTCTTGGGCAGGATTTTACTTTATCCAGACTAAATCTATACTAATTTGGCAAGCCAGCACCATGACAACTGTAGAAGATAAACTATTGACTTCTTATTAATTGTTTTCCCAACAGATGTAACATTGTGCCCATCCACAGATGATAAGGACCATGTGACCAGCAAGATCGTAAGGGTTCAACTTTACCACCAACCTTACTCTGTTATGTCACTGGATGGCTATGAGTAAAGGAATTGTTTGAGCCCATAAATTAGAAGACTGACATTTTCAACTGATTCAATGTCAATTTAATGTTCTAATAAAAAGTATTAACATTATTTTCTTTGAGTTTACATATTGCTTTCAGTGTGAAAATATATATTTTTAAATATTCATCTGACATTTCCATTTGCCCAACTCCTCACCTGATGTAACAGCTCAAAAAAACAAAAAAACATTTGACACATTTTTGATATTAGAGACATTTGCAATTTCCACAAAGCCTAAGCAATTTAGCTTGGGGAGCCATTGTAGTTTTTCTGGTTTCAGGCAAAGTTACTCAACAATAGGCGGCAGGTAGCCTAGTGGTTAGAGCGTTGGGCCAGTAACCGAAAAGTTGCTGGATTGAATCCCCGAGCTGACAAGGTAAAAATCTGTCGTTCTGCCCCTAAACAAGGCAGTTAACCCACTGTTCCCTGGTAGGCCGTTAATTGACGTGCCTTGTTAAATAAATGCAAACATTTAAAAAAAGATATATTTATATATATATATATATATATATATATACAGTTGAAGTCGGAAGTTTACATCATTAAAACTCGTTTTTCAACCACTCCACAAATTTCTTGTTAACAAACAATAGTTTTGGCAAGTCGGTTAGGACATCTACTTTGTGCATGACACAAGTAATTTTTCCAACAATTGTTTACAGACAGATTATTTCACTTATAATTCACTGTATCACAATTCCAGTGGGTCAGAAGTTTACATACACTAAGTTGACTTTAAATAGCTTGGAAAATTCCAGAAAATGAAGTCATGGCTTTAGAAGCTTCTGATAGGCTAATTGACATAATTTGAGTCAATTGGAGGTGCACCTGTGGATGTATTTCAAGGCCTACCTTCAAACTCAGTGCCTCTTTGCTTGACATCATGGGAAAATCAAAAGAAATCAGCCAAGACCTCAGAAAAATAATTGTAGACCTCCACAAGTCTGGTTCATCCTTGAGAGCAATTTCTAAATGCCTGAAGGTACCACGTTCATCTGTACAAACAATAGTACGTAAGTACAAACACCATGGGACCACGCAGCCGTCATACTGCTCAGGAAGGAGACGCGTTCTGTCTCCTAGAGATGAACGTACTTTGGTGCGAAAAGTGCAAATCAATCCCAGAACAACAGCAAAAGACCTTGTGAAAATGCTGGAGGAAACAGGTACAAAAGTATCTATATCCACAGTAAAACGAGTCCTATATCGACATAACATGAAAGGCCACTCAGCAAGGAAGAAGCCACTGCTCCAAAACCGCAATAAAAAAAACAGACTACGGTTTGCAACTGCACATGGGGACAAAGATTGTACTTTTTGGAGAAATGTCCTCTGGTCTGATGAACAAAAATAGAACTGTTTGGCCATAATGACCATCGTTATGTTTGAAGGAAAAAGGGGGAGGCTTGCATGCCGAAGAAGCGCCATCCCAACCGTGAAGCACGGGGGTGGCAGCATCATGTTGTGGGAGTTCTTTGCTGCAGGAGAGACTGGTGCACTTCACAAAATAGATGGCATCATGAGGTATGAAAATTATTTGGATATATTGAAGCAACATCTCAAGACATCAGTCAGGAAGTTAAAGCTTGGTCGCAAATGGGTCTTCCAAATGGACAATGACCCCAGCATACTTCCAAAGATGTGGCAAAATGGCTTAAGGACAACAAAGTCAAGGTATTGGAGTGGTCATCATGGGCAGAACTGAAAAAGCGTGTGAGCAAGGAGGCCTACAAACCTGACTCAGTTACACCAGCTCTGTCAGGAGGAAATGGCCAAATTCACCCAACTTATTGTGGGAAGCTTGTGGAAAGCTACCCGAAATGTTTGACCCAAGTTAAACAATTTAAGGCAATGCTACCAAATACTAATTGAGTGTATGTAAACTTCTGACCCACTGGGAATGTGATGAAAGAAAGAAAAGCTGAAAGAAATCATTCTCTCTACTATTATTCTGACATTTCACATTCTTAAAATAAAGTGGTGATCCTAACTGACCTAAGACAGGGAATTATTACGAGGATTAAATGTCAGGAATTGTTAAAAACTGAGTTTAAATGTATTTGTATGTGCATGTAAACTTCTGACTTCAACTGTATATGTAGCAGAAAAGCTGTAAAAAAACAAAGATATGTGTCCTCTGAAGAGGGACAAATATGGATGGGTTAATAATAATAAAAAAATTACAAAAAATAAACATATGGTGAGCAATGTTTGGAACTGTGAGGGAACAAAAACACACACACACAATTTTTGTTGTATTGTTTATATATCGTGTTATTTTATTTTGATACAAACACCCTCTGTAGCGCCATGCGATTGAAGGCGGTGCTGTTGCCATACCAAGCAGTGATGTACTGGGCTGTCCTCACCACCCTCTGTAGCACCATGCGATTGAAGGCGGTGCTGTTGCCATACCAAGCAGTGATGCAGCCAGTCAAGATGCTCTCAATGATACAGCCGAGAACGTTATGAGGGCTTGTCAAATAATGTCCCCCCTCCCCGCCCGCGTCACAATGGATTCCATAAACTATTAGCGTCCGTTGCTATATCGACGGTGTGATGACCTCATGCGTTTTGGAGATCATTACAGCCTAATTTAAGTTTTTTTGAGTAATTATTTCTCATTGTATCAGTGTTTTGTTATTTGTCATGTTCTGTTTTTTTGTGTGGACCCCAGGAAGAGTATCTGCTGCTTCTGCAAAAGCAGAATAACCTAACAATCATCGAATCGCAATGCATAAAGAATCATGAGAATCGCAATACATCTCATATCGGCATCTAAGTATGGTGATAATATTGTATCGTGAGGTTTCTGGCAATTCCCAGCCTTACTGGTTATATCTGTTTACAATGATATTCAACATACAGTGTCCATCTAGAACAACAAGAGAATATGAAAGGATATAAATAGCATGTTTATGGTTGTTGGTAACCTGAATAAAGATGAGGTTTATTGTTCAGTCCTGTACAGTGTAGTCTTAGATGAAAAGGGGACCAAAAAATATATAAAAAATATAAGAAATTAACCTCTGTCAAGTTTCATGGGGAGCGTCGCTGGTCTCTCCAGAGATGTTCAATCGGGTTTGGGTTCTGGCTGGGCCACTTAAGGTCACTCCTGCATTGCCTTGGCTGTGTGCTTAGGGTCATTGTCCTGTTGGAAGGTGAACCTTCATCCCAGTCTGAGGTCCTGAGCACTCTGGAACAGGTTTTCATCAAGGATCTCTCTGTACTTTGCTCCATTCATCTTTCCCTCGATCCTGACTAGTCACCCAGTCCCTGCCTCTGAAAAACATCCCCAACAGCATGATACTGCCACCCCCATCCTTCACAGTAGGGATGGTGCCAGGTTTCCTCCAGACGTGACGCATACAGGCCAAAGAGTTCAATCTTTGTTTCATCAGACCAGATAATCTTGTTTTTCATGGTCTGAGAGTCCTTTAGGCGCCTCCAAATGGGCTGTCATGTGCCTTTTACTGAGGAGTGGCTTCCATCTGGCCACTCTACCATAAAGGCCTGATTAGAGGAGTGTTGCAAAAGATGGTTGTCCTTCTGGAAAGTTCTCCCATCTCCACAGAGGAACTCTAGAGCTCTGCCATAGTGATCATTGGGTTCTTGGTCACCTCCCTGACCAAGGCCCTTCTCCGATTGCTCAGTTTGGCAGGGCGGCCAGCTCTAGGAAGAGTCTTGGTGGTTCCGAACTTCTTGCATTTAAGAATGGTGGAGGCCACTGTGTTCTTGTGGACCTTCAATGCTGCAGACATGTTTTGGTACCCTTCCCCAGATCTGTGCCTCGTCACAATCCTGTCTTGGAGCTCTACGGACTATTCCTTTGACCTCATGGCTTGGTTTTTGCTCTGACATGCACTGTCAACTGTGGGACCTTATATAGACAGGTGTGTGCCTTTCCAAATCATGTACAATCAATTGAATATACTAAAGGTGGACTCAAATCAAGTTGTAGAAACATCTCAAGGATGATCAATGCAAACAGGATGCACCTGAGCTCAATTTCGAGTCTCATAAAAAATGCTTAATGTATTTTAATACATTTGCTAACATTTCTAAAAACTTGTTTTCACTTTGTCTGTATGGGGTATTGTGTGTAAATTGAGGAGGAGTAAAAAATATTTAATACATTTTACAATAAGGCTGTAACGTCACAAAATGTGGAAAAAGGGAAGGTTTCTGAATACTTTCCAAATGCACTGTATATTTTTCATTAGCAAAATGACAGCTAAGCACATTGATTCTGTTTGTTGTTGATAGCTACTGCCCTCATGGTACCCATCTATTTCAGATGGTATTTGTCTGAAAACACAGTAGGCCTGTGAATACTTGAGTCATGTCAGGCATTGGAACCGAGAGTAATGACCCCTTGCCAAGCCCCCCAGAGGAGCAGCAGGCCGCAACTGGCACCGAAGCAAAGCAGCAGCCAGACAAGGATGGAGAAGATTTGCATCAGAGAGAAGAGAAGAATGGTAAAGAGCAGGTTGAAAGGCTTGACTGTCAGTGGACAGAATGGGGACTAAGACAGATGATCAGTCTAAAATACATGGGAATCCGACTCTGTCTACCCAGACACCTCAATGACACTGTTACCCAAGCAATCCCCTCATGTTTTTTTTTTTTTTTTTAACCTTTTAACTAGGCAAGTCATTTAAGAACAAATTCTTATTTACGACGCTGGGCCAATTGTGCACCGCCCTATGGGACTCCCAATCACGTCCGGTTGTGATACAGCCTGGAATCGAACCAGGGTCTGTAGTGACGCCTCTAGCACTGAGATGCAGTGCCTTAGACCGCTTTGACACTCGGGAGCCCCCCAAGTAAAAACTCATGCACTGGTAAAAATTAATATAGCTTTCTATCATAAACATTTGTATTCAACTAGATATATATCTAAGAAACACTAAGTTTAATATCAGAAATGTAATGTAGTGTTCTTGTGTATTGTGACAGACACTGGAGTGGGCCTTTGGGGTGCACCGGGCTTTTACTGTCTTCAGCCTTCAGGACCAGGATCAGCTGGTGATCTTATATGTTGGCACCCATGTAGCCGTCATGTACAACCAAACCTCAAATTCACAACACTTCCTTCAGGTAAGTTGCAGCAGTTGCACGCAACGAGTGCACTCAATGAGGTCAGATGCTTGCAAAGACCTGTGGGTATATGGAATGAATGCTATGTCTATGTTGTTAGGAATGCCAGTGTTCAATGGCAAAGGGAAAGCTAAAAAAATAACTGTTCAAGGCAAATAGTATTGACACAAACTTGATGCTTACCTACAGGGGCACAGCAGACCCATTTTATGTTTCTGTGCGAGTTGACAGCAACAGGAAAGTCTGGTCATCATTTGGGATTCCTTTTTACAATAGCACTTTATTCTAAAAGTACATTCCTATTTTTTATGTATCTAGTATAAATGTGTTATTCTGAAACAGTGGTTGTTTGGCTTCTATTCCAGGATTCATGTGCGGACATAATTTGACATGCCACCCTGGGGGAGGGGCGGGGGGGGGGGCTGTTGCAGCTTTGGCACTGTTAAAGGACTCCAAATACTTGGTAAAAGTTGGAGCTGGAGAAGTTCAGGTAAGCTAGTAAAGGGCCAGGGGGCCCTTTTATAAACCATGAGTATGTACAAAATATACCCCAAAATGTGCATGCATGCGCCAGTTTTCAAAAGTTGGCATTTATTTAAAAAAATTACTTTACCTGAGAATGTGCTCACCTCCCAGCAAACTTTAGACCATGCGTACACACCTCTGCTAGTGGTTGAAATATTGCATTGCAACCTGGCAAGAAGGCCTACAGTTAGTGTTTTGTGCAAATGGGAGATATAATGAAAAGCTTATTCATAAAAAAGAAAAGAAAAACTCTAACAACAATGTAGCCATTTGCCATTAGTGAAAAGAGTGAAAATCTATGTGTTTTATTTTTAGAATTAATAATTAGACAGGAATCTTTTTCCTATTTATTTTATTTTCATAACCTTTGCAGAGTAAACTCCTCACCTTTTCTGGCAGTGATGGATTCATATTCCCAAAGGAGCCATACAACAAATTACCATGTGCATCTCTCATTTACAGTAATTGGACCTAGTAGCCTTGTAAAATAGATACAGTAGGCTGGCTATATGTATTTCAAGTTTTGCAATATCATAATACCGGTATACAGTAGTAAGTACTGTAATTTATTGTTTTTATTTATTGCCTGTCCTAGACAATGTTTCAGAATTCAGGGGCAGATCATATTGATGTTGGATAAAAGTCGATGCAAAACATTGTTGAATTCAAATCTTCTGCTGAATTTTCCATTGTTTTCTCTTTCAGAAACTGACACAGTTCTTTTCCATATACAGCCAGCATAAATCAGTGCTAAAGATTAAAACAGTTTATGTAAGATATATTTTATTGTTTTGGTAGGCTACAGTAATGCTGTGCGATAGGAGCCCGAAATCATTGCCTATTTACTTTCAGAGTTGCCTATTTAATCTCAGAGCCTATATGTAGGCAGGACATAGAAACCCAATAATTTATTGATAAACTAAATATTGAACAACAATTCGTATTTCCATGCCGTGCCCTAATGCCACTAAATATCTGTGTGCGCTATTTCTGAAAAGACTGCCCATGCACAAAAATATTTAGATTTATCAAATTTGGCGCACGCCATTCATACACATGTTTCCTGTTATAAATCAGACCTGTTGTAGAAAGCTGTGCGCGTGTGAACAAGCGTCATAACTCCGGCTGAATAACACCCACCATTCACATTTTATGGTGACAGTAACGCCCTTACGTATTTGCTGTATAATTTGGAAGTATTGGAATTAGGCCAAGACAGTAGGCCTATATCTAAAGGAAATATCAATGGCAAACTTGATCAAATGTTTTTGGAGGTGTTGGCAGAAATGTTTTTTTTGTGACCATATCCCCCGTGCATGCCGCAAAGGCGGAGGTGTTGCTAACATTTACGATAGCAAATTTCAATTTACAAAAAAACCCCGACGTTTTCGTCTTTTGAGCTTCTAGTCATGAAATCTATGCAGCCTACTCAATCACTTTTTATAGCTACTGTTTACAGGCCTCCTGGGCCATATACAGCGTTCCTCACTGAGTTCCCTGAATTCCTATCGAACCTTGTAGTCATAGCAGATAATATTCAAATTTTTGGTGATTTTAATATTCACATGGAAAAGTCCACAGACCCACTCCAAAAGGCTTTCGGAGCCATCATCGACTCAGTGGGTTTTGTCCAACATGTCTCTGGACCTACTCACGGTCACAGTCATACTCTGGACCTAGTTTTGTCCCAGGGAATAAATGTTGTGGATCTGAATGTTTTTCCTCATAATCCTGGACTATCGGACCACCATTTTATTACGTTTGTAATCGCAACAAATGATCTGCTCAGACCCCAACCAAGGAGCATCAAAAGTCGTGCTATAAATACTCAGACAACCCAAAGATTCCTTGATGCCCTTCCCTCTGCCTACTCAAGGGTGTCAGAGGACAAAAATCAGTTAACCACCTAACTGAGGAACTCAATTTAACCTTGTGCAATACCCTAGATGCAGTTGCACCCCTAAAAACTAAAAACATTTGTCATAAGAAACTAGCTCCCTGGTATACAGAAAATACCCGAGCTCTGAAGCAAGCTTCCAGAAAATTGGTACGGAAATGGCGCCACACCAAACTGGAAGTCTTCTGACTAGCTTGGAAAGACAGTACCGTGCAGTATCGAAGAGCCCTCACTGCTGCTCGATCATCCTATTTTTCCAACTTAATTGAGGAAAATAAGAACACTCCGAAATGTCTTTTTGATACTGTTGCAAAGCTAACTTAAAAGCAGCATTCCCCAAGAGACGATGGCTTTCACTTCAGCAGTAATAAATTCATGAACTTCTTTGAGGAAAAGATCATGATCATTAAAAAGCAAATTACGGACTCCTCTTTAAATCTGCGTATTCCTCCAAAGCTCAGTTGTCCTGAGTCTGCACAACTCTGCCAGGAACTAGGATCAAGAGAGACACTCAAGTGTTTTAGTACTATATCTCTTGACACAATGATGAAAATAATCATGGCCTCTAAACCTTCAAGCTGCATACTGGACCCTATTCCAACTAAACTACTGAAAGAGCTGCTTCCTGTGCTTGGCCCTCCTATGTTGAACATAATAAACGGCTCTCTATCCACCGGATGTGTACCAAACTCACTAAAAGTGGCAGTAATAAAGCCTCTCTTGAAAAAGCCAAACCTTGACCTAGAAAATATAAAAAACTATCGGCCTATATCGAATCTTCCATTCCTCTCAAACATTTTAGAAAAAGCTGTTGCACAGCAACTCACTGCCTTCCTGAAGACAGACAATGTATACGAAATGCTTCAGTCTGATTTTAGACTCCATCATAGCAATGAGACTGCACTTGTGAAGGTGGTAAATTACCTTTTAATGGCGTCAGACCGAGGCTCTGCATCTGTCCTCGTGCTCCTAGACCTTAGTGCTGCTTTTGATACCATCGATCACCACATTCTTTTGGAGAGATTGGAAACCCAAATTGGTCTACACGGACAAATTCTGGCCTGGTTTAGATCTTATCTGTCGGAAAGATATCAGTTTGTCTCTGTGAATGGTTTGTCCTCTGACAAATCAACTGTAAATTTCGGTGTTGCTCAAGGTTCCGTTTTAGGACCACTATTGTTTTCACTATATATTTGACCTCTTGGATGTCATTCGAAAACATAATGTTAACTTTCACTGCTATGCGGATGACACACAGCTGTACATTTCAATGAAACATGGTGAAGCTGTCACGCCCTGACCTTAGCCTTTTTTATGTCTCTTTTTTGGTTTGGTCAGGGTGTGATTTGGGTGGGCATTCTATGTCCTTTATTTCTATGATTTTGTGTGTCTATGTGTAGTTGCCTGTCAGCACTCGTTTGTATAGCTTCACGTTTCGTTTTGTTATTTTGTTCGTTTGTTCAGTGTTCATTCTTTTAATAAATAAGAATGTATGCATACCACGCTGCGCCTTGGTCCGATTCAGATGACGAACGTGACAGAAGCCCCAAAATTGCCCTCGCTAGAAGCCTGTGTTTCAGACATAAGGAAGTGGATGGCTGCAAACTTTCTACTTTTAAACTCGGACAAAACAGAGATGCTTGTTCTAGGTCCCAATAAACAAAGAGATCTTCTGTTGGATCTGACAATTCATCTTGATGGTTGTACAGTCGTCTCAAATAAAACTGTGAAGGACCTCGGCATTACTCTGTACCCTGATCTCTCTTTTGACGAACATATCAAGACTGTTTCAAGGACAGCTTTTTTCCATCTAGGTAACATTGCAAAAATCAGAAACTTTCTGTCCAAAAATGATGCAGAAAAATTAATCCATGCTTTTGTTACTTCTAGGTTAGACTACTGCAATTTTCTACTTTCCGGCTACCCGGATAAAGCACAAAGTAAACTTCAGTTAGTGCTAAATACTGCTAGAATCCTCAAGCCCTCAGAAAATAAATTGCAGACCTACACAAGTTACGTTCGTCCTGGGGAGCAATTTCCAAATCTTCTTTTATTGTTGCTCTTTTATTTTTTACTTTAGTTTATTTAGTAAATATTTTTCTTAACTTTTATTTTTCTTAAAACTGCATTGTTGGTTAAGGGCTTGTAAGTAAGCTAAGATGTTTTTTATCCGGTGAGAATCAGTGTGATGCCAGCTGGTGCCCCAGTGTATGTGAAACGTATCTGCTTTGTCCTACTTCTCCCTTTAATCCCTCTCTTGTCTGTAGGAATTTTGTCCTGTCTACAGTCAGCTTGAGGGTGGTACATGTGAATGCACAGGGCGGTGTGACGAAGCCGCTACTGCGAAAGCATTGCGAGGCACTGCACGCTGTGGCCTGTCACCCCCAGCAACCAGTTGTTGCCTTGGGCAGCACAGTGGCATCCTGAAGGTGTGGGACTATGAGCGCAAGGTGTCCATCTGCAGCAGGGTCTTTGAGAAGGAGAGGCAGATTCAGTGTATCGCCTATGACCCCCAAGGTGACCCAGCAGGCCAGAGGCTTTTGTCAGTTTAATTTCCTATAAGTAAATCTATATGCATACATAGAAAGATCTCACATTGATATTCTCACAATTGATTTGTGGTATACGGAGAACTCCCCTTAAAAACAACATGTTCTCTGTCTGTGTTTGTGTGAGTTGGCTCAGCTTTGACCAGGCTATCCTGTGTGTCAGTGAACAGGATTATACCTGGCGGTTGGATTTGCAAGTGGAGCTGTCCATGTACTGGATGCTTGCACATAGCAGAGTAAGGCAGAGGAGCGACTCAACTACAGCCAAGACTGCATCACTCACATTACCTTCTCTCCAGACTCCCTCTACCTGGCCACAGCAGTGAGCAGACACTATGTGGTTCTGGCATTGGGATTGGAAAGTAACAGGTTTGAGCCCTCTACCTTGAAGCATTATAATCAAACTGAAGCTAACAAATTGCACATTTCCCTCGTGTTTTGTTGCTACTGTCAGGATGCTGGAAAAGCGGAAATGGTGTTTGGCTTATACACTGGTAGGAGCGTGCAGTGCTGGAAGTACCTGGTGAGGCATCACTCCTACTATAAGCCCATCAGCGACTTCCTATTTGGGGTGTACCTGGACAGCACACAACCCAGACTATTCTCCCTGGGCATGGACCAGACCCTCACACTTAGTAGGGCTCTGGTTTACTTACATGCAGTGGTTCTTTACTTGCTGAACCACTAGGCATGCTGAATCACGTTGGATGACTTTGCCTTGGTATGTGGTGGTGATTGATTAGGTGGAGTATGACCTGGAGAATAGCAATGAGAATGAGCTGCTGATCCTGAGCGCATTGAGCAGAGCGTCGGGCCCACCTGTGTGGCTTGGTGCACACCCCTCACCACAGAGGATTTCCTGCTCACCGCCTCTGGCCTCTACAAAATGAAGCTTTTCAACAGCATCACCAAGATGTGCAGGTCAGCACCCAAATAACAGTCTGTAAAAATATGATTAGTCCTCTTATTTCACGGCATCTCTGTGTCATTGGGGTGTAGTATGAAGGCCACAAATGAAGGATCATGACCCTAGCTCTCATTAAATGGCATACATCACAAAAGACAAGGTAAGTGTTGATTCACGCGCAATCGTATCAAACTACCTCCTCAGTCAGACCAAATATGTATGAAAGTCTTTATTTTAGGGGCCAGACTTGTGTGCATTTCTTGCCTAATGAAGAGATACTGGTTTCATTGTCACTTGTCATAATGTCATTGTGTTCTTGTTCAAGGTGGATCTCGAGATTCTGCCCATTGATGGAACCCCCAGTCCTCTGCTCTGATTTGCCACCCAACAGGGGTATCTGCTATGGCCTACTCCAATGACGTTCTATATGTCTTCACTGCTGGGGGTCTGACTGAAGTCCTCTCATGGTAGATTAGTTTAAAGTGAGTAGACCGTTGAGTTTTCCTGTTGAACATATACTGAATCGTTGTCTCTTATGAGTTTAGTGCATTAGAAACAGAGAACTCTTTAGAGTAGGTCAAACTGATATCTTTACCATGTAACCATCAATATTCATAACTGTATAGAGTGGGCACATCAGTTATGGCTGTACAATACTTGTGCGTTTGTTCTGACACTTACATTTTTCCCTTTAGGAAATGGAGGACTTTTTCTATTACTGTCAGCTGCGTAAACAAGGCATTGACTCCATGGAGATCCGACAGGTGTCCACCCGAATCCCACTAGCAAAGGTCCCCTTTATCATAAGGGCTCTGGGCTTCTTCCCCATTGAGCAAGAGGTACAAAGTCCTTAATGAGGACTAATGCGATGACTAGGCTATTGTGGGAAACGATTGATTAATCGATTACTTTGATAATTTTCTGTTTTCGTTCCTCATTTTGTTATACTTTGTTTTAAGTTATAATGAGTTATAAAAATGAGTTAGGTTCAGTATAGAAATAATGTTTGCTGGAGGACATGCAGAACGAAGTAAAGTTCAGCAGGTATGCTGAGACTGTGAAATATGTGACCGACATAGACCTGGAGGAGTTCATTAAGGTGTACGTCAACCAACAGCCAGCATTTGGTATCTCCAAGAAGTAGTTGCTTCACACTTTCCAGGTCCTGGGATGACATGTAGTGAACAGGGACGAGCTGCTGGAACTCTTCCAGGACAGAGATGTGCTAGGCTAGCTGCCTGTAAATTTGCATCTTCTTAGTCTCCACACGTCTGTTTGCTGTGCCTGTATATTTCTATGCAGGGTAGTGTCAGTATCTACAATTTGCTAGCTTTATGTCTTTATGTTCCCTTGTTCTGAGGCAGCGCTGGTATTTCATTCTAATAATACGTCAACTCTCTTTTTGCCTCAGCGGAACACATCACTGAGGACAAGCTGGCAGAATTTTTCACCACACTGGTAGGACTGAATCCAGAGAGGGGGAGATCTGAGCTGGAAGCCATTGAATGTGATGGTATGTATCACCATGTTAAGCTCAGAGTAGTGTCTAAAAATGTGATAATGAGACAGACTACACAGCTTTGATAGTCCACCATTAAAAGTGTGTGTGGGACAGATTCAGAAGACATGCTGGATTGTGAGATCCTGGAGGAGATTTCCATGGAAACATTTTCTAATGATTTCCTGGGGATTGTTCCCTCCTCCCAAGAGGGAATGTTGTCCTCCTCAGGGTCAGAAGTTGTATGGAAATTACATGTTTTTTCTTTTGGAGAAGTTTTTATTTATCAATTTCCTTTAAAAACAGCTCACTTTCATTTACATCGTTTATACACATAAAAACGGCATAAAACAGCATTCGAGTATTACATTTACATTTGTTAAAAATCTTCTATCTACAGAGCTTGTGCTGCTAGGTGATCTAAACTGGGACATGCTTAACACCCCGACCATCCTACATTCTAAGCTTGATGCCCTCAATCTCACACAATTTATCAATGAACCCACCAGGTATAACCCCAAATACGTAAATACGGGCACCCTCATAGATATCATCCTAACCAACTTGCACTCCAAATACACCTCTGCTGTCTTTCTATCAAGATCTCAGCGATCACTGCCTCATTGCCTGCATCTGTAATGGGTCTGTGGTCAAACGACCACCCCTCATCACTGTCAAACGCTTCCTGAAACACTTCAGCGAGCAGGCCTTTCTAATCGACCTGCCCCGGGTATCCTGGAAGGATATTGACCTCATCCCGTCAGTAGAGGATGCCTGGTTATTCTTTAAAAGTGCCTTCCTCACCATCTTAAATAAGCATGCCCCATTCAAAAAATGTAGAACCAGGAGCAGATATAGCCCTTGGTTCTCTCCAGACCTGACTGCACTTGACCAGCACAAAAACATCCTGTGGCGTTCTGCATTAGCATCAAATAGCCCCCGCGATATGCAACTTTTCAAGGAAGTTATTAAGAACCAATATACACAGACAGTTTGGAAAGCTAAGGCTAGCTTTTTCAAGCAGAAATTTGCATCTTGTAGCACAAACTCAAAAAAGTTCTGGGACACTGTAAAGTCCATGAAGAATAAGAGCACCTCCTCCCAGCTGCCCACTGCACTGAGGCTACCCCGATCAACAGCCCTCCACCCCCCACAGCAATTCGCCAAGCCTCCCCCATTTCTCCTTCACCCAAATCCAGATAACTGATGTTCTGAAAGATCTGCAAAATCTGGACCCCTACAAATCAGCCGGGCTAGACAATCTGGACCCTCTCTTTCTAAAATGATCTGCCAAAATTGTTGAAAGCCCTATTACTAGCCGGTTCAACCTCTTTTGTATCGTCTGAGATCCCCAAAGATTGGAAAGCTGCCGCGGGCATCCCCCTCTTCAAAGGGGGAGACACTCTAGACCCAAACTGTTATAGACCTATATCCATCCTGCCCTGCCTTTCTAAAAATCTTCGAAAGCCAAGTTAACAAACAGATTACCGACCATTTCGAATCCCACCGTTCCTTCTCCGCTATGCAATCTGGTTTCAGAGCTGGTCATGGGTGCACCTCAGCCACGCTCAAGGTCCTAAACGATATCATAACCGCCATCGATAAGAGACATTACTGTGCAGCCGTATTCATCGACCTGGCCAAGGCTTTCGACTCTGTCAATCACCACATTCTTATCGGCAGACTCAACAGCCTTGGTTTCTCAAATGATTGCCTCGCCTGGTTCACCAACTACGTCTCTGATAGAGTTCAGTGTGTCAAATCGGAGGGCCTGTTGTCCGGACCTCTGGCAGTCTCTATGGGGGTGCCACAGGGTTCAATTCTCGGGCCGACTCTCTTCTCTGTATACATCAATGATGTCGCTCTTGCTGCTGGTGATTCTCTGATCCACCTCTACGCAGACGACAACATTCTGTATACCTCTGGCTCTTCTTTGGACACTGTGTTAACTAACCTCCAGACGAGCTTCAATGCCATACAACTCTCCTTCCGTGGCCTCCAACTGCTCTTAAATGCAAGTAAAACTAAATGCATGCTCTTCAACCAATCGCTGCCTGCACCTGCCCGCGCATCCAGCATCACTACTCTGGATGGTTCTGACTTAGAATATGTGGACAACTACAAATACCTAGGTGTCTGGTTAGACTAAACTCTCACATTAAGCATCTCCAATCCAAAATTAAATCTAGAATCGGCTTCCTATTTCGCAACAAAGCATCCTTCACTCATGCTGTCAAACATACTCTCGTAAAACTGACCATCCTACCAATCCTTGACTTTGGCGATGTCACTTATAAAATAGCCTCCAACACTCTACTCAACCAATTGGATGCAGTCTATCACAGTGCCATCCGTTTTGTCACCAAAGCCCCATATACTACCCACCACTGTGACCTGTACGCTCTTGTTGGCTGGCCCTCGCTTCATACTCGTCGCCAAACCCACTGGCTCCAGGTCATCTACAAGTCTCTGCTAGGTAAAGCCCCGCCTTATCTCAGCTCACTGGTCACCATAGCAGCACCCACCCGTAGCACGCGCTCCAACAGGTATATCTCACTGGTCACCCCCAAAGCCAATTCTTCCTTTGGCCGCCTTTCCTTCCAGTTCTCTGCTGCCAATGACTGGAACGAACTGCAAAAATCACTGAAGCTGGAGACTCATATCTCCCTCACTAGCTTTAAGCACCAGCTGTCAGAGCAGCTCACAGATCACTGCAGCTGTACATAGCCCATCTGTAAATAGCCCATCCAACTACCTCAGCCCCATACTGTATTTATTTATTTATTTATCTTGCTCCTTTGCACCCCAGTATCTCTACTTGCACATTCATCTTCTGCATATCTACCATTCCAGTGTTTAATTGCTATATTGTAATTACTTCGCCACCATGGCCTATTTATTGCCTTACCTCCCTTATCCTACCTCATTTGCACATACTGTATATAGACTTTTTCTACTGTATGTTTTTTATTCCATGTGTAACTCTGTGTTGATGTATGTGTCAAACTGCTTTGCTTTATCTTGGTCAGGTCGCAGTTGCAAATGAGAACTTGTTCTCAACTAGCCTACCTGGTTAAATATAGGTTAAAAAGTACATGTTAAAAACAATAGAAACAACCTTGAATAAAAGTATGTTTTCTTGTAAAAACCTCATTCTGTAAAAGCCATTTAAAATGTATACAAATGATTTAACAAAGGAAAAATATTTTTAAGACATGAAAAACATGTTAAAAAGTCACTTTGTTAAAAGGCTGTCTTCGGTCCTTTGTACAGGAACAGGGTGAGTCCTCAAACTCACCTCCTCCTGCTCCTCCGAATCAATTACCGTCCTGTCCGTCGGGGCCCAGAGGAGATCCCTCCCTCTAGGCACCACAGCGCTGTCAGGTTGTGGCCGCCGGCTCCTTGGGTGTTGTGGGGGACCCTTCGTCTGGGGTCGAGGCTCCCTTTCTTCTGTTCCACCCCAGGGCTTCCGTGGCTACCATGGCCACTACCTGGGGGGTAGTCTCTACTCGTTTCGCTACCAGCAGGTTGCGGGAGGACCACAGTGCTTCCTTCAGACATGTGAGGGTGGGCCAGAGCTTGGTGAAGGCCCTTGGTGGAATAGGCCTTCGGCCCACCCCATACAGCAGTCAGTCGAGGGCACGCGGATGTCCTCACCATGCCCTGGGAGTGCATAACGGCCCTGACTTGGAGGATCTCGTGGGCGACCATCTAGGACAGGTCCCGGTGCCAATTCAGCAGTGCAAGATGGGCCACATTGCGCCAAACCGTTGTGGGCTCACCTATAGTAAGCCTGCGCACTGTACACACTGGTTCCCGCTCCTGCACAAGAGAGAGAAGAGAGCGGTGTTTAGTTAAAACCGTGACTGCTTCTTTTTCCAGTTTAAAATATCTTAACTTCTGAAGCTGGACATAGTGTGTGGGGAGCAGAAAAGAGACTGGGGCTCGCAGGTCGACTGGGATCAGCCTCAGGGTTCTGAGGTAAGATCCCAGGCAGAACCGTGCAAGGGCCTGGGTCTTGTTGAACGGGGAGGTGGCAAGAGTGAGATGTAAATCATGACGGGGAGGTGGCAAGAGTGCTGTAAAAGACTCATGGGAAGTATCTAGTTCATGAAGCACACACATACAGAATACAGGTTTCCTCATGGGTGCAGTTTGATGTGATCTTTAATTGGCTATGATTGGCTAATAAAGATCAATTGAATACAGCATATGTTATGACAAGAACAAATAAATAACACATTTAATTGCAAATGTTTTTAATTTATTTGTGCCAAGTAATTATACTTTTAAAAAAAAATGTATAGTCTATGCATTAACTTTTGTTTTCTGGGAGACTTGCAAGATAAATGCTGTAAAACTTTTGTCTGAAGTAGTGCAACTTCTCTTCAGGCTGTCTGTCTACAAAATACAAAAAAAATTGGGCGTGCACGCGCTTTGCTTGTTCTGAACGCTGTCCTTGGCGCAGGCGCGTTACTTCCTCCTACAGCTCGCTTCAGTGTGTTTGCATTGTGCCTAAACTGCCGGCGAGTTTAAGAAAATATTTTACCTTTAGCAGCTATGTCGGGCAGGTCGGTCCGCGCGGAGACACGGAGTAGGGCGAAAGATGACATCAAGCGGGTTATGGCTGCTGTTGATAAAGTACGAAATTGGTAAGAGGGAAAGCGTTATCTAAGACCCGAGAGCAGCATTGCTAGTGGGGGAGGAGAGACCGGGAGAAGAACAAATTTATGAAACGAAAGATATATTGAATGAAATTCGGTCGGATGATATCTCGGCTCATGTGCGCTGCGCTCCCGTGCTCTGGTCAGATGAGGAGGTCGCTTAAACACGTATCATGTGGGAATATTACATCTATTCATAAAATATTGTGGGTTGAACCTAGAAGCCATTTCGTTGCAGTCACATGAAGCCTTTGCCGTTCTAGCATAGTACATGTACTGCCGGCTTGAGAAGCTTTGTCGGCTACTGGTTTTTCACCGCTCGAATGTTATCAATAATAACATCACAGCCCGCGTTCGACGACAGCGGTCAATAGTTAGAATAGTTTCTATGTTCGCGGGGTTTTAAATTTAGCGCTTGGAGAGGTTTTTGTGTCCTACAAATATAGGGAGCGCGTGGGGTGCTGGTGGGAAGAGGAACTGTGCAAAGACCGAATTGCTTTACAATTTTATTTTGGATGGTCCTCTAGTTTAATAAAATTGCAATTTATAGATTTGCACTAATGTGGATGTGTTTGTAGCCTAAATGTAATCACCGCTAAATTAATTTAAATAATTTAGTTGAGGCTATTCGCCTGTAGGCTCACTCATTGGTAGATTTCTCAAATGGCTACAAGTACATTCCTAACTTTCAAATGAACTTTCCACAGATATGTTGAAGGACATTTTCTACGGGGAATTGACATTTAAAGTGATAGTAAACAAAAATATTTTGTGGTGTTTTGTTGACATTTTGAAATTAATACACAAATGCAAACAAGTGTTCCTCATTCCTTGTGTATCTAATGCAGGGAGAAGAAATGGGTAACAGTCGGTGACACATCCTTGCGAATCTACAAGTGGGTGCCAGTAACCGAACCCAAGTCAAATGATGTAAGTCCGTAGGGTGTTTGGGGGCACCAATTTTTATTCTTTTTTTTAATGGTGAGTGTAGAATGAAACTGGGAACAGTTAAATTACAGAAGTACGGTGGATGATCACCATTATGCTTCCTTTTTTCATCTCCTTTCAAATTCCTTCTGATATGACATATACAAAGTGATTATATTGAGATAAAATACATAATGTAATATGTTATACATAATAAATAGCACAACTACAGCATTTTATGTGCGATCTTGCAGAAGAGCAAAAATAAGAAGAAAGGCAAGGATGACAAGTATGGGTCGGAGGTCACAACACCAGAAAACAGCTCTTCTCCTGGAATGATGGACATGCATGGTAAGAGCCAATTCACACCGTTTGCAAACAAAGCGCAAAATAGTTAAAACTGATGTTCAATAATAGTTGTAAACTCATCTTTCTTTTACTTTCTGTATCTCTTAGATGATAACAGTAACCAGAGCTCCATTGCTGACTGCTCCCCGATGAAGCAGGAGAACAGCAACAGTGCCAGCCCTGCCCCAGAGGCCACGGCAACTTCCCAGAGTGACAGCAACGAGGCTAAGAGCGACCACAGCCAGTCCCCTGGCAAAGAGCAGCTGAAGAGCACAGACAGCAAGAGTGGTCAGTCAATATGCTACCTAGCACAGAACGGGAGAGCATTGCCTTAGTTTCAACTAAACTATATGAAACTATACCATGCATACAGCATATTGTCCTCATTAAAGCTGTGCTCTTGTCTTACCTTGAGGTATTTTCTAAGAGTAGTGTCAACTTGTCAAACAATATGACTTAACTTGAGAGGCAGAATGCTTTTATACAGCCCACATAATCCCAGAATAGTAAAAAAAAATGGCAGTTGCACAGCTGTCAAGGTCAAAAGTGTACATGTTATGGCTTGTAGATGGCATTCATAAGGAACATTTGGTGAACAAAATAATATATAATATATGCCATTTAGCACTCTTTTTTCCCCAAAGTGACTTAGTCATGCGTGAAAACAAATGTTGTTTAATCTTCACTAATGTCAATGGCAGCATTGGGAACAGTTCTATGAATTAACCCATCAGCATACAGAGAATGGCTTGAAACAATTTAGCAAGTTGTGGTTAAAGATTTTCAGGCTAGCGATACATATTGACAAACCATAATCAACGATGAGGGTATGGAAGATATCATGAAATGCTAAACATGCCTCATAACAGTATTGTAAAAATAGGCATCTACTGAGAGAGATTTATTCACAAGTCTGAGCATGTACTCTGGGCAACAAGAGTTTCTCATGTATTTTGAGAAGTTTAGCTGTTATGTACTAGACAGGCAAACAGATTGTTGTTTCCTCTTGTGGGAGTGAAATCCTCTGTTCAACAAGGCCTACTGTAGTTTCTGGTGTAATGAGCTGGTAAATCGATCTGCCATGCCAATGCCGTTTAAGGACGGAGTGCAAAACTCCTCAAAACTACAGTGTGCCAACTTGTCATTGATGTAGTTTTCACCAAGTAGCAAGCTAAACACCCGTGAGAGTAGTATTTTCCATAATTCAATACCAACCCCTTGTTCTTTGATTTATTTAACTAGGCAAATCAGTTAAGAACAAATTCTTATTTACAATGAAAGCCTACCAAAAGGCAAAAGACCTCCTGTGGGGACGGGGGCTGGGATTAAAATAAATAAATAACATAAATAAAGGACAAAACACACATCACGACAAGAGACAACACTACATAAAGAGAGAGACCTAAGACAACATGGCAAGCAGCAACACATAACACAGCATGGTAGCAAACACTACATAAAGAGAGAGACCTAAGACAACATGGCAAGCAGCAACACATAACACAGCATGGTAGCAACACAACATGGTACAAACATTATTGGGCACAGACAACAACACAAAGGGCAAGAAGGTAGAGACAACAATATATCACGCGAAGCAGCCAGTTCTGTACATACACGCAACTTCTCTTTTTTGCCACAAGATGGTTCTGTAATGTAGAGTTTTAAGTCAGTTACACTAAGGTATTTGTGTCATCACTCAGATTTGGTGATATTCATTTTGGGAAAAATACCGGTAAATAAATCTTGCTAGGTCATGCCGCAATCAGACCTCGTCTACCAAGATCTGCGATAATACACCCCAAGCAAGGTCACTCATGCCACGTCTGTGAAGTTGAAACTATTGTGGATAGTAAAGAGAAGAATAACATGCAACCCTCAAAGGCCAAGTTGCGTGAGTGTTGCAAAATACATTTACACATGTTATTCAATAATTTCACCCACACCGCTCGTGCGAACGTGTCCACGCGCTGCAAGTCCCCTCATAGGATATCAGGAAGATTCAAACCCACGTGGATGCTTGAAAAACAAGAGGAGAGATTAATTAAAGAACTAACTAGGTTTCACTTTTTATCTGATTAATAGTCAGAGTAGAGAAACATGACTATGGGTAGAAATTCTACAAAGAATCAGCTAAAAAGAGAACAATACTTATGTCAGGTAAAATAACAACCCAATGTTTATCTCCCAGTATAAACTGGCTAGCAACATCTATCTAGCTAAATGTTCATGAATGTTTTGTGTGTTCGACCTACGGCAAAATTAATATACAGTGCCTTCAGAAAGTACTCAGACGCCTTGACTTTTTCTACATTTTATGTTACAGCCTTATTTTAAAATCGATTAAATAAAAACAAATCCTCAGCCATTTACACATAATACCCCATAATGACAAAGCGCGAGATTTTTTATATTTTTTTGCAAATATATGAAAACTTAAACAGAAACAACTTATATACATACATAAGTATTCAGACCCTTTGCTATTAGACTCAATTTTGAGCTTAGGTGCATCCTGTTTCCATTGGTCATCCTTGAGATGAGTCCACCTTTGGTAAATTCAATTGATTTGACATGATTTGGAAAGGCACACACCTGTCTATATGAGGTACCACAGTTGACAGTGCATGTCAGAGCAAAAATCAAGCCATGAGGTCGAAGGAATTGTCCGCAGAGCTCAGAGACAGGATTGTGTCAAGGCACAGATCTGGGGAAGGTTACCAAAAAATTTATGCAGCATTGAAGGTCTCCAAGAACACAGTGGCCTTCATCATTCTTAAATGGAAGAAGTTTGTAACCACCTAGGCTCTTCCTAGTGCTGGCTGCCTGGCC
This sequence comes from Salvelinus alpinus, assembly GCF_045679555.1. Classification (NCBI taxonomy): domain Eukaryota; kingdom Metazoa; phylum Chordata; class Actinopteri; order Salmoniformes; family Salmonidae; genus Salvelinus; species Salvelinus alpinus. The sequence goes on along the minus strand of NC_092090.1, from coordinate 73,539,290 downwards.
AAACTGAGCAATCGGGGGAGAAGGGCCTTGATCAGGGAGGTGACCAAGAACCCAATGGTCACTCTGACAGAGCTCCAGAGTGTCTCTGTGGAGATGGGAGAAACTTCCAGAAGGACAACCATCTCTGCAGCACTCCACCAATCAGGTCTTTATGGTAGTGTGGCCAGACGGAAGCCACTCCTCATAAGTCACATGACAGCCCGCTTGGAGTTTGCCAAAAGGCACCTAAATGACTCTGACCATGAGAAAGTCTTTCTGGTCTGATGAAACCAAGATTGAACTATTTGGCCTGAATGCCAAGCATCACATCTGGAGGAAACCTGGCACCATCCCTACGGTGAAGCATGGTGGTGGCAGCATCATGCTGTGGGGATGTTTTTCAGAGGCCGGGACTGGGAGACTAGTCAGGATCGAGGCAAAGATGAACGGAGCAGAGCGATCCTTGATGAAAACCTGCTCAGGACCTCAGATTGGGTTGAAGGTTCACCTTCCAACAGGACAACAACCCTAAGCACACAGCCAAGACAATGCAGGAGTGGCTTCAGGACAAGTCTCTGAAGGAATGTCCTTGAGTGGCCCAGCCAGAGCCCGGATTTGAACCCGATCAAACATCTCTGGAGAGACCTGAAAATAGCTGTGTAGCAATGCTCCCCTTCTAACCTGACAGAGATTGAGAGGATCTGCAGAGAAGAATGGGAGAAACTCCCCAAATACAGGTGTGCCAAGCTTATAGCGTCTCAATGCTGTAATCGCTGCCAAAGGTGCTTCAACAAAGTACTGAGTTAATGGTCTGAATACTTATATAAATGTGATATTTCCTTTTTTAATTTGTAATTTGCAAAAATGTCTAAAACCAAAAAAAATCTTTGTCATTATGGAGTATTGTGTGTAGATTGATGAGGGGGGGACTATTTAAGAAATTTTAGAATAAGGCTGTAACGTAACAAAATGTAGAAAAAGTCAAGGGGTCTGAATACTTTCCAAAGGCACTGTAGTTGGTTCACAGTTGGTTTTGATATTTTAACCTCCGTGTCATGAATGCGTCTGGTGTGGATGGACAAAATCAGCAATGACAGATGCACGCGTGTAGTCGGCATGTAACAGAAAATGTACTTGCCTATTTTAATAATTCACTTTTAATCAGAACTGTTACAGAAGTAGTGCCTTGTCCTTTCTTATTCAATTTCCTTAAATCATCTTGTCTACCATGGTTATGCCTGAAACAGACTTTCTGGTATTGCAGGAAATGTTCACTCCTCAGAGTATTCCAACACAAGCACACCCAAGAGGGACGGAAGGTCCACAGGAGGGAATGAACCATCCTCAGACACTCCTCAAGATTCTCAGGTCCTCCCTTCCACAACCATCCAAGACTAGAATGTCTTTGTATACAGTACCAGTCAAAAGTTTGGACACACCTACTCATTCAAGGGTTTTTCTTTATTTTTACATCTGTTATTTTACCAGGTAAGTTGACTGAACACGTTCTCATTTACAGCAACGACCTGGGGAATAGTTAGAGGAGAGGGATGAATGAGCCAACCATGATGGTTTGAGGGCCAGATTTGGAATTTAGCCAGGACACCGGGGTTAACACCCCTACTCTTACGTTAAGTGCCATGGGATCTTTAATGACCTCAGTCAGGACACCCGTTTAACGTCCCATTCGAAAGATGGCACCCTACACAGGGCAGTGTCCCCAGTCGCTGCCCTGAGGTATTGGGATATTTAAAAAAAAAAAAAAAAATTTGACCAGAGGACAGAGTGCCTCCTACTGGCCCTCCAACACCACTTCCAGCAGCATCTGGTCTCCCATCCAGGGACTGACCAGGACCAGCCCTGCTTAGCTTCAGAAGCAAGCCAGCAGTGGTATGCAGGGTGGTATGCTGCTGGTTAAAGACATCAAACCCATGAAATAACACACATGGAATAATGTAGTAACTATAAAAAAAAGTGTTAAACAAATCAAAATATATTTTATATTTGAGATTCTTCAAAGTAGCCACCCTTTGCCTTGATGACAGCTTTGCACACTCTTGGCATTCTTTCAACCAGCTTCATGAGGACTGCTTTTCAGTCTTGAAGGAGTTCCCACATATGCTGAGCACTTGTTGGCTGCTTTTCCTTCACTCTGCGGTCCAACTCATCCCAAACCATCTCAATTGGGTTGAGGTCGGGTGATTATGGAGGCTAGGTCATCTGATGCAGCACTTCATCACTCTCCTTCTTGGTCAAATTACACAGCCTGGAGTTGTTGGGTCATTGTCCTGTTGAAAAACAAATAATAGTCCCACTAAGCGCAAACCAGATGGGTTTGATGCGTCTCGCTGCAGAATGCTGTGGTATCCATGCTTGTTAAGTGTGCCTTTTTTTACTTTTACTTTTTTTATTTCACCTTTATTTAACCAGGTAAGCTAGTTGAGAACAAGTTCTCATTTACAACTGCGACCTGGCCAAGATAAAGCAAAGCAGTGCGACACAACAACACAGTTACACATGGAATAAACAAGCTTACAGTCAATAACACAATAGGGGAAAAAAGAAAGTCTATATACATACAGTGTGTGCAAATGGCGTGGGGGGGGTAAGGCAATAAATAGGCCATAGTAGCGAAGTAATTACAGTTTAGCAAATTAACACTGGAGTGATAAATAGCAGATGATGATGTGCAAGTATAAATACTGGTATGCAAAAGAGCAGGAAAGTAAATAAAAACAATATGGGGATGAGGTAGGTAGATTGGGTGGGCTATGTACAGCTGCAGCGATCGGTTAGCTGCTCAAATCAAATTTTATTTCTCACATACACATGGTTAGCAGATGTTAATGCAAGTGTAGAGAAATGCTTGTGCTTCTAGTTCCGACAATGCAGTAATAACCAAAGAGTAATGCTTGTGCTTCTAGTTCCGACAATGCAGTAATAACCAAAGAGTAATCTAACCTAACAATTTCACAACAGCTACCTTATACACACAACTGTAAAGGGATGAAGAATATGTACATAAAGATATATGAATGAGTGATGGTACAGAACGGCATAGGCAAGATGCAGTAGATGGTATCGAGGACAGTATATACATATGAGATGAGTAATGTAGGGTATGTAAACATTATATTAAGTGGCATTGTTTAAAGTGGCTAGTGATACATTTTATACATGTATGGCAGCAGCCACTCAATGTTAGTGGTGGCTGTTTAACAGTCTGATGGCCTTGAGATAGAAGCTGTTTTTCAGTCTCTCGGTCCCTGCTTTGATGCACCTGTACTGACCTCGCCTTCTGGATGATAGCGGGGTGAACAGGCAGTGGCTCGGCTGGTTGTTGTCCTTGATGATCTTTATGGCCTTCCTGTGACATCGGGTGGTGTAGGTGTCCTGGAGGGCTGGTAGTTTGCCCCCGGTGATGCGTTGTGCAGACCTCACTACCCTCTGGAGAGCCTTACGGTTGTGGGCGGAGCAGTTGCCGTACCAGGCGGTGATACAGCCCGGCAGGATGCTCTCGTTTGTACATCTGTAAAAGTTTGAGAGCGCTTTTGGTGACAAGCCGAATTTCTTCAGCCTCCTGAGGTTGAAGAGGCGCTGCTGCGACTTCTTCACCACGCTGTCTGTGTGGGTGGACCAATTCAGTTTGTCCGTGATGTGTACGCCGAGGAACTTAAAACTTACTACCCTCTCCACTACTGTCCCGTCGATGTGGATAGGGGGGTGCTCCCTCTGCTGATTCCTGAAGTCCACGATCATCTCCTTTGTTTTGTTGACGTTGAGTGTGAGGTTATTTTCCTGACACCACACTCCGAGGGCCCTCACCTCCTCCCTGTAGGCCGTCTCGTCGTTGTTGGTAATCAAGCCTACCACTGTAGTGTTGTCGGCAAACCTGATGATTGAGTTGGAGGCGTGCATGGCCACGCAGTCGTGGGTGAACAGGGAGTACAGGAGAGGGCTCAGAACTCACCCTTGTGGAGCCCCAGTGTTGAGGATCAGCGGGGTGGAGATGTTGTTACCTACCCTCACCACCTGGGGGCGGCCCGTCAGGAAGTCCAGTACCCAGTTGCACAGGGTGGGATCGAGACCCAGGGTCTCGAGCTTAATTATGAGTTTGGAGGGTACTATGATGTTAAATGCTGAGCTGTAGTCGATGAACAGCATTCTCACATAGGTATTCCTCTTGTCCAGATGGGTTAGAGCAGTGTGGTTGCGATTGCGTCGTCTGTGGACCTATTGGGGCGGTAAGCAAATTGGAGTGGGTCTAGGGTGTCAGGTAGGGTGGAGGTGATATGGTCCTTGACTAGTCTCTCAAAGCACTTCATGATGACGGAAGTGAGTGCTACGGGGCGGTAGTTGTTTAGCTCAGTTACCTTAGCTTTCTTGGGAACAGGAACAATGGTGGCCCTCTTGAAGCATGTGGGAACAGCAGACTGGGATCTGGATTGATTGAATATGTCCGTAAACACACCAGCCAGCTGGTCTGCGCATGCTCTGAGGACGCGGCTGGGGATGCCGTCTGGGCCTGCAGCCTTGTGAGGGTTAACACGTTTAAATGTTTTACTCACGTCGGCTGCAGTGAAGGAGAGTCCGCAGGATTTGGTAGCGGGCTGTGTCAGTGGCATGGTATTGTCCTCAAAGCGAGCAAAGAAGTTGTTTAGTTTGTCTGTGAGCAAGACATCCTACCTTATGTTTAAAGTTAGTAAGGGAGATATGTCTCCAGCTTCAGCGATTTCTGCAATTAGTTCCAGTCATTGGCAGCAGAGAACTGGAAGGAGAGGCGGCCAGAGGAGGTGTTGGCTTTCGGGATGACCAGTGAGATATACCTGCTGGAGCGCGTGCTACGGGTGGGTGTTATCGTGACTAGTGAGCTCAGATAAGGCGGAGCTTTACCTAGCATATACTTATAGATGACCTGGAGCCAGAGGGTCTGGTGACGAATATGTAGCGAGGGCCAGCCGACTAGGCATACAGGTCGCAGTGGTGGGTGGTATAAGGGGCTTTGGTGACAAAACGGATGGCACTGTGATAGACTGCATCCAGTTTGCTGAGTAGAGTATTGGAAGCTATTTTGTAAATGAAGTGTGCCTTGAATTCTAAATAAATCAGTGTCACCAGCAGAGCTCCATCACACCACCATCTCCATGTTTCACGGTGGGAACCACACATGCGGAGATCATCAGGTCACCTACCCTGCGTCTCACAAAGACACGGCAGTTGGAATCAAAAATCTAAAATGTGGACTCATCAGACCAAAGGACAGATTTCCACCGGTCTAATGTCCATTGCTCGTGTTTCTTGGCCCAAGCAAGTCTCTTCTTCTTATTGGTGTCCTTTGGTAGTGGTTTCTTTGCAGCAATTTGACCATGAAGGCTTGATTCACGCAGTCTCCTCTGAACAGTTGATGTTGAGATGTCTGTTACTTGAACTCTGTGAATAATTTATTTGGGCTGCAATTTCAGAGGCTGGTAACTCCTAATGAAGTTCTCCTCTGCAGCAGAGGTAACTCTGTCTTCCTTTCCTGTGGCGGTCCTCATGAGAGCCAGTTTCATCATAGCGCTTGATGGTTTTTGCGTCTGCACTTGAAGAAACTTTCAAAGTTCTTGAAATTTTCCAGATTGACTTACCTTCAAGTCTTAAAGAAATGATGGACTGTTGTTTCTCTTTGCTTATTTGAGCTGTTGCCATAATATGTACTTGGTCTTTTGCCAAATAAGGCTATCTTCTGTGTACCACCCCTACCTTGTCACAACACAACTGATTGGCTCAAACACAGTATGGAAAGAAATTCCACAAAGGCACACCTATTAATTGAAATATATTTTTGATTTGTTTAGCACATTTTTTGTGGACTAAATAATTCCATATGTGTCATTTCATAGTTTTGATGTCTTCACTATTATTCTACAATGTAGAAAATAGTAAAAATAAAAACTTTTGACTGGTACTGTATATTTGTCAATTATGCATTTTACTGATGCAGTATAATGAAACTCGTTTAACAGCAAGTATTTTAATATGAAAAGCTTACTTTTTCTGAAATAATTTGTTTTATTTTTGCAGGAATCTGAAGATGGCACTCCTCCCAATAAGAAGGGCAAGTTGGAAACTCCCTCAGCTGATTTTGAGGAAATCTAATTTATCTTCTCCCATCACCAATTCCTCAACCTGTCGCTATTTCCTAATCACTTCAGGTGTCCTAACCTCTCCTGTGTCTTCATCTCTTTCTTCTTCTGCATTGGTCCCAGAGGAGTCCAGCACCCCCACCCCCCTCTCATTTTGCCACTAACACCTGCTATTGTTTTGGTTCTCCGCCAAAGTGTATGTACATACAGTATTTTCATTTAGTCACTTTTGTTGTTTTGCTCAGGAGGGTCAACACACTGTTTGAATCCTTTTATGATCTGTTGGTTCTGCTGCTGTTGTAACTTTTGTATTACTTTGACAGTTAGACATTAGTTCATTTAACTATAAGACAACACCTACATTTTTTATTAATTAGTGGCACTTGGTTGCATATTGGTTTCCCTTTCTCCTCGTGTGAAAGCTGTAGCTTGTAGCATAGGCCTACTTCCAGGTTTGTGTGCCTTGAATTGCCAGAATAATGTGTGTAGATTTGTTTCTATAGTGTGTATACTTCACTCTGGTATATCAAGTGCCCATTGCCCAGTTTTTGTTAACCTTTTCAAAGCATTTTTCAGTGCAAATGTAGGCTGCTTGGTTATAGCTCTTTGAATACCTCACTGAAGTCCAGCAGTGCTGGCAACACTATGTATAGATTAAACAATAAGTATAACCTCTACTTGCGAAGTGTAAGTGGCCTAAATAGTTGTTTCCTCGTCAGCCTTTGCCCAACTAAAAATGCCTTATTCAATTAGTCCTACAGAAAGTCAAATGTTGAATGTCTTCTTTTGGGACCCTTATTTGTATTATTATTTTATTAGTGTTGGAATACATTTGAGTGGGGTTTAACAAGCATAATTTATTCCACAAATATTAATTGATTTCGTCATGTAAAAGGTTTTAAAATAAAACAATTCTACAAAAAACTACTTGTTATGCAGCTGCCACCGATATAAAGCTACAATGCAGATAGCTCTAGTTTAGATCCCTGTAATATGAATATCTTCCAGAATTGAGTCAGAGAGGAAGAGGCAAAGCAAGGTTTTACACCGGAATTTGCTTACGTAAGGCTTATTTGATCAAATAAAAGTTTTGTAATGGTTAGGTATGCACTGATAAGTGGATGCACATGGCATTTTGGAAACTTTAGGGAAAAAAGACTTTATACGGGAGTTGTGCCTGTCAGATGGAGGACATTGCCATTGAGGGCTTCCACCTGCATGTGGCAGGGCTTGCAAACTGTCACGGATTACAAAGGGAAACCCAGCCTTGAGCTGCTCAGTAACGTCAGCCTACCAGATGAGCTAAATGCCTTCTATGCTTGCTTCGAGGCAAGCAACACTGAACCATGCATGATGGCGCCAACAGACATGGCAGCTCTGCTTCGAGCTCCTAAGCAACTTTGCAGTATTTTGTTTTTACAAGCATTTTGCTACACCGGCAATAACATCTGTTAAATATGTGTATGTGACCAATACATTTGATTTGAGAGCACTAGCTGTTCCGGGTGACTGTGTGATCTCGCTCTCTTTAGCCGATGTAAGACCTTTAAACAGGTTAACATTAACAAGGCCAGATGGATTACCAGGACGCGTACTCAGTGCATGCACTGATCAGCTGGCAAGTGTCTTCACTGGCATTTTCAGCCGCTCCCTGACTGTGTCTGTAATACCCACACGTTTCAAGGAGACCACCATAGTCCCTTTGCCCAAGAATGCCAAGGTGTAAACTGTCTAAATGACTATCGCCCCATTGCACTCATATGTAGCCATGAAATGCTTTGAAAGACTGGTCATAGCTCACAACACCATCATCCCAGACACCCTGGACCCACTCCAGTTTGCATACCGCCCCAACCGATCCACAATCTCTATTGCACTCCACACTGCCCTCTCCCACCTGGAAAAAAAGGAACATGTAAGAATGTTAATTGACGACACCTTAGTTTAACACCATACTGCCCTCCAAGCTCATCACTAAGCTCGACCCTGGAACTTGAAAAACTCGTAATTAAGCTCGAGACCCTGGGTCTCGATCCCACCCTCTGCAACTGGATCCTGGACTTCCTGACGGGCCGCCCCCAGGTGGTGAGGGTAGGCAACAACACATCAACCACAATGGCCCTCAACACGGGGGCCCCTCAGGGGTGCGTGCTTAGGCCCCTCCTGTGCTCCCTGTTCACCCATGATTGCGTAGCCGCACCTAACTTCAACACCATCATTTAGTTTGCTGACGACAAGATGGTGGTAAGCCTGATCGCCGCCGACGATGAGACAGCCTATAAGGACGAGGTCCGTGACCTGCCAGTGTGGTGCCAGGACAACAACCTTTCCCTCAACGTCCGCAAGACAAAGGTGCTTATAGTAGACTACAGGAAACGGAGTGCAACGCACGCTCCCATTCACATCGACGAGGCTATAGAGCGGGTTGAGATCAAGTTTCTCTGTGTCCACATCACTAAGGAATTTAACATGGTCCACACACACCAACACAGTCGCAAAGAAGGCATGACAACCTCCTCAGGAGGCTGAAAAGATTTATCATGGGCCCTCAGATCCTCAAAGTTCTACAGCTGCACCATTGAGAGCATCTTGTATCTACCTCAATTATCCTTTACACCTGCACATCGACTATAATTGGAGCCTTGTCTGGCAGCAAAACAGTTCATTCAGCCTCATTTACTGCCTTTAAAAAACAGCTGATATGGCTGACTTGCTTAAACAAATGTGGTTTCTACTGACAATTGAGATGTACAAACTATGGCATAATGGGACGAAAAGCAGATGAGGCAATCCGTAATTTCGATTAAGACATTAATGAGTGAGCTAGGACGGATATAGTCAATATAACTATTTGTTCAGCACTTTTGAAATGTAAAGCGACAGAATTCAAAACATGGGTGGTTCTTACAGTGTTCTCCCTGTACACCAAGTCAGAACCATAGGATAAATAAAGGGGGCATATAAGCAGACAATGAAAGCTCTTACAATATTCAATAATTACATTTCTCAAAAACAGGTTATAGGCTACATGTGCACCACCATGTCAAAACAGTAGTTGAAATTAAGAGGTGGAAATAGGCCAAATTATTAGGGTGAGGCACATGGGCTACTAACAGCTTACTACACAACATACACGCGGCACAAATCATGCTTCATTGAGAGCATGGCCAATGTTGAATGTTTATTATTTTAAACTAGGAAAAGAGGCCCTTAATCTTAGACTTGGGACCACACAGCCACCACTGAATAGGAGGCTAATGATTGCTTTGCAATGCTTGCAGTTAGCCACTGATTCCTTCCAAACCACTCATTGTTGAATTTGCGATTTCCAACTTGTTGTGTAATGTTTATGTCCAATGGCCGATGCGCACCGATACGTTTTATCTATAATTTCTCTTCATATGACAAGGATTAAAAAGGATTTGTCAGTACATTGTCAACTTGATTCATGGTGATGACTGCTAGCTAAGATTTTGAAAGTCCAATCAAAGCTACTGTAGATATAACGTGATTTGATGTAATTCTGTGGCCAATGACCTTGAGCGTTCTTGGATGGGCACTTCTAATATAACTCTATGGCAGCACCCAAGGGGGCTTGAATTTTCGAGCTCTGCCCTTAACACAGAGCGTTGCGCCACCAAGTCTTTCTGCTGGCTTGTCCCACCACCACAGAAGCACTGAGCTAGGCTGAAATACCTGCATTTTGGAGCTGCCTTACTCGAAAAAACTAAAAAGAGACCATGTTTGTATGCAGTTTTATTAACTCAATGATGTATATATATATATTTACATTGTTTGCAAACTGATGTGACACGTATTAATGCCAAAATAACATGCAAAACAGGCACGCCCCCTGCCATTAACCCTTACCTAACCCATTTAAATGTTCAACTTTAATGGGGTAGGAAACGGGAGAGACAAAATGCATGGTACGTGCCTGAAGACCCTGAGCTGTCAACGGACAGTGAACTTGAAATTGATCCTGACGAAAGTGAGGAGAAAGAACCTGGGTCGTCAGGTGGTGTGAAGGCTTCCGAGCCTCACTCCAATGATCAGGAAGACTCTGGCCCAATGGGAGTATGATTCTTGGAGAAAGTGGATCCATACCTTTGGTTGATCTGTTTGTGGTTTTGAGTCTATGGGGACGAAAGTGGTGTCCTGCTTAAAGAAGTAAAATTCGTTTTATATTGGGTATTCGGTTTCCTCGTCAATAGCTATTGAACCAAGCATAACATGACTATGAAGATGGTATATTCTGAATCACGGGGATGTCAAAAAGTCCAAGGTCAATTAGCTACATGACAATATTTCTACCTAAGTAATTACACAAAAACAAAAACCCCCTACACCCCTGTAGTAACATCTCTTCACAATTTTACACACATGTACCAGCATACAATCCATTCTCCAACTAAATATTCACAATGTTTGCTAGTTATATTACACAGTACTAGAATTAGTCCATCCATAAAAATGTGAAATTAAACAATTAAACTGTAGGTGCAAACCTGTCTATGACTTCACTCTTTCCCAAGCGTGTTAGTATGAATATCCTTGTCAATTGTCATTCTATCTTGGTCTCCTAAGCCAGGTATGTAGATGTTTTAATGCACTGAAAGATCTCTCACAGCTGCTAACTGGGATGGTCAGCACAGTCTGTATGATTGCCTTGAGTGATGGGAAAATATCAGTGTCTAACAATGTATACACACAGGACATGTCAGAAGTGGCATCTTTATGTTTAGCAAGGACTAGTTCCTCTGGCTTGAGATGAATATGCCATGTTTGTCTTGTGTGGGCCTGCCCTCTCGAGATGTTCTCCCGTGTTCTCGCTCTGTCTTGTCCCCTCTATTCCTTGCTGTCTGACGTTCTGCTGTCTTGGGTTTCCTATATTATTACAGAGAAGGCATAGTATCAGTGCGGTAGCAATATGGAGTATCCTGAACAGACAAACATACAGAAGCAATATATGCACACACAACATGAACAGGCAAATAATGTTTACATTAATTTTTTCACTCAATCTTAAACCTGATTAACATTCAACTGTCTTACCCTTCACTAACCACAATACCTGTGTTCTCTCTCTGTCGCTTTAGCAACAAAATCTAAATGCGTGCAACCATGTGGCAAAACAAATGAGGTTGGCTTAGATTGTTTACATGTAAGCTATATTTAGTTTCCAATTTTTATTGAAAACAAATACATTTGCACAATGACCACTTGTTGTTTCAAATAAATCTTTACATTTGTTGGTTAGCTAGCTAGTGAATTTTAGCCATATTTGCATAGACATGAAATCAGTCAAAACACCTCAAAACAAGACATGGTATCAATAACTTGAAATATGCTGAAATAAACCACTTATTATTCCCACACATGGCAGTGTCATTCTTGCTAACAATCTGGCCATCCAGAATCACAACAGGCTGATTTAAGCCCCATGGAAGATCGCACATCATTTTTGTGACGTTGTCAGCCAACCCATCTATGTAGCTAGATGCTAAATAATTGTATTGTTAACACACACACACACAATCTATTCACTTCCTCCTGCAAATACAACAACCGTCTCAGTGTTAGCTCGACTGGGTAGTCCCTCATGTTAGTTAGTTAGCTTAACGTTATTTGTCAGTGCAGCTTTTGAGTCGACATGTTGAATGTAAATGACTCGAATCTGGATTACTGTGAAGTCAATAACATCATTATGGGCTAACAAAATGTGCTATAGTAATAGCAAGCGAACAAAGTTTACCTCCGGTTCTCCTTCTCATCTTTGCGCTCTCTCCCACAGAGATTGAGCCTGTGCACGGCAAAATATATTTTGGGGGGACGAATCAAAAATTACTTTAGAAAACCACCTTGTCTCCGCCTCCTAAAGTGCCACCATACACTGAAATGCTGGTTTTAGGCAGCACTAAAAAGACAGGGCAGACCAGGGCTCATGTTTGTAATATTCCTTGCAGTGTAGAATAGCTTATTTTACACTATCCCAGCAGGGCAAAAGACTCGGAACAGAGACAAAATCATTCGGGGCTAAAGCCCGGGCCTGGTGAAGACAATGCTTGATGCAATGCAGACCCGGAGGAGAGCGTGAGAATGAGCAGACACGGTCTGTCCTTTAGAGTTTTGATGCAGAGTGTTGCCGGATAAAGTCATGCTAGGGTATAAATTATCCTGTGAGAGCTTTTGTTCCGAACCCACTAAGGTGTTTCAGGTGCCAAATTTATGGTTATGTTACAGCAGTATGTAGAAGGGAGATTCAAGTGTGAGAAGTGTGCAGGAGGGCATGGGACAAGTGTAGTTTAAAGGGGAAAAGTGTGTGTTTCAATTGTGGGGGTGGCCATGTTGCTGGGGATCAGAAATGTCCTGTGCTAGTGAGAGATTTGAGCCCTGTGAGTAGTAGGCCTTGTTGATTGGAGCCCTGTGAGTAGTAGTTAACTTGTTGCTGTTATGGTCATTAATTGTACCACAATGAGGGGAAGGAAATCCCAGAATATTGAATTGGTAGTAGCAGCAAAACTGGGAAACGCAGCAATATGGAACAAAGCGTCTACCACACGAAGACGACTACTCTCTTCGTCGAAGTTATTTTGAGCCTGCAGCTCGAGTGGAGGGTGTTTCTGTGATACTCCAGCCAATCACGTTGGCAGACATGACGGCGCAACAGTTAGTCCCTTTAGCTTCACTGGAAATACTTCGATACCAACAACACTTTTGTTAGCTGTAAGCAAGCTATATATAGCTAGCAAAATAGGATACTGAAAAGACTGGCAGTGGCTGCCAACAATGCAACGTTTCTCAAAGGGTGGAGCAAAACTGGAAAATGTATTCGAAAGAGCAAAGTAACATCATGTATGAATAACTTTATTTTAACTCGCAACTACTAGCTATGAGAACAGCTAACGTTAGCAAATAATTCCAGAAGAACTAACGTTAGCTAGCTAAATAACTAAGACATGGCTACCACCAGGGAAATACAATACCGAAGCCCCACAGTGCGTATCAAGCAGGAGCAGGACGATGACTCGGACACGGAGGAGTCTCACATTGGTTTCAAGAAGTCGGATGGACGCGAGTCGCAGATAATCCACAGTGGTCACTTCATGGTGTCCTCGCCGCACATTGAACACCCACCAAGAAAAGGTTACGATTTCGACACAGTCAACAAACAAACCTGTCGGACGTATCACTTCGGGAAGAAGTGTACATCACATCTCTCCATTGACGCGTCGTTGACAAAACTTTTCGAATGCATGACCCTTGCATACAGGTTTGTGTATTGGTTGGTTTTCGTCAATCAATTAAACGTGTAACGTTTGCTAACTAAATAGTTACCTAGCTTCCACGCATTGCTTTAATGCGGTGGCATAAATTGAATGGGCTACATCTTGGACTGTGTTAAAAAATATGCGTTGTCCATACCCAGCTACCGAATTGTGAAGTTTGTTTTGCATGGCCCGGTGCTCCGGTTGAGTGGAGATGTTTGAAGACCAATGGACTAGTCTCAAAATATAAACTCCGCCCACGCGGTGCACCGGGACATGCAAAACGAACTCGTCCAATGACAACTAAGTGGTTTTATTTTCTAAGCGAATCACAAGTTGGACGAGCATTTCCTTTTCCAGTGTCTCTCGAGTATTTGATCCCACGCCCAAAGCATTGGGTGTAGCTGAAGTCACGGGTCTAAATTTCTTAAACACAGGCTACAGTATAGTGGCATACAACAACAACCATAGTCTAATTAATGCTTTAAATGTAATAATTCGATGCAGCTCCTTCGCATGTAGTGTCTGTCAATGTCAAATGAGAAGTTATTAGGCTTGCCAGGCTACTTACTGAATTTAGTTCAGTTATATCTATCCTGGGCGTGGCGTTTGGTCGGGAACGATGTGGCTTGGTAGCCAGGCTTAATATTCGGCATATGCTAAATATTATGTGTTGTGCAGTTGTCCCAAGATCAACTGTCTGTGGTTGCAGTATATTGTCCTGTCCTACTTGCAGGTCTGGTCTGGATAACTTTGCATAGTTTGCATAACAGTTTGACAGTTACACCGCACTAGGCACTACTTATCGGCATAACCTTCCGTTATTTTTTTAAACTGTTGAAAAATGAAGTCATATATTTAAACCCATTCTAATAATCTGAAGAAAAATCTTTGTACACAGAAGGTAACTCGCCCGAAAATGTATTGTAATGAAACAGACAGGGAGCGGGTCTCGAACCCTCGACCTTCTAGCCCGAAGTCCGGCGCGCTATCGACTGTGCCGCAAAAGCATGCTCGAGCGGCAGAGTCGATTTCCGCGCTTATAAACCCAGGGTCGTTACAGTATTCTCCAGCAGGTAGCGTTTTGAGTTTTTTTGTATGGAGGTCAATGAATGTCGAATTTGGTCAACCAAAAATGTGTCTTTATATGCTATGTGAGGTTTATTTGATCAAATAGAAGTTTCGTAATGCTTCGGCTGTCAGAATTATGCCTGAGGGTGCAATCCGGAATCCTTTTGACGTCGCTACCCCTAAATCCTAACCATAACCCTAACCGGCACCGTAACCAATTTAAATGGAAACTTCAATGGGGGTGGGGTAGGGACGTCCCAAAGATCCTAGTAGCAAGGACCGTTGTGGTTCACACGCGTATCTGCCCTTTCTTTGATGCCTCCTCCCGACTACCTTCCATTTTTTTAAGACATTTATTTTCATTGTTAAAGCGGCCAATGGAGTATCTGGTTAATATAATGGAACATTTGCGGCCATAATTTTCAAACTAGCAGAGATCCCACTCTGAAAGTTTGATATGCCTGTAGAGTATATTATGTTCAACTATACACGTGTGTGTCTAATCCAAGATGGCGTAGCAGTCGTGTCCCGTGTATATATCTTTTTTTCTACACGTATATTTAAAAAATATTTTTCTTAACCTCAACTTCAACATACTCTCCTGCAATCCTCCTCACTCAATGTGGTATGGATCTGCTATTTTCTTTACTTTTGTACTGGAACCCCCAACAGAAGCTAGCCAGCTAACTAGCTAGTAGTCTGCTAGCGGTCATCAGCTACCTTTAGCCCGGATAACTCTCGCCAGTCTGCACAGCATGACTCAAACCAGAGCAAATCGGACCCTTTTACCACACGGAGCCCTGCTGATCCATGACGACTGGTCTGCCGACGTAACAGCACGAGGGGGCTACAACAGACTTGTTCCGTTGCGACGTCACTCTAAGGCCCTTCTGCTAGCTTGCTAGCCCCGGCCCGCTAGCTGTCTGAATCGCCGTGTCTCCGGCCCGCCGTGCTACTCACTGGATCCCTATAATCACTCGGCTACGCATGCTCTCCCTAATGTCAATATGCCTTGTCCATTGCTGTTTTGGTTAGTAATTATTGCCTTATTTCACTGTAGAGCCTCAAGCCCTGCTCAATATACGTTAGTTAACCCTTTAGTTCCACCTCCCACACATGCGGTGACCTCACCTGGTTTAAATTATGTTTCTAGAGACAATATCTCTCTCATCGTCACTCAATGCATAGGTTTACCTCCACTGTATTCACATCCTACCATACCTTTGTCTGTACATTATGCCTTGAATCTATTCTACCATGCCCAGAAACCTGCACCTTTTACTCTCTGTTCCAAACGTACTAGACGACCAGTTCTTATAGCCTTTAGCCGTACTCTTATCCTACTCCTCTGTTCCTCTGGTGATGTAGAGGTTAATCCAGGCCCTGCTGTGCCTAGCTCCGCTCCCATTCCCCAGGCACTCTCATTTGTTGACTTCTGTAACCGTAAAAGCCTTGGTTTCATGCATGTTAACATCAGAAGCCTCCTCCCTAAGTTTGTTTTATTCACTGCTTTAGCACACTCTGCCAACCCGGATGTCCTAGCCGTGTCTGACTCCTGGTTTAGGAAGACCACCAAAAACCCTGAAATTTCCATCCCTAACTATAAACAATTCCCGACAAGATAGAACTGCCAAAGGGGGCGGAGTTAGCCTGCAGAGTAATGTCTTACTATCCAGGTCTGTGCCCAAACAATTTGAGCTTCTACTTTTAAAAATGCACCTTTCCAGAAACAAGTCTCTCACCATTGCCGCTTGCTATAGACCACCTTCTGCCCCCAGCTGTGCCCTGGACACCATATGTGAATTGATTGCCCCCCATCTAGCTTCAGAGCTTGTGCTGTTAGGTGACCTAAACTGGGACATGCTTAACACCCCGGCCATCCTACAATCTAAACTTGATGCCCTCAATCTCTCACACAAATTATCAATAAACATACCAGGTACAACCCCAAATCCGTAAACACAGGCACCCTCCTAGATATCATCCTAACCAACCTGCCCTCCAAATATACCTCTGCTGTCTTCAACCAGGATCTCAGCGATCACTGCATCATTGCCTGCGTCCGTAATGGGTCTGCGGTCAAACGACCACCCTTAATCTCTGTCAAGCGCTCCCTAAAACACTTCAGCGAGTAGGCCTTTCTAATCGACCTGCCCCGGGTATCCTGGAAGGATATTAACCTCATCCCGTCAGTAGAGGATGCCTGGTTATTCTTTAAAAGTGCTTTCCTCACCATCTTAAATAAGCATGCCCCATTCAAAAAATGTAGAACCAGGAGCAGACATAGCCCTTGGTTCACTCCAGACCTGACTGCCCTTGACCAACACAAAAACATCCTGTGGCGTTCTGCATTAGCATCAAATAGCCCCCGCGATATGCAACTTTTCAGGGAAGTTAGGAACCAATATACATAGGCAGTTAGAAAAAGCTAACCTTTGCTCTCCTAACAGAAATTTGCATCCTATACCACAAACTCCAAAAAGTTCTGGGACACTGTAAAGTCCATGGAGAATAAGAGCACCTCCTCCCAGCTGCCCACTGCACTGAGGCTAGGAAACACTGTCACCACCGATAAATCCGCGATAATTGAGAATTTCAGTAAGCATTTTTCTACGGCTGGCCATGCTTTCCACCTGGCTACCCCTACCCCGGTCAACAGCCTTGCACCCCCCCCCACAGCAACTGGCCCAAGCCACCCCATTTCTCCTTCACCCAAATCCAGATAGCTGATGTTCTGAAAGTGCTGCAAAATCGGGACCCCTACAAATCAGCCCGGCTAGACAATCTGGACCCTCTCTTTCTAAAAAATATCCGCAGAAATTGTTGCAACCTCTATTAACTAGCCTGTTCAACCTCTCTTTCGTATCGTCTGAGATTTCCAAAGATTGGAAAGCTGCCGCGGTCATCCCCCTCTTCAACGGGGGACACACTCTAGACCCAATCTGCTACAGACCTATATCTATCCTACCCTGCCTTTCTAAGGTCTTCAAAGGCCAAGTTAACAAACAGATCACCGACCATTTCGAATCCCACCGTACCTTCTCTGCTATGCAATCTGGTTTCCGAGATGGCCATGGGTGCACCTCAGCCACGCTCAAGGTCCTAAACGATATCATAACCGCCATCGATAAGAGACAATACTGTGCAGCTGTATTCATCAACTTGGCCAAGGCATTCGTCTCTGTCAATCACCACATTCTTATCGGCAGACTCAACAGCCTTGGTTTCTGTAATGACTTCCTCGCCTGGTTCACTAACTACTTCTCCGACAGTTCAGTGTGTCAAATCGGAGGGCCTGTTGTCCGGACCTCTTGCAGTCTCTATGGGGGTGCCACAGGGTTCAACCTCGGGTCGACTCTTTTCTCTGTATACATCAATGATGTCGCTCTTGCTGCTGGTGATTCTCTGATCCACCTCTACGCAGACGACACCATTCTGTTTACTTCTGGCCCTTCTTTGGACACTGTATTAACCAACCTCCAGACGAGCTTCAATGCCATACAACTCTCCTTCCATGTCCTCCAACTGCTCTTAAATGCAAGTAAAACTAAATGCATGCTCTTCAACCGATCGCTGCCCGCACCTGCCCGCCCGTCCAGCATCACTACTCTGGATGGTTCTGACTTAGAATATGTGGACAACTACAAATACCTAGGTGTCTGGTTAGACTGTAAACTCTCCTTCCAGACTCACATTAAACATCTCCAATCCAAAATTAAATCTAGAATCGGCTTCCTATTTCGCAATCAAAGCATCCTTCATTCATGCTGCCAAACATACCCTTGTAAAACTGACCATCCTACCGATCCTTGTCTTTGGCGATGTCATTAATAAAATAGCCTCCAACACTCAGACTGCATCCAATTTGCTATCACAGTGCCATCCGTTTTGTCACCAAAGCCCCATATACTACCCACCACTGCGACCTGTATGCTCTCGTTGGCTGGCCCTTGCTTCATATTCGTCGCCAAACCCACTGGCTCCAGGTCATCTATATGGCTTTGCTAGGTAAAGCCCAGCTGGTCACCATAGCAGCACCAACTCGTAGCACGCACTCCAGCAGGTATATTTCACTGGTCACCCCCAAAGCCAATTCTTTCTCTGGCCGCCTTTACTTCCAGTTCTCTGCTGCCAATGACTGGAACGAACTGCAAAAATCACTGAAGCTGGAGACTCATATCTCCCTCACTAGCTTTAAGCACCAGCTGTCAGAGTAACTCACAGATCACTGCACCTGTACACAGCCCATCTGTAAATAGCCCATCCAACTACCTCATCCCGATACTGTTATTTATTTTATTTATTTTGCTCCTTTGCACCCCAGTATCTCTACTTGCACACTCATCTTCTGTACATCTATCACTCCAGTGTTTAATTGCTATATTGTAATTATTTTGCCACTATGGCTTATTTATTGCCTTACATCCCTTATCCTACCTCATTTGCACACACTGTATATATACTTTTTCTATTGTATTATTGACTGTATGTTTGTTTATTCCATGTGTAACTCTGTGTTGGTGTTTGTGTCGCACTGCTTTGCTTTATCTTGGCTAGGTCGCAGTTGTAAATGAGAACTTGTTCTCAACTAGCCTACCAGCCTAGCCTACCTAAAGTTGAAATAAATAGAAATGTGTGTGTATGTGTAACAGTATAGCTTCTGTCCCTCTCTTCGCCCCTACCTGGGCTCGAACCAGGGACCCTCTGCACACAACAACAGCCACCCTCGAAGCATCGTTACCCATCGCTCCACATAAGCCGCGGCCCTTGCAGAGCAAGGGGAACAACTACTTCAAGGTCTCAGAGCGAGTGACGTCACCGATTGAAACGCTGTCACCGATTGAAACGCTGTTAGCGCGCACCACCGCTAACTAGCTAGCCATTTCACATCGGTTACATATGTGTGCACACTCGATGTCGGAAATTTACATACACTTAGGTTGGAGTCATTGGAACTCGTTTTGCAACCACTCCACAAATTTCTTGTAAACAAACTATAGTTTTGGCAAGTCGGTTAGGATGTCTACTGTGTACAAGTCATTTTTCCAACAATTGTTTACAGACCGATTATTTCACATATAATTTAATGTGGCACATATCCAGTGTGTCAGAAGTTTACATACACTAAGTTGATTGTGCCTTTTAAACAGCTTGGAAAATTCCAGAAAATGATGTCATGGCTTTAGAAGCTTCTGATAGGCTAATTGACATCATTTGAGTCAATTGGAGGTGTACCTGTGGATGTATTTCAAGGCCTACCTTCAAACTCAGTGCCTCGTTAGACTGACCAGGTGAAAGCTATGTCATGGAAAGAGTAGGTGTTCTTAATGTTTTCTATACTCAGTATATAACTTATAAATGCCTCATGAGCTTACTGTAAAACTTCAATTCAACGTCGAATCTCAAATAGCCGCCTGTCCCTTTTTAATAACCAAACAACCGAACACATTTCAGCACCTAGAAGGCCAGCATCCCGGAGTCGCCTCTTCACTGTTGACGTTGAGACTGGTGTTTTGCGGGTACTATTTAATGAAGCTGCCACTTGAGGACTTGTGAGGCATCTGTTTCTCAAACTAATGTACTTGTCCTCTTGCTCAGTTGTGCACCGGGGCCTCCCATTCCTCTTTCTATTCTGGTTAGAGCCAGTTTGCGCTGTTCTGTGAAGGGAGTAGTACACAGCGTTGTACTAGATATTCAGTTTCTATGCAATTTCTCGCCTTCATTTCTCAGAACAAGAATAGACTGACAAGTTTCAGAAGAAAGTTCTTTGTTTCTGGACATTTTGAGCCACAAATGCTGATGCTCCAGATATTCAACTAGTGTAAGAAGGCACAGTTGTATTGCTTATTTAATCAGAACAACAGTTTTCAGCTGTGCTAACATAATTGCAAAAGGGTTTTCTAATGATCAATTAGCCTTTTAAAATTATACACTTGGATTAGCTAACACAACGTGCCATTGGAACACAGGAGTGATGTTTGCTGATAATGGGCCTCTGTACGCCTATGTAGATATTCCATTAAAAATCAGCCGTTTCCAGCTACAGTAGTCATTTACAACATTAACAATGTCTACACTATTTCTGATCAATTTGATGTTATTTTAATCGACAAAAAATGTGCTTTTTTCTAAGTGACCCCAAACTTTTGAGCGGTAGTGTAAGCTTGTTTTGCTCCAATATTTGTAAACAAATAAATCTAAACAAACACTATACAGTGTCAAAAAATTGTTTAAACCTTTCCTTGCCCAAGGACCACCTCTTGGCAAACTGGCAGCCCAGGGACCCCCATTATACGTTAGCCCCCCCCCCACAAAATTGAAAGAAGTATGTGCATCACATACTTTAATGTGATTCCTGAAATGCCGAGCCTGTTGGAATATTTTTTGAAATTTAAATTATACTTCTGTTACAGTGTTTGCTAGTTAGCTCAGCTGCTTGGCTATACATTGCCTTCACAAAGTATGCCTACCCCTTGACTTATTCCACATTTTTGTTTTTTTACAGCCTGAATTCAAAATGGATTACATTCATTTTTATTCTCACACATCTACACATAATACCCCATAATGACAAAATGAAAACATATTTTACATCTGGATTGTACAATATTTGCACTTAAAAAAAGTAAAAATTCTTCAAGATCTGTGAATTTGGTTGTTGATCATTGCTAGACAGCCATTTTCACGTCTTGCAATAGATTTTCAAGCCAATTTAAGTCTGTAACTAGGCCACTCAGGAACATTCAATGTCGTCTTGGTAAGCAACTCCAGTGTAGATTTGGCCTTGTGTTTTAGGTTATTGTCCTCCTGAAAGGTGAATGTGTCTGTTGGAAAGCAGACTGAACCAAGTTTTCCTCTAGAATTTTGCTTGTGCTTAGCTCTATTCCATTTATTTTTTATTTTTAATAAAAACTCCCAGTCCTTGCCGATGACAAGCATACCCATAGCATGATGCAGCCACCACAATGCTTTAAAATATGAAGAGTGGTACTCCGTGATGTGTTGTGTTGGATTTGCCCCAAACATGTATTCAGGACATAAAGTTAATTTCTTTGCCACATATTTTACAGTTATACTTTAGTGACTTATAATGAACAGGATCCCTGTTTTTGAATATTTTTTATTCTGTACAGGCTCCCTTCTTTTCACTCTTATCATTTAGGTTAGTATTGTGGAGTAACCACATTGTTGTTGATCCATCCTCAGTTTTCTCCTATCATTCAATTCTGTAACTGTTTTAAAGTCACCATTTGCCTCATGGTGAAATCCCTGAGTGGTTTTCTTCCTTTCTGGGAACTGAGTTAGGAAGGACGCCTGTATCTTTGTAGTGACTGCGTATGGATACACCATCCAAAGTGTTACAAATAACTTCACCATGCTCAAAGGGACATTCAATGTCTGCTTATTTTTACCCAACTACCAATATGTGCGCTTCTTTGCGAGGCATTGGAAGACCTCCATAGGCTTTGTGGTTGAATCTGTGTTTGAAATTCGCTCCTCAACCTTACAGATAATTTTTTGTTTGGGGTACAGAGAGGAGGTAGTCATTCAACAATCATGTTAAACACTTATTGCACACAGTGAGTCCATGCAACTTATTATGTGACTTGTTAAGCACATGTTTACTCCTGAACTTATTTAGGCTTGCCTTAACAGAGGGGTTGAATAATTATTGACTCAAGACATTTCAGCTTTTCATTATTAAATATGTACTATGCAGAAATCGCTCCACCATTTCCCTTTTGCTAAAATGTTATGAATGCTGTTTCCATCTGCTGTTGACATCAGGATATGATTTGAGAGCACTAGTTAGTTCCAAAAGTGGTTATAGCTTTGACTGCACGCTGACAGTGAATTCAGAGCCATTCAGTGGCTAGCCACACTACTAACATAATTTTACCAGGTTCCCGTGAAGCAAATGTAATGACAGTCCACCACAACATACACAAGACTTTCCTGATTAGCAAGGGGTAGTCTGTTTTAATTTCAATGTGTATTAGAAACACAGTTTGAGATCATTGTGAGGAGATTTCGTTTGAAACAGTAACCAAGGCAGGCTGAGCATAGTGAAGGGTCAATTGGCTCCAATTAATGTAATTTCCTCAATATTATGAGCTGAGAAATAAAGTTGACATCATGAGAAATAAGATATTCCTCTATTTTCTACT
Source organism: Salvelinus alpinus (assembly GCF_045679555.1). Classification (NCBI taxonomy): domain Eukaryota; kingdom Metazoa; phylum Chordata; class Actinopteri; order Salmoniformes; family Salmonidae; genus Salvelinus; species Salvelinus alpinus. The sequence goes on along the minus strand of NC_092090.1, from coordinate 73,516,679 downwards.
GTAAGTAGGCCTATGTAATAAAACATGTTTATTCTGTTGCTAGCGATATTCATAAAAACATTGAAATAAAAATGATTTTTGTGGACCCCCTGCAGTACCTTTGCAGACCCCTAGGGAGCCACGGACCACCAGATGAATACCCCTGGTTTAAACAAGGACTTTGATTATTGGATAGTCAGTCCTTGCATCCATAGCTCTGTCTATACATTTGAGAGTGGTTACATTTCTCCATCCCTCAGGTTTTTACAGAAACGGGGGCGGGAAGATGCTTATTGCCGCTTTAAAGGAGCCCTGGGTAAGAGCAAAATGTCATAAATATACTAACTTTGAGAAATTATTTCTTAATTATGCTTTTGGATACAAAGGTAAAATATGTCAACAATCCTTCCTCCAAAGGACTATTCTATGGTTTACATTTTGTGAAAATCCCCCAAATCATGGTCTTTTTTTGTCTGCATTTTATAAGGAATCACTCGGATGCAGTTTGTTGTCTAGTGCCAAACACAGACAGACATATACACACCCTGTTTCGCTGGACCCTGGATTGTTGGGATTTTACAGCCCGATGTTTAGCCATGCTTGATGTGCTGAGTGTGGAGAGGTCACTTGACACCAGACGCCCAGGCAATGCAAACAGCCTGAGCACCACTTTGCTGACAGGGGTTTTGCAATAAAAGTCGGTGTTGCTCCTTCTCGGAACACCCTCAACCCATGTCAACACATGATATGACACCTGTGCAAGGGAGATTGCATTCCTTTACAGCTCTCTGCTTGCCAAGGATTGGCACCATCGCACATCCCACAACCTTTGCTCTAGTTTTACTGCAGACTAGGTTTAGTGGATGTAGAGAACAATGACAGATGTTCAGAACCTGAACTAAATGTAGGTGGTAGGGCCATGGTGCAGGTACATAATACAAACTTAGCCAATTAAATCAAATGCATTTTTTGCGCTTTCATTCTCATAAGCTAAGGTCACCCCTCAGTGATATCAAGCTAAGGTCACCCCTCAGTGATGTCAGGTAAGCGCTGCTTGACAGTATATCTCTAGTGAACCACACCCTTTACTACTTGGTCGATAATCTGGATTCCTTTAGCACTTTGGCTCTCTCTTAGAGCAACAAAAGTGTACTGCAATGTAGACGGTCCATGTACACCCTGTTTTGCTACACAATAGGACAGCGCCTGAAGAGTCCACCATAATCAAACTCACTCCTCTTTTTTTCTTACACTGCATTTGAAGATGCACATGAATGTGGTAGACTGGCCCAGTTTAAGGAACCACGACGATTCTGTCAACCTTTTTCACTCATAGTAGTTGCACATTGGCTGGGTGCTTCTTCAAATCTACAAATGTCCTCCATCTATGACAGCCCATGTGAGGACACTTGTTGCTCCGGACGCCCACTTCCTACCCAACCCCCCAAGTGAAAGGCAACACTGTGCGGGTGGGTGATTTATTTGTGCCGTGTCAAGCAATTTGAGGAAGTGCCAAGGTCAAGAGTGAATGCCAATGTGCAACTATTATGAGTGAGAAAGGTTGACAGACCCGTTGCAGTAACTTAAACTGGGCCAGTCTACCACATTCATGTACACTCTTGACCTTGGCACTTGCTCAAATGGCTTGACACGGCACAAATAAATCACCCACCCGCAAAGTGTTGCCTTTCACTTGGGGGGTTGGGTAGGGCGTCCGGAGCAACAAGTGTCCTCACCTAGGCTGTCATAGATGGAGAGGTTTTAAGGCCTGGTGTCCCCAGGAATCTCCAATGCAGTGGCTAGTGGCTACATTTGTAGACATGTAGCCAAGTGGATGGGTGATACGGGCATCCGGCTCAGGTGGCTTTGTACCCATCAACTTGGCTTAAGTGGAAGGACATATCCTTGACTCATTGATAGTTTCAGTTCACTTGTCAGGGGACAAAAAATACCTTTAATTCCATTTCTATGCAAAATACATAGTAAATAGAGTCTATGCCCATTGTCATTGGGTAATTTAAACTGAAAAACACTTGCTAGAGTTGCGAGGTAATTTGCTAATTGATGGACTGCAAGCGCCACTTGAGCTGCGACTCGCGCTACCGAAACAGGGCCTGGTTTCCCAAAATCATCTTACGGCGAAGTTCATCTTTAGAACCTTCGTAGGAGCTACGTTAAATCTCCAAGCTGTTTCCCAAAACCATTGTTAGTAAAGTTGCACTTTGACGCTCGTAATTTACCGACTGCCTCAGACCTCTCATAGAACCAGCCCCAACCTGGCCTCCGAGGCAATACGAACCAGCTAAGTGTGTCGTTTAGATGTTTTTTGCATCTAACGAAGATACCCGCTAAACACAGAATCAAGATGTTTGTCTCTCTGACCGCCGATAACTTCAGTATGATGTTGACTAGGCTACAAATACAAAGTTGCCAATGTCTTTTCAGTTGTTACAAATAAGCAAAGGATAAAAATACGTTTCAGATAAATACAGTATAGGCTATATAGGCCTATATATTTAAATCCCATTTAAATCAATTTCATGTTAAATCAATTGAGTTTTATATTTGGCTAATTGTAGGCTACTTTCTGTAATATTTGCCTCAATATATTTAATGTGTAGGCCTAACAGCATGTGCACAATGATGTGCCAAATCTGTGATTTTAGTGCGTTATTATTGGGTAAGCATTAGAATAACCCTCCTATATTTGCAGTCATGGGTGGTAATATCTCTCTAGGAGCTGATCCATTCTCAGTATTGTGAAAGAATTCTAATGTTAAGGTAAGATTTTAATATATACTGAACAAAAACATAAACGCTATTTTTTTTTGCTCCGTTACAGTTCATGTAAGGAAATCAGTCAATTTAAATATATTAACCAATGGATTTCACATGACTGGGAATACAGATATGCATCTGTTGGTCACAGATACCTTAACAAAAATGGGCCTCAGGATCTCGTCACCGTATCTCTGTGCATTCAAAATGCCATAGATAAAATGCAATTGTGTTTGTTGTCCGTAGCTTATACTTGCCCATACCATAACCCCACTGCCACCATGGGGCACTCTGTTCACAACATTGACATCAGCAAACCTGCTCGCCCACACGACTCCATACACGTGGGCTGTGATTGGATGGCCGGCTGTGACACAGCCTGGGATCGAACCCGTGTCTGTAGTGATGCCTCAAGAACTGCGATGCAGTGCATTTGACCACTGCGCAATTTGGGAGGCATGATCTGGCTGTATAATCAGCTTTTTGATAATCTGTCCACCTGACAGGTGTGGCATATCTTGGCAAAGAAGAAATTGTCACTAACAGAGATGTAAACAAAATTTGAGAGAAATAAGCTTTTTGTGCATTTGGAACATTTCTGGAATCTTTTATTTCAGCTCATGAAACATGGGACCAACACTTCACATGTTGCGTTTATACACTGCTCAAAAAAATAAAGGGAACACTTAAACAACACAATGTAACTCCAAGTCAATCACACTTTTATGAAATCAAACTGTCCACTTAGGAAGCAACACTGATTGACAATAAATTTCACATGCTGTTGTGCAAATGGAATAGACAACAGGTGGAAATTATAGGCAATTAGCAAGACACCCCCAATAAAGGAGTGGTTCTGCAGGTGGTGACCACAGACCACTTCTCAGTTCCTATGCTTCCTGGCTGATGTTTTGGTCACTTTTGAATGCTGGTGGTGCTTTCACTCTAGTGGTAGCATGAGACGGAGTCTACAACCCACACAAGTGGCTCAGGTAGTGCAGCTCATCCAGGATGGCACATCAATGCGAGCTGTGTCAAGAAGGTTTGCTGTGTCTGTCAGCGTAGTGTCCAGACCATGGAGGCGCTACCAGGAGACAGGCCAGTACATCAGGAGATGTGGAGGAGGCCGTAGGAGGGCAACAACCTAGCAGCAGGACCGCTACCTCCGCCTTTGTGCAAGGAGGAGCACTGCCAGAGCCCTGCAAAATGACCTCCAGCAGGCCACAAATGTCCATGTGTCTGCTCAAACGGTCAGAAACAGACTCAATGAGGGTGGTATGAGGGCCCGACGTCCACAGGTGGGGGTTGTGCTTACAGCTCAACACCGTGCAGGACGTTTGGCATTTGCCAGAGAACACCAAGATTGGCAAATTCGCCACTGGCGCCCTGTGCTCTTCACAGATGAAAGCAGGTTCACACTGAGCACATGAGCACATGTGACAGACGTGACAGAGTCTGGAGACGCCGTGGAGAACGTTCTGCTGCCTGCAACATCCTCCAGCATGACCGGTTTGGCGGTGGGTCAGTCATGGTGTGGGGTGGCATTTCTTTGTGGGGCCGCACAGCCCTCCATGTGCTCGCCAGAGGTAGGCTGACTGCCATTAGGTACCGAGATGAGATCTTCAGACCCCTTGTGAGACCATATGCTGACACATGCACATTTGTGGCCTGCTGGAGGTCATTTTGCAGGGCTCTGGCAGTGCTCCTTCTGCTACTTCTTGCACAAAGGCGGAGGTAGTGGTCCTGCTGCTGGGTTGTTGCCCTCCTACGGCCTCCTCCACGTCTCCTGATGTACTGGCCTGTCTTCTGGTAGCGCCTCCATGCTCTGGACACTACGCGGAAAGACACAGCAAACCTTTTTGCCACAGCTCGCATTGATGTGCCATTCTGGATGAGCTGCACTACCTGAGCCACTTGTGTGGGTTGTAGACTCCGTGTCATGCTACCACTAGAGTGAAAGCACCGCCAGCATTCAAAAGTGACCAAAACATCAGCCAGGAACCATAGGAACTGAGAAGTGGTCTGTGGTCACCACCTGCAGAACCACTCCTTTATTGGGGGTGTCTTGCTAATTGCCTATAATTTCCACCTTTTGTCTATTCCATTTGCACAACAGCATGTGAAATTTATTGTCAATCAGTGTTGCTTCCTAAGTGGACAGTTTGATTTCACAGAAGTGTGATTGACTTGGAGTTACATTGTGTTGTTTAAGTGTTCCCTTTATTTTTTGGAGCAGTGTATTTTAGTGCAGTGTAGAAAGGTGATCCGAGAGCAGCGCTGCCTATTTTTCAGTATCGACACATGCTTCAACGACGCATTTAACAAACGTTCTCTGCATGGTGTTTTGACAAACGCATGTTAAGTCTTCGGCCGTTGGAACGATGCGTCGTTAAAACACTCCTAAGTGAGTCGTTGTCGCTGTTCACCGTTTACTCCCGATTTAACAGGGTGTTTTATCCTGAATATTGCGAGTTAAGACAAACAGTTAACAACATTAGAAAGCTAAAATTCCCCTATTTAACCATACGTCACCCACATTCCATGGGTGTACATTTGTTTACCTTGTGTTTGATTTGTTTAGTTTAAACTTGGTGGGCAGGCTTTTGTTAAAAATGTAACAAAGTAGACTAATGATTCAGGAAAAAATACACTGCCTTTTACCAAAACAATGTTTTTGTTGCACGTTTCAGTATGGAACCTGCCTAGAAGTAGGGCTGTTGTAACCAATTCTAAGTGGCACACTAGCGGTTCGCAAGTCTACTTTGAATTTGTGATTAAGCAAGGAATGTAGCTTGTCTATAGTTTTGTTTGTGTATCCCATCAGTTAGATACGTTTTATAAGCAGTATTTCTATAGACCTAATGGGATCTTTTGTGTGCAGCATGCGTGTGAATAGACTAGAGGGAGTGGTCTGATCAGAATTGAGTGAGTGAGGCATGGAGGGTAGAGAGAATGTAGGGGAAAGAACTGGGATCACTTGGCCTTGGTTTATTTTTTGTTGTTTTAAACAAATGGAACACTAGAATCAATGGTAAATAAAGGTTGTCTTTGTGACAATATTGTACCTTTCCCTACCGGGCATTCACAGTTTACCTGCCCCGGGCCATTGGGCAACCTTTAATGTCAACCCAACATTGCATTTTCCCCCAGAATCTCATGGAAAGTTCAAAAGGGGAAAGATAGTTCCCGGGCAGGAATTGTGCTCATGTTTAAATAGGGCAACAAGCGGATATGGCAGTGACGTCACCGGTGACGCGCGTCCATTTCTGACTCATCCTCTCTGTCCCAACTGAAACCGGAACTTCTACAGAAGTGTAAGCTGGAGCGTTGTGTGAGGCAACCCATCTGTGTAGAGCGACCAACTAAACACTGGAATTAGCAATGGATGTTCCCCCTACAGACATGGTTGTGGCGCAACCTGTTAGTCCTACACATATGAATGACCCGTTGTTCCTGTTTTTTTCTTGTCCTGTTGACAGCCTCTGTCTTCCTATGTTTGACTCAGCCCCATGAACTGCACTTTTAGTTATAGTAAACAGATTATACTAGGCCAGGGATTCCAAAACCTTTTTGGGCACGACCCATAGGGTGGTGCACAATTGGCCCAGCGTCGTCCGGGTTTGACCGGTGTAGGCTGTCATTGTGAATAAGAATTTGCTCTTAATTGACTTGCCTAGTAAATAAAGGTTACATAATTTTTTTATGTTGATAGTGAAAAATGATTGCGACCCCAACCAAGTGAGAAACATGTAATTAACAGCCAATGTTAACTTTTTTTATTTGGGGCTATGGCAGTTGATTGAAAAACATTCTAACAGTATTTCTGATTGTCTTCTCAAATCACCATCACATAGCCTACTTTTAATGTGGGGCTATGTCAGTCAATTGCAAATTACTGACATAATGTATATTATCTCACCACCACTAATGAGATGGGTGTGCTTAATGCATGTCGAGTTGGAGATTCTCAAAGTCAGGGGGCGTTTTTGGACAGTGCGCACCTCATCTCTGCTGTCACATCCAACCTGGATCGATATTTGGTTTTAATGCAGACGAGAGCACTGAATCCAGCTACACTACAGATACACTACATGACCAAAAGTATGTGGACACCTCGTTGAACATATCTTTCCAAAATCATTGGTATTAATATGGAGTTGGTCCCCCTTTTGCTGCTATAATAGCCTCCAGACTTCTAGGAAGGCTTTCCTCTAGATGTTGGAACATTGCTGCAGGGACTTGCTTCCATTCAGCCACGAGCATTAGTTGGGTCGGGCACTGATGTTGGATGATTAGGCCTGGCTCGCAGTCAGCTTTCCAATTCATCCAAAAGGTGTTCAATGGGTTTGAGATCATGGCTCTGTGCAGGCCAGTCATGTTCTTCCACACCGATCTCGAGAAACCATTTCTGTATGGACCTCGCTTTGTGCATGGGGGCATTGTCATGCTGAAACAGGAAAGAGCTTTCCCCAAACTGCTGCCACAAAATTGGAAGCACAGAATCATCCTGAATGTCATTGTATGCTGTACCGTTAAGATTTCCCTTCACTGGAACTAAGGGGCATAGCCCGAACCTTGAAAAACAGTCCCAGACCATTATTCCTCATCCACCAAACTTTACAGTTGGCACTATGCATCCGCCAAACCCAGATTCTTCCGTCGCACTGCCAGATGGTGATGCGTGATTCATCACTCCAGAGAACGTGTTTCCACTGCTCCAAAGTCCAATGGCGTCGAGCTTTACACCACTCCAGCCGATGCTTGGCATTGCGCATGGTGTTCTTAGGCTTGTGTATGGCTGCTTGGCCATGGAAACCCATTTCATGAAGCTCCCGACCAACAGTTATTGTGCTGACGTTGCTTCTAGAGGTAGTTTGGAACTCTGTAGTGATTGTTGCAACCGAGGACAGATTATTTTTACTCGCTACGTGCTTCAGCACTTGGTGGTTCCTGTTCTATGAGCTTGTGTTCCCTACCACTTCGCGGTTGAGCCGTTGTTGCTCCTAGACGTTTCCACTTCACAATAACAGCACTTACAGTTGACCGGGGCAGCTCTAGCAGGGCAGAAATTTGACAAACTGACTGTTTGGAAAGGTGGCATCCTATGACGGTGCCACGCTGAAGAGCTCAGTGATTTTCAACAAGGCCATTCCACTGCCAATGTTTGTCTATGGAGATTGCATGGCTGAGTGCTCAATTTTATAAACCTGTCACCAACGGGTGTGGCTGAAATAGCCAAATACGTTATCTGCACCATTCGGTCACATGACAGCTCAATCAGCTGTTAGATTTTACTTACTGGCACATCAACTGAGCCAGGATCACAGTCAAATGGATTGGGAAGTAGGTCCCAAAGTGTTCTTCTAATCGATGGAGGTGAGCAGTCATCACTCGTGTGGGACACTTACTGATACTGTACTCAGAGCATGCTCTGACCAACTGGCAAGTGTCTTCACTGACATTTTCAACCTGTCTCTGACTGAGTCTGTAATACCTACATGTTTTAAGCAGAGCACCCTAGTCCCTGTGCCCAAGAACACCAAGGTAACCTGCCTAAATGACTACCGACACGTAGCACTCACATCTGTAGCCATGAAGTGCTTTGAATGGCTGGTCATGGCTCACATCAACACCATAATCCCAGAAATCCTAGAACCATTCCAATTCGCATACCGCCCCAACAGATCCACAGATGAAGCAACCTCTATTGCTCTCCACACTGCCCTTTCCCACCTGGAGAAAAGGAACACCTACGTGAGAATGCTGTTCATTGACTACAGCACGGTGTTCAACACCATAGTGCCCTCAAAGCTCCTCACTAAGCCAAGGACCCTGGGACTAAACACCTCCCTCTGCAACTGGATCCTGGACTTCCTGACGGGCAGCCCCCAGGTGGTAAGGGTAGGCAACAACACATCCGCCACGCTGGTCCTCAACACGGGGGCCCCTCTGGGGTGTGTGCTTAGTCCCCTCCTGTACTCCTTGGTCACCCACTACTGCGTGGTCAAGCACGACTCCAACACCATCAATAAATTTGCCGACGACACAACGGTGGTAGGCCTGATCACATACAACGATGAGACAGCCTATAGGGAGGTGGTCAGAGGCCTGGCATTGTGGTGCCAGGACAACAACCTCTCCCTCAACATGATCAAGACAAAGGAGCTGATCATGGACTACATGAAAAGGAGGGCTGAGCACACCCCCATTCTCATCGATGGGGCTGTAGTGGAGCAGGTCGAGAGCTTTATTAAGTTCCTTGGTGTCCACATCACCAACAAACTATCATGGTCCAAACACACCAAGACATTTGTGAAAAGGGCACGACAAGGCCTATTCTGCCTCAGGAGACTGAAAAGATTTGGCATAGGTCCTCAGATCTTCAAAAAGTTCTACATCTGCACCATTGAGAGCATCCTGACTGGTTGCGTCACCTCCTGGTATGGCAACTGCTCGGCATCCGACCGGAAGGCACCACAGAGGGTAGTGCGTACGGCCCAGTACATCACTGGGGCCAAGCTTCCTGCCATCCAGGACCTCTAAACCTGGCACTGTCAGAGGAAGGCCCTAACAATTGTTAAAGACTCCAGCCACCCTAGGCATAGACACGGCAAGCGGTACCAGAGCACCAAGTCTATGTCCAAAAGACTGCTTAACAGTTTCTACCTCCAAGCCATAATACTGCTGAACTGTTAATCAAATAGCTACCCGACTACCCGACCCCCCCCTGTTTTTACGCTGTTACTCCTCGCTGTTCATTTTTAATGCATAGTCACTTTACCCCTACCTACATGTATATATTACCTCGACTTAACCTGAACCCCTTGTATATAGCTTCGTCATTATTATTTTGTGTTACTTTTTTAATTTAGGTAATATTTTCCTAACTCTTATTTTTCTTAACTGCATTGTTGGTTAATGGCTTGTAAGTTAGCATTTCACGGTAAGGTTGTATTCGGCGCATGTGACAAATACAATTGTGTTATATTTTTCTGTTAGATACATGCACCGCCAAGGGAAGGGGGCATGGTTCACTTTTGAAAGACTCTCCAATAAGAATTATTTCCTCTGAATCCACTGATTGTCACTCATCTGTATAATGTTTTTGTATTTCCCCTGCATGCGTGCTTGCGTTCAGTTCATTCAGTTTCCCAAATATGTCAGTTACATAGACAAGGAGACACATTTTCTTTTCATTACACAGAAAGTCAACCAAGTCTTTTTTTTAATTTTAATCCTTTTTTATTTGTTTTACATCCATTGTCAATGACGGCAGTTCCTCTCTCAATGCGAAAAATCTTTCCAACACTCCCCCTCGATTACCACCAAGCCTCGGTGTGAAATAGAACATGAAGTTGTTCATGATTGATAGAACATGCTAAAACCTCCACTGCCTTGTCTTTGCCTCACCTATGCTCTCTGCCTCTCACTGTTGTGTTTTGTGTAGTCTCCAGTGTCAACGGTGGCCTACTTAGTCCCTATGGATGCATGTGTTATGTTGGCCTTTTCAGAGTTGGAGTCATGGAGTGTGTCTACTGTCAAGGCAGCCTGCCTACACTTAGGATAAAGGGAAGGTTGAGCTGTCTGAAATCAGGGGTGACATCCATATTTGTTCTATGAAAACCTCTAACTCCACTGTTAACATTACCTCTTGATTTTGCCAACCTGCACCTTTCCCACTTGAGTAGGTCTTTTAGATGCTTGTGTTATCTTCTGCCTTTTCAGCGGCAAGTTGGTGTCGCCAAAATGGAAGAACTTCAAAGGACTGAAGTTGCTGTGGAGAGACAAGATCCGGCTCAACAATGCTATCTGGAGGGCCTGGTACATGCAATGTAAGAGCTCCACACATGGCTTCATACTCTACTCTGTCTCTCACTAAAAACAGTAACCCCACTGTTGTAACGAAGTAACAACCAGGTTTAACTTGGCTGAAAGAAGTATGGGATTAACGCTTGTGCAGGGGTATCCAGGGTTGGGTTTGGAGAGCCACTGAACGGCACTTGAATCACCTTCTGATTGAGAAGTATAGTCTACAGTTAATGTGTACAAATCATATTTAATCAATCTGGGTAAATTGATATCTGCTTAGTGAAGTGGTGTGTTATTTTCACTCAACTGGTAGCTCTTGCATGTGTTCTACTCTACAGATGTGGAGAAGCGAGAGAACCCTGTCTGCCATTTTGTTACTCCTCTGGATGGGACCGTGGACATGGAGGACCATCGTTCGGCAGAGGTAAGGAAGGGATGTGGATTGCTGGCTATATAGGCAACACTACCATACCGCTGCTTCACCCTAATAACCAGACTCTTCTCTCTGATCACTTTTTTATCCCATACGTATCGTTTTGGCTCCTTCGCATGTTACTCTTCATTATCAATTATATTTTTAAAAATTCCTCCTCTGTTCCACTCCCACCCATGTCTCTCACCCCTCCTTACTGCTTACCACTTTTCTGTCAACCTCTTCCCACATTCTTTTCTCCCTCCCCCTCTATCTTCTGTAGGCAATAGCCACAGAGGGGAAATATTGGAAAAGAAGAATTGAAATTGTAATTCGAGAGTATCACAAGTGGAGGACATATTTCAAGAAACGGGTAGAGTAATGGATTTAGTTATTTCCTGAAATGGTGCCTTTTCTGTGTTTAGATTAAAGTACCGCAATGTTAGGCCTCTTGAGTGGCGGAGCGGTCTAAGGCTGCAGTGCTTGAGGCATCACTACAGACCCGGGTTCGATCCCGGGCTGTGTCACAGTTGGCCGTGACCGGGAGACACATTTGGCCCAGCGTCATTCGGGTTAGGGGAGGGTTTAGCTGGCCGGGATTTCCTTGTCCCATCTCTAGCGACTCCTTGTGGCGGGCCGGACGCCTGCAAGCTGACTTCGGCCGTCAGCTGGACAGTGTTTCCTTTGACACATTGGTGCTGCTGGCTTCCGGGTTAAGCGAGCAGTGTGTCAAGAAGCAGTGCGGCTTGACAGGGTCATGTTTCGGGGGACGCATGGCTCTTGACCTTCGCCTCTCCCGAGTCCGTAGGGAAGTTGCAGCGATGGGACAAGACTGTAACTACCAATTGGATATCACGAAAAAGGGGTAAAATGAAAAATAAAAACATTTAAAAAGTACCGCTATGTCGCAATAAAACAAAGTTGACTCGTGTTTAAGACTAAGCAGCAGTATGCCTATTTTAGGTTATTGTCAGTTGCTTTAACTGGCTCGTGAGGCAACCAGTTGAATATCATGTTATTCATTCAATATATGAATCTGCCAATTAACATTGATTTTCCAATTTGTCACAGTTACAGAAGCACAAGGATGATGATCTATCAAGCCTTCTCAAGGTATGCATTCTAAGCGTTCTTGTGTGTGGTGCTGCCTCTATTCAAATTTGGTAATAGCAAAGTAGTGTGAGGGAAAATAAGGTTAACACCCAAATAATCCCAACATCTGAAATCTAATGTGAAAATGGAAAATAATAGGTTATTAATGTCACAGAATGAATTCATTAAAGTTGTAGGTTATGTTCTAATGCTGTTTTTGAGTACACATACACTCACTCTCCTACGTATTTATTTGGACAGTGAAGTTAAAACTTTTAATTTGTCTCTATACTTCAGCATTTTGGATTTGAGATCAACTTTTTCATATCAGGGAACACTACAGAATGTCACCTTTTATTTGAGGGTATTTTCATACATATCTGTTTTACCGTTTAGAAATGTAAGCACTTTATGCATCTAGTTCTCCCATTTGAAAGTGTCAATAGTATATGGGCAAATTCACTTATGTGTATTAAAATAGTCAAAGTTTAGTATTTGGTCCCATATTCCTAGCACGCAATGACTACATCCAGCTTGTGACTCTACACATTTGTTGGATGCATTTGCAGTTTGTGTTAGTTGTAAATTAGATTATGTTGTGCCCAATATAAATTAATGGTAAATAATGTATTGTGTAATTTTGTACTCTTTTATTATAAAGAAGATTATAATATGTTTCTGAACACTTCTACATTCATGTGGATACTACCATGATTTCAGAAAATCTGGAATGAATCGTGAATGAGTTAGGCACGAAGATCATACCCCCAAGACATGCTAACCGCTCACCAGTACCAATAACCGGGGAGGTTAGCATTTTTTGGAGGGAGTATGCTATTTATGCCTCTGTAACTTTCTATCTCATCGTTATTCACGATTCATTCATGATTACCTGTAATCAATGTAGCATGCACATTAATGTATAAGTGTTCAGAATCATATTCTATTCTTATTTCCAATAAAAGTGACTCAAAAATGACACACTACATTATTTACCATTCATTTCTATTGAGCACAACATAATCTGAAACACAGCGTAAACAAACTGCAAATGCATCCAAGTTTGTTGAGTCAGAAGCTTGATGTAGTCATGCGTGCTAGAAATATGGGACCAAATACTGAACTTTTGATTACTTTAATACAAAAGTGAATTTCTCCAAATACTTATGACGCCTTCAAAAGCGGGCACTAGAGACATAAAGTGCTTTCATTTCTAAACGGAAAAACAGAATATATATGAGCATGCCCTCAAATAAAATGTACTGTCACATCATATGAAACATTGGATCTCAAATCCAAAATGCTGGAGTATAGAGTCAAATTAAAAGTTTCAGCTTCACTGTCCAAATAAATACGTAGGGGAGTATAGTGAGCCTACTTCAATTGTGCAAACAAACACCGCTTGGTGCATAATTATTCCAATCAGTCTTTCTGATGTCTCATCAGAAAGACTGATTGGAATCAATTTGAGTATGCGATGTGCATGTTTCATAATTGTTTTATCTTACTATGTTAAGTAGATTAGTTGTGTGACTATGCTGTATAATATGTGCACTGCATGTTTTTTTGTGTAACTGACTGGCTGGCTTGTTGCATTTTGAACACCCCAAGGGGCCGGAAGAACAGTTTTCGCTGTTTGGGGAGGTCTTTCCAGACACCTTCCGTGTGTCCCTTTATCAGGATGAGGAAATGGCTGGGCGCCGCATTGCTCGCAAGAGCCGTGAGTCACCCGTCCCCATGGAGATGGACCCACTCTTTGACATGGACGTGCTGATGTCAGAGTTTTCTGACACACTCTTCTCCACGCTGGCCTCCCACCAGCCCATGGCCTGGCCCAATCCCAGGGAAATAGGTGAGGGCCCGCCGCCAACATCCCATTCCATACACCAGGGCTTATCAACTATATTCTTACAGGGGCCAGATTTGAAGAAGGTTATTTACAGTGGGGAAATAACACATTTGTTTTGAAAATAATTTGGTTTTTCAATCATGTCACTAAATGTTTTATCCCTCCCCTGTAGTCCCAAATTAAGTCAATTTAATTGATTGAAGATGTCACAAAAAAAAAAACATCTGATATGCATATTTTGTCTAGATACAGTGCATTCAGAAAGTATTCACACCCCTTTGACATTTTCATTTTTTTAAATTACGGAGTGGGATTTAAATGAATTATTATTAAATTAAAATAATGTTTTTGTCAACAGTTTACACAAAATACTCTGTCAAAGTAGATGATATTTTTTATTTTTTTGTATTAATGGAAAATAAAACAAGTATTCACCCCCCTGAGTCAATACATGTTAGAATCACCTTTGGCAGCGATTACAGCTGTGAGTCTTTCTGGGTAAGTCTATCTGTCTGGATTGTAAAATATTTTCCCATTCTTTAAAAAATGTGTCAAGCTCTGTCAAGTTGGTTGAAGTCTTGCCATAGATGTTCAAGTCGATTTAAGTAATAAAAAAAACTGTATCTAGGCCACTCAGCAACATTCAATGTCATCTTGGTAAGCAACTCAAGTGTAGATTTGGCCTTGTGCTTTAGGTAATTGTTCTGCTGAAAGGTAAATTTGTCTGTTTGAAAGCAGACTGAACCAAGTTTTCCTCTAGAATGTTGCTTGTGCTTAGCTCTATTCTGTTTTTTTGTTGTTGTTTTTTACTCCCTAGTCCTTGCCGATGACAAGCATACCCAAAACATGATGCAGCCACCACCATTCTTGAAAATATTAATAGTGGCACTCAGTGATGTGTTGTGTTGGATTTGCCCCAAACGTAACACTTGTATTCAGAACAGAAATCAATTTTTTTTGCAGTGTTACTTTAGTGCCTTATTGCAAACAGGATGCATGTTTTGGAATATTTGCATTCTGTACAGGCTTCCTTCTTTTCATTGTCATTTATGATAGTATTGTGGAGTAACTACAATATTGTTGATCCATCCTCAGTCATCTCCTATTACAGCCATTAAACCCTAACTGTTTTAAAATCACCATTGGCCTCATGGTGAAATCCCTGAGCTGTTTCCTTCCTCTCCAGCAACTGATTTAGGAAAGGCGCCTGTATCTGTAGTCACTGGGTGTATTGATACACCATCCAAAGTGTTAAATTCATAACTGCACTATGCTCAAAGGGATTTTCAATGTCTTTTTTATTTATTTACCTATCTACCAATAGGTGGTCTTTCTTTGCGAGGCATTGGATCTTTGTTGAATCTGTGTTTGAAATTCACTGCTCGACCGAGGAACGTTACAGATAATTGTGTGTGTGTGTGTGGGGTACAGATGGGGTAGTAATTTAAAAATCACGTTAAACACCATTATTGAACACGGAGTCCATGCAATTTATTGTTCTATATTTTTACCAGGGAAGTTGACTGAACACATTCTCATTTAAAGCAACAACCTGGGGAATAATTACAGGGGAGAGGAGGGGGATGAATAAGCCAATTGGAAGCTGGGGATAATTAGTTGGCCATGATGGTCAGATTGGGAATTTATCCAGGACACCGGGGTTAACACGCCTACTCTTACAATAATTGCAATGGGATCTTTAGTGACCACAGAGAGTCAGGACACATGTTAAACATTCAATCTGAGAGATGATGCCCTAAACAGGGCAATGTCCCCAATCACTGCCCTGGGGCATTGGGATATTTTTTTAGACCAGAGAAGAGTGCCTCCTACTGGCCCTCCAACACCACTGCTAGCAGCATCTGGTCTTCCACGCAGGGACCAACCAGAACCAACCCTGCTTATCTTCAGAGGCAAGCTTGCAGTGGGATGCAGGGTGGTATGCTTCTGGCCTGCAGGGTGGTTATGCTCATTTTTACTCCTGAACCTATTTAGGCTTACCATAACAAAAGGATTGAATACGTATTGACTCGAGACATTTCAGCTGTAAATGTTTTATTAATTTGTAAACATTTCTAAAAACATAATTCCAGTTTGACATTATGGGGTTTTGTGTGTAGATCAGTGACACAAAATCTACATTTTCTCCATTTTAAAATGTAGTCTGTAACACAACAAAATGTGGGAAAATGTATGTAAAGTAGATCATGATGCTCAGCAGACTACGAAACAAGCGATGTTGCAGGCTAGATGTTGATCGGATAAAGGTTATGATAGCCACAACTGAGTCTGATGTTTTTTAAACTCAAATCACGCTCTGCTGTATCAGGCAGTGTAGTGATCTCATCTGCGGTGAAAGAGCCAATAGGCGGGAAAACAGACTTGTATGTTGGGTGATATTGACTGACAGCACTTAATGGTTGGGACTACAGGAAAACAGATTCTCCCATTGGAGAATATTGAACGAGGGCTCCTTTTGGCACTTAACATTGGATTTTGGGGGGATTGTTTTGGCTGTTCTTTTTATTAATGTTCAGAATTGATCAAAGGGCCATTCTAAATTGATAAACGGGCCTGATCTGGCCCGCGGGCCGACAGTTGAATAGCACTGCCATACACCAAGCCTTTTTCTATTTACTCAGATCCACCCAAACCTTCCTCCAACCAGATCTATAGGAAAAGTCTGTTTTTTATTCACACCCCATCCATGTTCCCCATAGCTCATGCAGGGAACGCAGACATGATCCAGCCTGGACTCATCCCCCTACAGCCCAACTTGGACTTCATGGACTCCTATGAGCAATTACAAGGTAATAACAATGCACTCTGCCACAACGACAAACTCTAAATAATGTCACTTGCACAGTGCACCAACTCTTTAACAGGTCCCTGGAGCACCATGTTACTCTCATACGGTAAGTGTAATACAGCAGGTGGCATATCCTAACACTTATGAGGGTAGAGTGAATGTTATACTAATTCTAACTAACCTAGAGACTCTTCTTCCAGACTTATTTCACAGCCTCCGTCAGCCCATCTTCCCCTCTGCTTCCCTCACTGCCTCATCTGCCACTCCTCTACACAGCAGCAGCTCTCAATCCCAGGTAAACCCCAACCCTTGGCCCGGTCCCTGTGAACCTCAACCCAAACACACCCCCAGACCTAACACACCTGCCTTTTATTCTTAGATGTTTTCACAACATCTTACTAGCTGATAACATTATAAATGTGCTATCTTTGCTCTTGTCCTTGTGACTTGATAGGGCCAGCTTCTCTCCTCCATGCACCTCTCAGCTGACCTCCTGTCCGCCAGTCATGACCACAGACTCATCGCCTCCCCAGCCCCCCTGACTATCTCCTCCCTCATGTCCAATCAAACCAGTGGGACCAGTGGAAGCCCCTCTTACGTACAGAACTACATGCCTCTGTTCTCTGGGCCGGTGCCCTCTAGTGCTCATGCTGGAGGCTCCTCCCTCATGCAACCCTCAGCCCTTCCCACAGTGCGGCACACCCAGCCCTGCCAGGGTGCTGCCACCCCAACACTAGTAGCCCCCCCACCCCTAGACGATGCCACAAGCCTGGACGGTTCCCCGCCCTCATCTGTCATCACACATACAACCACCTCCACTGTTATACCCAGTGATGCTGCCACCACCTTCAGTCACGGCTCTGACTTCAGCTCCCTAAACCGGGCACCTCCACCACCACCCCTCCAGCCCCTGGCACCCTCACCTGCCGCCACCCCACAACACCCCCAGACTTTCGCCCTGCCCAGACCCATCCAGCCCTCTTGCTCCAACAAAAAGACACGCCGTGTGCAAAGGATTGTTCCTGCCATCTCCTCGTCTCACCTCATCCTAACAGGTGAGTTAATCACATCCCAAAAGGTTTAACTGTTGCTGAATAAGAATGGTGGATTGATTTAATATAAATTGTAATATTGAATTGATACATGCCTAGCTGGTGCTACCCAGAAAAAAACGACCACATTAGAAACAATAGTATTTATTGAAGTGGGGGATTACTGCTCCACTAGAGCTGTCTGATCTCACCACTAGGTGGTGCTACCGCCTATCATTATATAGTCAGTCACTATTGTAATGAAAAACTAAATGAAAACTAGTCAATGTTTGTAGGCGATTCAGCCGAAATGATCCTAGCAAAGATCATCAATGACATCCAGGCTCAATATTAGACATTAAATACATGAGAGAGTCAGCATTTACCCTGTGGTTTTAATGTCAAAGGCCCTGACAGATGATGTTTTGCTGTCCCAGGGCATACCAGTGCAGTGATTGTTACTCCAACCGCCCTGAAAGCAAATGTGGTTCCCTCAACTGGCGTGGTAATCGGCTCCTCCAGCCTATCAAGGGTAAGACCCGGTCTGCTCTGAACCGCCCCCTTTGCATTCAACTGTTTTAATTAAGATCGTTTTCATTTACTTTGTGTTTTATTTCTTCGCATCCCTCTATCTCAGGCTCCTGGATTTCACATCCTTCCACAGACTCCGAAGTCTCCCCAGCTCATTATCCCTAAAGAGGAGACCTACTCTTCCAACCGCAAGAAACAAGAACCCTCCACAAGTACTGGTGAGAGTGACATACGCCAGGCCCTTACTTTTTTTTTTATATGTATGTACACTAAACTCAGTCATGTGTCACAGGGTGCTTTCCTCCTGTCAAACCTAAGCTATCAATCTATTAGCTCTACATGTGCATACAGGATGTGGCATGGTAACACATTCATACACATTGTTTTGGAATGTTTACAGTACTGATCTGCTTCCCATAAAATGAATGAATTGTCTTTAATGTGAGTTGGTGCTCACTGGTGTAGCAGTCTTTGTTATGATGGTTTTTGGTAAGTGTGGATAATTTGTGTCTCCCAGGGCATGAGGACCGTGGCTCAGGTCAGGGGTCACTGTGTGGGTCAGAGCAGGTCTCCAGTCCTCAGTCTCCACACAGCAGCTGCATTGCCCTTTCCAAGAACGAGTCCAACCAGGTAACAACAGCCCACCCTCCTGCCTACTATTCTCTGTCTGTGTATGACTCCAGCTTTTTCAAGCAGGTCCAGTGTTGTGTGCCTGCCGTTGAAGCATTGCAGACTAATCATTCTGATTATGTGTGTGTCTGTTCTCTCCCTGTCTGTTCCAGAGCCGTAGGGTGACCCATATCACTGCTGAACAGAAGAGGCGCTTTAACATCAACATTGGCTTCAAAATGCTGTGCAGCCTGATTCCTGCTCTCAAGTCCCAGTCCAATGTAAAGCCATGTCTGTCTGTCATCTGTCTACTGAGTCCTCCTACTAATATCTTCCAGATCTAGCTTTTGATGGCTTTTATTTAAAGATCAGTTCAGAAGCATAGTGTTTGCACATCCTATTATGTTCAGGTACAGGGTACAAATATAGTATCCCTTTCATACACAGACCAAAATCCCACACATTTACCATGCCTGCTTTTCTATACCAGATTTTGCATATATATGAAGGGGGTAGGGGGTAAAAAACCCATTGTAAATTAAAAGCCCTATAACCAAATACAGTTATCGGGGCTGTGTGAATGGTTCTATGCTTTTTCTGCAGGTAAATTCATTAACACTTCCATTGTTTAACACCTCTCTAATGTGAAATGTAAACAGCACCCATGGTTTAATTTTCTTTTACAGGTAATATATCACATCTTCTGTCTGAAATGGTAAAGCCATGAAAGAATGATACATACCCACACATTGTTGAATGCTCCAGCAGTTGACGACGTGTCATGACCTTTCCAATATCGCCACCTATTCTTGTTGTGTTTGATACCAGATCAGTAATGCAGGCACGCTGCAGAAGACAGTGGAGTACATAAGGAAGCTGCAGCAGGAGAGGCAACAGATGCAGGAGGAGACCAAAAGGCTACGGGAGGAGATTGAGGAGGTCAATGCCTCCATAAAGTATGTACTGCCTCACTGTTATCTCTCTTATCTGAGTAGACGAGTTCAGGACACAGTTTGAGTACGAGTATACATGACATAGTAATCTGATCTGTGTGTTATTGCTGTGCCACAGTGTGTGTCAGGAGCAGCTGCCTGCTACAGGTGTGCCCATCACACGCCACCGATTCGACCACATGCGGGAGAAGTTTGATGAGTACGTGAAGAGCCGCACCCTTCAGAACTGGAAGTTTTGGATCGTATCCTTTTTTACCCTTATCACTGACATTTAACATGACTTTTGCATTTAACATGACTTTGTCATAATGATATAAGATTCAATCAGGCTACTTTTAATATGTATTTAATTTATGTCAGATGGCTAGATTAGATGCTGTATATAGGCAAAGAAGAGCTATCATTTTTGACTGTCGGAAAAGGTTTCAGGGGGACTTGTGAAAGGTTACGACTGTAGAAAATGAAGTAGTATAATATAGGACTGTATACCATGAGCCATCTGAGTACATCTGAGGTCCTTTCTGCCAGAGAGGTTCGTTCATATGTCTTCTGAGATTGAAATTGGATGCAACTTTGGATCTGTTCCCTCAATAGTGTGTGTTTGACCCTTGACCCACCATCCTTAGTTCAGCATCATTATTAAACCCCTGTTTGAGTCCTTCAATGGGACTGTCTCCACCACAAGCAAAGGGGAGCTGTGTGAGACCACACTGCAATGGCTGGACCGTCACTGCTCCCTCCATGTGCTGAGGCCCAGTGAGTAGACTACACTCAATGCCCCAAACCTCTCACTCTCTCTCACACACGCACACAGCATATGTTTTATTGTCATTGTGGGGACCTAAAATAGATTTCTATTCAAAATTATATTTTCCCTAACTTTAATCCTAACCCCTAAACCTAACACCTAACCCTAATTCTAACACTAATGCTAACCCTAAACCTAAAATAGCCTTTGTCGTTGTAGCGACCTGGGAAATGTCCCCACGAGGGATAATTTTCCTTGTTTTATTATCCTTGTGGGGACTGTACCCACGAGGATAGTATACAAGCCCACACACACGTTTGTTTTAAACAATTGACTCCCATTAACCTTTACTCCTAAATCTAACCCTAACCCCTAACCCTAATTGTAACCCTAAACTTAACCCCTGAGCCAAGGATAATAAAACCAAAAATCCACACAGACACACACCCACTCAATGTTTTCAATTAAATGGTTTCAAGATTCCCCCATGATTTTCCTGCAAATCAGTCTTCCTGTAGCTGAAGCGTCAGAGTAGGACAGTGAGGAGGTGGATAGAGAAGGGGCAGTTGGCAAATGGTTCCATTACAGCAGTGTTATTCAAATGGAATTGCAGTGGGATCGCAAAATAAAACATTTTCTTTCAGGGGGAGAACCAGAGTACGTATTATTTCATAGGACAATATATTAACGTTATTGAGAAAGATAATAAAAATATATACAGTACCAGGTAAAAGTTTGGCACACCTACTCATTCAAGGGTTTTTATTTATTTAGACTATTTTCTACATTGTAGAATAATAGTGAAGACATCAATACTATGAAATAACACATATGGAATCATGTAGTAACCAAAAAAGTGTTAAACAACAAATATTTTAGATTCTTCAAAGTAGCCACCCTTTGCCTTGATGACAGCTTTGCACACTCTTGGCATTCTCTCAACCAGCTTCACCTGGAATGCTTTCCCAACAGTCTTGAAGGAGTTCCCACATATGCTGAGCACCTGTTGGATGCTTTTCCTTCACTCTGCAGTCCATTTCATCCCAAACTATCTCAATTGGTTTGAGGTCGGGTGATTTGTGGAGGCCAGGTCATCTGATGCAGCCCTCCATCACTCTCCTTCTTGGTCAAATAGCCTTTACACTGCCTGGAGGTGTGTTGGGTCATTGTCCTGTTGAAAAACAAATGATAACCCCACTAAGATGTGGTAGCCATGCTGGTTAAGTGTGCCTTGAATTCTAAATAAATCACCATCTGTGTGACCAGAAAAGCACCCCCACACATCACACCTCCTCCTCCATGCTTCATGGTGGGAATCACGCATGCGGAGATGATCCATTCACCTACTATGCATCTCGCAAAGACACGGTGGTTGGAACCAAAAATCTCAAATTTGGACTTAGCAGACCAAAGGACAGATTTCCACCAGTCTAATGTCCATTGCTCGTGTTTCTTGGCCCAAGCATGTCTCTTCTTCTTATTGGTGTCCTTTAGTAGTGGTTTCTTTGCAGCAATTCGACCATGAAGGCCTGATTCATGCAGTCTCCTCTCAACAGTTGATGTTGAGATGTGTATGTTACTTGAACTCTGTAAAACATTTATTTGGGCTGCAATCTGCGGTGCAGTTAACTCTAATGGACTTATCCTCTGCAGCAGAGGTAACTATGGGTCTTCCTTTCCTGTGGTGGTCCTCATGAGAGCCAGTTTCATCATAGCGCTTGATGGTTTTTGCAACTGTACTTGAAGAAACTTTCAAAGTTCTTGAAATGTTCCATATTGACTGACCTTCATGTCTTAACTTCTCTGGGATATGTGGGACGCTAACGTCCCACTTGGCCAAAAGCCAGTAAAAATGCAGAGCGCCAAATTCAAATAAATTACTATAAAAATCTAACTTTCATGAAATCACACATGAAAGACACCAAATTAAAGCTACACTTGTTGTGAATCCAGCCAACATGTCTGATTTCAAAAAGGATTTACGGCGAAAGCACACCAAATGATTGTTAGGTCAGTACATAGCCACAGAAAAACACAGCCATTTTTCCAGCCAAAGAGAGGAGTAACAAAAAGCAGAAATAGAGATAGAATTAATTACTAACCTTTGATGAGCTTCATCAGATGACACTCATAGGACTTCATGTTACACAATACATGTATGTTTTGTTCGGTAAAGTTCATATTTATATACAAAAATCTGAGTTTAGGCGGGACGCTACTGTCTCACTTGGCCAAAAGCCAGAGAAAATGCAGAGCGCCATATTCAAATAAATTACTATAAAAATCAAACGTTCATTAAATCACACATGAAAGATAACAAATTAAAGCTAAACTGGTTGTGAATCCAGCCAACATGTCAGAATTCAAATAGGCTTTTCGGCGAAAGCAAACGATGCTATTATCTGAGGATAGCACCATATTAAACAGAGAGAGAAGCATATTTCAACCCTGCAGGCGCGACACAAAACGCAGAAATAAAAATATAATTCATGCCTTACCGTTGACGAGCTTCTGTTGTTGGCACTCCAATATAAACATCACAAATGGTCCTTTTGTTCGATTAATTCCGTCATATATATCCAAAATATCCATTTATTTGGCGCGTTTGATCCAGAAAAACACTGGTTCCAACTTGTGAAACGTGACTACAAAATATCTCAAAAGTTACCTGTAAACTTTGCCAAAACATTTCAAACTACTTTTGTAATACAACTTTAGGTATTTTTTAACGTAAATAATCGATAAAATTGAAGACGGGATGATCTGTGTCCAAAATATCAATTTATTTGGCGCGTTTGATCCAGAAAAACACTGGTTCCAACTTGTGAAACGTAACTACAAAATATCTCAAAAGTTACCTGTAAACTTTGCCAAAACATTTCAAACTACTTTTGTAATACAACTTTAGGTATTTTTTAACGTAAATAATCGATAAAATTGAAGACGGGATGATCTGTGTTCAAAACAGGATTAAAACAAACTGTAGCTAGCCTTCTGGTCATGCGCCTCTAACAAACAGGACACAACAAGTGACCCTGATTCAAAATGGCCGTACTTCTTCATTACACAAAGGAAAAACCCTCAACCAATTTCTAAAGACTGTTGACATCCAGTGGAAGTGGTAGGAACTGCAAGAAGGTCAATTAGAAATCTGTATTCCCAATGAAAACCCATTGAAAAGAGAGTGACCTCAAAAAAAAAAGAATCTGAATGGTTTGTCCTCGGGGTTTCGCCTGCTAAATAAGTTTTGTTATACTCACAGACATGATTCAAACAGTTTTAGAAACTTCAGAATGTTGTCTATCCAAATCTACTAACAATATGCATATCTTATCTTCTGGGGATGAGTAGCTGGCAGTTGAATTTGGGTATGCTTTTCATCCAAACGTGAAAATGCTGCCCACTATCCTAGAGAAGTTAAAGTGATGATGGACTGTCGTTTCCCTTTGCTTATTTGAGCTGTTCTTGCCATAATATGGACTTTGGTATTTTACCAAATAGGGCTATCTTCTGTATACCACCCCTTTCACAACACAAGTGATTGGCTCAAACACATTAAGAAGGAAAGAAATTCCACAAATGTAACTTTTTAACAAGGCACACCTGTTAATTGAAATTCATTCCAGGTGTCTACCTCATGAAGCTAGTTGAGAGAATGCCAAGAGTGTGCAAAACTGTCATCAAGGCAAAGGGTGGCTTCCTTGAAGAATCTCAAATATAAAATATATTTTGATTTGTTCAACACTTTTTTTTGGTTACTATATGACTCCATATGACTGTTATTTCATAGTTTTGATGCTTTCACTATTATTCTACAATCTAGAAAATAGTACAAATAAAGAAAAATCCTTCCTTGAATGAGTAGGTGTGTCCAAACCTTTCATGTGTATTGAGTAAATAAATGTACAGTACCTTCAGAAAGTATTCACACTTTTTACACATTTTGCTATGTTACATTGTGGGATTCAAATGGATTGAATTGTTTTTTTTGTCAATGATCCACACACAATACTCTGTAATGTCAGTGGAAGAAAAATTCAAAGATGATTTGTTTTATATGGAAAAATTAAACACTAATATACTGTATCTTGATTAGATAAGTATTCAACCTCCTGAGTCAGTACATGTTAGAATCATCTTTGGCAGCGATTACAGCTGTGAGTGTTTTTGGGTCTCTAAGAGCTTTGCATACCTGGATTGTACAATATTTGCCCATTTATTCTTTGTAACATTTTTCAAGCTCTGTCAAGTTGGTTGTTGATCATTGCTAGACAGTCATTTTCAAGTCTTGCCATACATTTTCAAAGTTAAAACTGTAAATAGGCCACTCAGGAACATTCAATGTCGTCTTGGTAAGCAACTCAAGTGTATATTTGGCCTTGTGTTTTAGGTAATTGTCTTGCTGAAAGGTGAATTTGTCTCCCAGTGTCTGTTCGAAAGCAGACTGAACCAAGTTTTCCTCTAGGATTTTGCTGGTGCTTAGCTCTATTGTTTATTTTTATCCCAAAAAAACTCCCTAGTCCTTGCTCATGACAAGTATACCCATAACATGATGCAGCCACCACCATGCTTGAAATATGAAGTGGTTCTCAGTGTTGTAGATTTGCCCCAAATATAACACTTTGTATTCAGTACAAAAAGTTAATTGCTTTGACACATTTTTTGCAGTATTACTGTCGTACCTTATTGCAAATAGGATGCATGTTTTGGAATATTTTTTATTCTGTACAGGCTTCCTTTTCACTCTGTCAGTTTGGTTAGTATTGTGGCGTAACTACAATGTTGTTAATCCATCCTCAGTTTTCTCCTATCACAGCCATTAAACTCTGTAACTGTTTAAAAATCTCCATTTGCCTCAAATCTCTGAGCAGTTTCCTTCCTCTCTGGCAACTGATTTAGGAATGGCACCTGTATCTTTGTAGTGACTGAGTGTATTGATACACCATCCAAAGTGTAAAATAATTTTTTACACATCTACCAATAGATGTCCTTCTTGGCGAGGCATTGGAAAATCTCCCTGGTCTTTGTTGTTGAATCTGTGTTTGAAATTCACTGCTCAACTGAGGGACCTTACAATTATCTGTATGTGTGGGCTACAGAGATGAGGTAGTCATTCAAAAATCATGTTTAACACTGTTATTGCACACAAGTCCATGCAACTTATGTGACTTCTTAAGCGCATGTTTACTACTGAACTTATTTAAGCTTGCCATAACAAAGTAGTTGAATACTTATTGACTCAAGACATTTCAACTTTTCATTTTTAAAGATGTATTATGCAGAAATCATTCCACCATTACCCGGTAAAATTCTAATAGTTCGCCTAATTTCAGTTTGTGACAAAACAAGTAAGTATAGTGTAGAGAATCATTTTACCATCTAAATGGCTATGAAATATATTTTCCATAACCAAAAATATTGTATTTTCTGCTGTTTGAAGCTGGTGTTCAAAACTGAAAGTAACAAAAACAAAACTTAAGAATGGGAAGCATAGAAATAATGCACATAGAACAGATCTACCATTTCTTAGACCTACTTTCAATGAGAATGACAGATCTATAACTCATATTTTTATGTGAATTTGGTTGGGTTGCCCAAAAAGTTACATATTGCAGCTTTAATTAATTTGTAAAAAATTCTACAAAATGAATTCCACTTTGACGTTATGGGGTATTGTGGGTAGATCAGTGACACAAAATCTCAATTTAATCCATTTTAAA
This sequence comes from Salvelinus alpinus, assembly GCF_045679555.1. Taxonomy (NCBI): domain Eukaryota; kingdom Metazoa; phylum Chordata; class Actinopteri; order Salmoniformes; family Salmonidae; genus Salvelinus; species Salvelinus alpinus. The sequence goes on along the minus strand of NC_092090.1, from coordinate 73,490,359 downwards.
TTCAGTGTGTAACACAAAATGTGGAATAAGTAAAGGGATGTGAATACTCTGAAGGCACTGTATATATTGGTTCTCTTTACTTTGATAGGAGAGATGGTTATTTGTTGATGTGAAAATCTAAATGTACCAATTTTTAAGGTTGTTTCATTAGATTTGTGGTGTGGTCTACAGAATTTCCGGCCAAAAAAATGGTGTTCCAGAAATGTTGGCGAAAATAAAAATGTTAGTCCCCGCTGAAAAAGCGAAGCACCACTGCAACACATAATATTTTGCCATGAACACTGCAGCAGAAGTGAACTCCTTCCTCCGCTACTCTTTCATCCGCGTGAGGCTACAATACGTTGAGTTTCTTGGTGAAGCTGTGAAGTGATCTGTAGCCTATTGCGTGATTGTGTTTATTTCACATTCTTCAATAACAGACTCATAATGTGTATGTTTACTGCTTTTCGTTTACTCATATGGTTCTAAATATTGTATAGCCTATTGGCCTACATTCGTTCACATGGACAGGTGTTTTTAGTGCTTTTCATTTAATCACGTATGGCTACAAATATAGTATATACATTAGCGCTCATGGGTAGAATATTGTGCGTGTATATACAGAAATGGGTTCAGTTATGGCCTAAAATAAGTTAGTATGGGCAGAATATTATATATACATTGGTGCATATGGTTTTATATACACTGCTCAAAAAAATAAAGGGAACACTTAAACAACACAATGTAACTCCAAGTCAATCACACTTCTGTGAAATCAAACTGTCCACTTAGGAAGCAACACTAATTGACAATAAATTTCACATGCTGTTGTGCAAATGGAATAGACAACAGGTGGAAATTATAGGCAATTAGCAAGACACCCCCAATAAAGGAGTGGTTCTGCAGGTGGTGACCACAGACCACTTCTCAGTTCCTATGCTTCCTGGCTGATGTTTTGGTCACTTTTGAATGCTGGCGGTGCTTTCACTCTAGTGGTAGCATGAGACGGAGTCTACAACCCACACAAGTGGCTCAGGTAGTGCAGCTCATCCAGAATGGCACATCAATGCGAGCTGTGGCAAGAAGGTTTGCTGTGTCTGTCCGCGTAGTGTCCAGAGCATGGAGGCGCTACCAGAAGACAGGCCAGTACATCAGGAGACGTGGAGGAGGCCGTAGGAGGGCAACAACCCAGCAGCAGGACCGCTACCTCCGCCTTTGTGCAAGGAGGAGCAGGAGGAGCACTGCCAGAGCCCTGCAAAATGACCTCCAGCAGGCCACAAATGTGCATGTGTCTGCTCAAACGGTCAGAAACAGACTCCATGAGGGTGGTATGAGGGCCCGACGTCCACAGGTGGGGGTTGTGCTTACAGCCCAACACCGTGCAGGACGTTTGGCATTTGCCAGAGAACACCAAGATTGGCAAATTCGCCACTGGCGCCCTGTGCTCTTCACAGATGAAGACAGGTTCACACTGAGCACATGTGACAGACGTGACAGAGTCTGGAGACGCCGTGGAGAACGTTCTGCTGCCTGCAACATCCTCCAGCATGACCGGTTTGGCGGTGGGTCAGTCATGGTGTGGGGTGGCATTTCTTTGGGGGGCCGCACAGCCCTCTATGTGCTCGCCAGAGGTAGCCTGACTGCCATTAGGTACCGAGATGAGATCCTCAGACCCCTTGTGAGACCATATGCTGGTGTGGTTGGCCCTGGGTTCCTCCTAATGCAAGACAATGCTAGACCTCATGTGGCTGGGGTGTGTCAGCAGTTCCTGCAAGAGGAAGGCATTGATGCTATGGACTGGCCCGCCCGTTCCCCAGACCTGCTGAATCCAATTGAGCACATCTGGGACATCATGTCTCGCTCCATCCACCAACGCCACGTTGCACCACAGACTGTCCAGGAGTTGGCGGATGCTTTAGTCCAGGTCTGGGAGGAGATCCCTCAGGAGACCATCCGCCACCTCATCAGGAGCATGCCCAGAGGTTGTAGGGAGGTCATACAGGCACGTGGAGGCCACACACACTACTGAGCCTCATTTTGACTTGTTTTAAGGACATTACATCAAAGTTGGATCAGCCTGTAGTGTGGTTTTCCACTTTAATTTTGAGTATGACTCCAAATCTAGACCTCCATGGGTTGATAAATTATCAATGGAAATCAAATTTTTGTGTGATTTTGTTGTCAGCACATTCAACTATGTAAAAAAAAAAGTATTTAATAAGAATATTTCATTCATTCAGATCTAGGATGTGTTATTTTAGTGTTCCCTTAATTTTTTTGAGCAGTGTATATACAGTATATAAGGCTCAAGGCTAAAAACAAACTATAATATATCTAGGCCTATATCTAGTTTCTACAATGTTTTTTTGTTTTATATAGTTTTTACACCATCCATTCACACCAACCATTCACTATAAAACATGTATTTATCAACAAATAAGCAAGCCATGTTGTCTGAAAGTATGTCAGGAGCTCTTCCAGTTGACATTTCTGGCGCTGAATGAACCGGGTAGCCAGCAGGTCGTGGACACATTCGCCTACATCAGCCGGCGGGATGAATGCTAGCACGCCGAGCTCCCTGATCTCTTGTGCATAGTCGGTGTCGTGGAGGTACTTTTGCCGCACTTTGGAAAGCATTTGTGCTTTTCGCCAAATGGCCTGTTTCATGTGAAAAAAGCAACCCCGGTTGTGAGTCCCAGGAAACACCTTTGTGAAAGCTTTAAAAGCCGCTGGCTTGAAGTAAGTCATGATTGGGTCGGGTTTCAGGTCTTGCCTCACACCATGCCCAAACTGCGTCCCCTCACACCAAATGCGATCACGACACGCAGGTTGAAATATCAAAACAAACTCTGAAACAATTATATTAATTTGGGAACAGGTCGAAAAGCATTAAATATGTATGGCAATTTAGCTAGCTAGCTTGCAGTTGCTAGCTAATTTGCCCTATTTAGCTAGCTAGCTTGCTGTTGCTAGCTAATTTGTCCTGGGATATAAACGTTGAGTTGTTATTTTTACCTGTGCACAACGTCCTCTACTCGGACAATTAATCCACACATTAAACGGTCAACCGAATCGTTTCTAGTCATCTCTTCTCCTTCCAATCTTTTTTTTCTTTGGACTTTATATGGCGATTGGCATCTAACTTTCATAATAAGGTGTATTACCACAACCGACCGCCCGACCGACCTCAGTTCATCTTTCAATCACACATGTGGTTATAACCAATGAGGAGATGGCACGTGGGTATATGCTTCTAAAAGCCAATGAGGAGATGGGTGAGACAGGACTTGCATCGCGTTCGGCGTCACAAATAGAAGCAACTTATATTTTAGACCCTGGCAACACAGACGCTCGTTGGCATGCGCGAGCATTGTGGGTGCAATGATTGAATAACATGTATGTGTACATTTATTTTGCAACGCTCGCACAGATGCCGAGCAGTTGCCATACCAGGCGGTGATGCAACCGATCAGGATGCTCTTGATGGTGCAGATGTAAAACTTTTTGAAGATCTGGGGACCCATGCCAAATCTTTTCGGTCTCCTGAGGGGGAAAAGGAGTTTTCGTGCCCTGTTTTTGGACCATGATAGATTGTTGGTGATGTGGACACCAAGGAACTTGAAACTCTCGACCCGCTCCACTACAGCCCCATTGATGTTAATGGGGGACTGTTTGGCCCGCCTTTTCATGTAGTCCACGATCAGCTCCTTTGTCTTGCTCACATTGAGGGAGAGGTTGTTGTCCTGGCACCACTGTCAGTTCTCTGATCTCCTCCCTAAACGCTGTCTCATCGTTGTCGGTGATCAGGACACTGTTGTGTCATCAGCAAACTTAATGATTGTGTTGGAGTCGTGTTTGGCCACGCAGTCATGGATGAACAGGGAGTACAGGAGGGGACTAAGTACACACCCCTGAGGGGCCCCAGTGTTGAGGATCGGCGTGGCAGACGTGTTGTTGCCTATCCGGTGGCCCGTCAGGAAGTCCAGGATCCAGTTGCAGAGGAAGGTGTTAAGTCCCAGGGTCCTTAGCTTAGTGATGAGATTCGTGGGTACTATAGTGTTGAACGCTGAGCTGTAGTCAATGAACAGCATTCTCACGTAGGTGTTCCTTTTGTCCAGGGACTATGGTGGTCTGCTTGAAACATGTAGGTATTGCAGACTCAGTCAGGGAGAGGTTGAAAATGTCAGTGAAGACACTTGCCAGGTGGTCCGCGCATGCTTTGAGTACACGTCCTGGTAATCCATCTGGTTCTGCACTTTGTGAATGTTGACATGTTTAAAAGTCTTGCTCATATCGGCTACCGAGAGCGTTATCACACAGTCATCCAGAACAGCTGGTGCTCTCGTGCATGCTTCAGTGTTGCTTTCCTCAAAGCGAGCATAAAAGGCATTTAGCTCATCTGGTAGGCTCCGGTCATTGGGCAGCTCGCGTCTGTGTTTCCCTTTGTAGTCTGTAATAGTTTTCAAGCCCTGCCACAGGGCATAGCGGGATTTTCTATTGGCATCCAGATTAGTGTCCCGCTCCTTGAAAGAGGCAGCTCTAGCCTTTAGCTCAATGCGGATGTTGCCTGTAATCCATGGCTTCTGGTTGGGATATCTACAGTTGAAGTCAGAAGTTTACATACACCTTAGCCAAATACATTTAAACTCAGTTTTTAAAAATTCCTGACATTTAATCCGTGTAAAAATTCCCTGTCTTAGGTCAGTTAGGATCACCACTTTATTTTAAGAATGAGAAATGTCAGAATAGTAGTAGAGAATGATTTATTTCAGCTTTTATTTCTTTCATCACATTCCCAGTGGGTCAAGTGTTTACATACACTCAATTAGTATTTGGTAGCGTTGCCTTTGAATTGTTTAACTTGGGTCAAACATTTCGGGCAGCCTTCAACAAGCTTCCCACAATAAGTTGGGTGAATTTTGGCCCATTCCTCCTGACAGAGCTGGTGTAACTGAGTCAGGTTTGTAGGCCTCCTTGCTCTCACACGCTTTTTCAGTTCTGCCCACAAATTTCCAAAAGGAATGAGTTCAGGGCTTTGTGATGGCCACTCCAATACCTTGACTTTGTTGTCCTTAGGCCATTTTGCCACAACTTTGGAAGTATGCTTGGGGTCATTGTCCATTTGGAAGACCCATTTGCGACCAAGCTTTAACTTTCTGACTGATGTCTTGATGTTGCTTCAATATATCCACCTAATTTTACTTCCTTATGACGCCATCTATTTTGTGAAGTTTACCAGTCCCTCCTGCAGCAAAGCACCCCCACAACATGATGCTGCCACCACTGTGCTTCACGGTTGGGATGGTGTTCTTCGGTTTGCAAGCCTCCCCATTTTTCCTCCAAACATAACGATGGTCATTATGGCCAAACAGTTCTATTTTTGTTTCATCAGACCAGAGGACATTTCTACAAAAAGTAAGATCTTTGTCCCCATGTGCAGTTGCAAACCGTAGTCTGGCTTTTTATGGTGGTTTTGGAGCAGTGGCTTCTTCCTTGTTGAGCGGCCTTTCAGGTTATGTTGATGCAGGACTCGTTTTACTGTGGATATAGATACTTTTGTACCTGTTTCCTCCAGTATCTTCACAAGGTCCTTTTGCTGTTCTGGGATTGATTTTCACTTTTCGCACCAAAGTAAGTTCATCTCTAGGAGACAGAACGTGTCTCCTTCCTGAGCGGTATGACGTCTACGTGGTCCCATGGTGTTTATACTTGCGTACTATTGTTTGTACAGATGAACGTGGTACCTTCAGGCATTTGGAAATTGCTCCCAAGGATGAACCAGACTTGTGGAGGTCTAAACAAAAACATCTGAGGTCTTGGCTGATTTATTTAGATTTTCCCATGATGTCAGGCAAAGAGGCACTGAGTTTGAAGGTAGTTCTTGAAATACATCCACAGGTACACCTCCAATTGACTCAAATGATGTCAATTAGCCCATCAGAAGCTTATAAAGCCATGACATAATTTTCTGGAATTTTCCAAGCTGTTTAAAGGCACAGTCAACTTAGTGTATGTAAACTTCTGGCCCACTGGAATTGTGATACAGTGAATTCTAAGTGAAATAATCTGTCTGTAAACAATTGTTGGAAAAATTACTTGTGTCATGCACAAAGTAGATGTCCTAACCGACTTGCCAAAACTATAGTTTGTTAACAAGAAATTTGTGGAGTGGTTGAAAAACAAGTTTTAATGACTCCAACCTAAGTGTAGGTAAACTTCCGACTTCAACTGTACGTGCGGTCACTGTTGAGACGACGTCATTGATGCACTTACAGTGCATTAAAGTCCCCGGCCACTAGGCGCGCCGCTTCTGGGTGAGCATTTTCTTATTTGCTTATGGCCTTATAGAGTTTTTTAAGTGTGGTCTTAGTGCCAGCATCGGTCTGTGGTGGTAAATAGACGGCTACGAATAATTTAGATGAGAACTCTCTTGGTAGATAGTGTGGTCTACAGCTTATCATATGGTACTGTACCTCAGGCGAGCAATACCTCGAGACTTCTTTAATGTTAGACATCGCGCACCAGCTGTTATTGACAAAAAGACACACACCCCCACTCCTCGTCTTACCAGACGTAGCTTCTCTGTTCTGCCGGTGCATTGAAAATCCCTCCAGCTCTATATTATCCGTGTCGTCGTTCAGCCACGACTCTGTGAAACATAAGATATTACAGTTCTTAATGTCCCGTTGGTAGGATAATCATAATCGTAGGTCATAAATTTTATTTTCCAATGATTGCATGTCAGCAAGTAGAATTGATGGCAGTGGGAGTTTGCTCGCTCGCCTCCGGATTCTCAAAATGCAGCCCGATCTGCGTCCTCTTTTCCTCCGCCTTTTCTTCATGCAAATGACGGGGATCTGGGCCTGTTCCCAGGAGAGCAGTATATCTTTCTTGTCGGACTTGTTAAAGGAAAAAGCTTCTTCCAGTTCGTGGTCAGTAATCCCTGTTCTGATGTCCGGAAGTTATTTTCGGTCATAAGAGATGGTAGCAGCAACATTATGTACAAAATAAGTTTTAAAAAAGTTACAAACAAAGCAAAAAAACAAACAAAATAGCACAATTGGTTACGGGCGTGTAAAACGTCAGCCATCCTCTTCGGCGCCATCTTCTAGACTGTAAGCATTTATATGTGAAATTAGACATTCAACTTGAACCCTGTTTCAACAATCAGCTGAATCAGAATTTTGACAGTAAAGTGAACAGCTGTTGTGATTGCATGCAAGGTTAAAAAAATTATAATAAATGGAAGTCTCATACTTTACGAAAAAGATAGTCCAAACTATACAGGCTAAAAATGTAGGCCTATAGCATGTTTAAAATGGGTTCAAAAGCAAAGAGCTTAATTTCCTTGTAATTAATTGTATTCAGTGGCTTCACCTGTGTCCTCGGCAGCCAGGGTAGGGCAGCACTTTACAACATTCCAATGTTATAGTCTTGTGAGTCTCTCATGCATATTTCTTTATTGAAAACGGGAACAATGGGCGATATGGACAAATACTGATTTCAAAACGGATTTCTTTCACATTATCAAGACATGAGGTGAGTATCAAAATAGTTTTAAAAAAGGCCCTTGCCTTAAAGTTGAACCTCGTAATAGCCTATAGAGTCAACTCAATGTGGTATTCAATTATTTTGAAATAGCCTACATTTTCCGCATCATAGTGAGACTACATAAAACGACGTAGGCCAAATGGATTTTGTGATGTCTTATATTACGTTGACTTATTTGACTGTTAAAATGTAGGGGAAAAGGCAGACTTTTTATGTAAACAGTGGATTTCTTCGGTCCTAATTTCATAATCGGAAAGTCTGTTCATTGATGTCAATACCAAAGCCGATAATTGTGACTTGATTGAATTGGAATGATGTGAATAATGATGATGACGGTATAGCCTAACCCTTTAATCATAGGTTATTGTTACTTTGTGTCTCTAAAATTGTAATGTTTCCATTTCTATAGTCATGTGACAGTCTGTTTTAACTGAAACATCCAAATGTCAGCCTTTTACCAGATCCATTTTTCTGCATTAAATGTTTTATTTTCATAACTGATAAAAATTCAGTATGCTATAGCCTATAGATAATTTTCTGCCCATATGAACACATTTATTTTAGGCCATATAAAGAACAGCTATGCATGATTTAACGAAATGCAACAAACAGACACATTGTTTCACATTCTTTAATAAAAGACTCGTAAACAGAAACAGGCAATAGGCTATACAGCTGGATTCACATTTTCAATGCCAAATATACCTATAAGGACACTTGACGTATTTCAACGAAGTTTGTTGTGCTCTGTGTATTACTTTCCTCAGAAAATTTTGCTCGACAAAAAGACACGTAAGCCTGAAAAAGTTTGAAAAAAAATTGAATACCATTGATTACAGCATTTCACTATGATTTTGACTTGAATGACTGGTTGTCTGTAGGTGTTAGATGGTACAGTATGTGTGATGTACGATATACTTCTTTTTTTTTAGAATGTCTAATAGTCCATTTCACCCCCATTTTTCTTTGTAAGGAAAGATTTGCCTCCTGATGTGACATGGTCTCACACACTATTTTCCCTGTCACTTATTTACAAGAAGGAACACATTCTCCTTCAGTCTCTTGTTCAACCTGTGTCTCTCACACACTCAATCTAAGAGGGAGGGATGTTGACGTCAGAGATTATCATCACTGGAGACAGTTCAGTTCACTAGGTTACAGTGCCTAGTGAAAGTCTATACACATCTTTGCACATTTTGCTGCCTTAAAATTACATCTAAAAATAGACCAAATTAGATCTTGCTCAGTAAATTTGGTTAGGAATCATTGATGAACAGCAATATTCAAACCTTGTCTCTGATTTTCAAACAAATTTAAGTTAGAACTGAAACTGGACCATTCAGGAACACTCAACACCTATTGGAAAGCCATCATAGTGTGTCTTTGGCATTACATTTGTGTAATTGTCCCGCTGAAAAATAAAACCATAACCCAGGATAAGGTATTTAAGTATTGTGGTGGCAGCATCATGTTATGAGTATGCTTGTCACCGGCAGGGACTGGGGAGTTTTTCAGGATCAAAATAAATATAAAAGGAGCAAAGCCCAGGTAAAAAGTTAGAGAAACCCTGCCACAGTCTTCTGAATACCTAACCCTGGGATACAGTTGTATTTTCCAGCAGGACAATTACACAAAAGTAATGCCAAAGACAAACCAGAATTGGCTTTCCAAGAGGTGTTAAGTGTTCCTGAATGGTCCAGTCTCAGTCCTGACTTACATTTGTGTGAAAATCAGAGCCACGGTTTGAATATTTCTAACCATCAATGATTCCCAACCAAATTTACTGAACTTGAGCAATTTTTACAAAAACAATGGATATTTGTTGCCTTAAGACTTGTTGGTGACTTATTCAAAATGATTCAAAGCTGTAATGGCTGCCAAGGGTGCTTCCACCAAGTGTTACAGTTTTTGTGCAAGTTTTTGTGCATCTCTGAGCGATGTTCTATCGATTCCCTGGGTCATAGACTTTTACTAGCGACTATATATTACTACCGTCTGATTAGCATGCTTTTGGAAGTAGGATTATGAAGAGTCAGATGCACAATCTGAAGCCTTACTGAGAGGCATGCTAGCTCCTCTTTATCTTTGTCTGCTGTTTCATAAATTATTTTATGGAGGGAAAAAAGTAATATTTTTTGTAACTTGTTTTGTGTAACTTGTCACACAAAATGTCAACTGTGATGAATGTATAGCTGATTGGTCTTTCTGTTGTCCAGTGGTACTGAGCACTCTCCGACAGTTCAGCACTAGCACATCCATCCTTACTGACCCCACCCTTCTGCCTGAGGAAGCCACCCAGGCTGTCACCAACACCCACAGTCACTTTGCAGACTCCTAGCCGCACCTCCAGGGGAGGGGAAGAGTGATTCAGATAGAGTGCATGGTCATAGTACCCTCTGGTACAGCACTCCACAGAGGGTCTCTACCACAAAGTACTCCAACTTCTCCAGATTGAAAAAGACCTTGAAACTACAGAATGGAAAAGTACCAGCACTAGTTTGCCTTAAAAGGTAATCCAAAGAAGTTACTCTGTCTTCCACCCTATTCATTACCGTTTAGAACAGGACATGAAGTTTGTGGTCTTTTGTATACGTCTTTGTATACGTGACCTCATCCAGCTTACTGACCTCTCATTCCTACACATCGACTGGGCTTTGCGGTCAACAACCCAAGCTCGGTGCATTACTTTGGATGATTAATACACACCACACCGAACAACATTTGCAGCATATTATGAACACAGCAATAACATTGCTCTTTGTTAATGTAACTCGCCACACTGTTGATGGTGGAACTCCCAATTAGTTTTAAGGCTTGCAGTGCCTTCAGAAAGTATTCACACCCCTTGACTTTTTCCACATTTTGTTGTGTTACAGCCTGAATTTAAAATGGATTAAATGTAGTTTTTTTGTCACTGGCCTACGCACAGTACCCCATAATGTCAAAGTGGAATAGTTAAAAATATTTTTTTTTACTAATTCATTCAAAATGAAAAGCTAAAATGTCTACATTCAATAAGTATTCAACCCTTTTGTTATGGCAAGTCTAAATATATTCAGGAGTAAATATTTGCACATAAGTTGCATTGACTCACTCTGTGTGCAATAATAGTGTTTAACATGATTTTAACATGACCAACTCATCTCTGTACCCCACACATACAATTATCTGTATGGTCCCTCAGTCAAGCAGTGAATTTCAAACACAGATTCAACCAGAAAGACCAGGGAGGTTTTCCAATGGCTTGCAAAGAAGAGCACCTATTGGTAGATCTGTAAAAATAGGCGTTCTTCCTAACTCAGTTGCCGGAGAGGAAACCAACCTCATGGTTACAGAGTTTAATGGCTGGTATAGGAGACAACTGAGGATGGATCAACAAAATTGTAGTTACTCCACAATACTAACGTAATTAGAGCGAAAAGAAGGAAGCCTGTACAGAATTGTATTTTCTTCTCCAAAACAGGCATCCTGTTTGCAACACGGCACTAAAGTAATACTGTAAAAAATTATGCAAAGCAATTCACTTTTTGTCCTGAATACAATGTGTTATGTTTGGGAGAAATCCAATTCAACACATTACGGAGTATCACTCTCTATATTTGCAAGCATAGTGGTGGCTGCATCATGTTATGGGTATTTTTAGGTTCTGAACAAAGAGTAAAAACTCAAACAGACGACTAGGAAAAGCTAAAACCAAGTTATTCCCCCACTGGGTCAAACAGCTGCAAAGACAAAAGACATGTTTACACAAGCACATATATTTATACACTCCTACTAGGCTGAGTCAACTCCTTGCACATCTAAACAGCCAATACATCTCTGTTGCAAGTCCGGACTTAATTGGTTCCTCTCACTGGTGTAGTCATGGCCCCGCCTCCTGCTAGAACCTTCATGGGCATGGAAGTATAATGTGTGTAACAGGACTGTTCCTTGTCAATTCATCTGACCCGACCTCGGGACAAATTCCTCACTCCTTCTTGCTCCACGGCTGTTCTACCTTATCAGTGACTGGAACCAGACTGTTGCAGTTTGCTTCCCTCTTTAGGAGCCATGAGATTTAACAATACCATGTTTTGACAGAATGTAAACTTTCTGCACTCCCCCTTCCTCACTCAGTAACTTTCCATACACCTAGTTCTTACACTCTATTGACCTGAACATATGCATTCCTTATACATGTAAAGTCATCAATAAGTTCTAGTATGGTAACATTAATAAGTATATTTCAAACTAGAATCCAACATTATGCTTGTAATCGTTAAGCACTGGGGAGTTTTTCAGGTTAAAAAAGAAACGGAATGTAGCTAAGCACAGGCAAAATCCTAGAGGAAAACCTGGTTCAGTCTGCTTTCCAACAGACAATGGGAGATGAATTCACCTTTCAGCAGGACAATAACCTAAAACACAAGACCAAATCTACACTGGAGTTGCTTACCAAGAAGACAGTGAATATTTCTGAGAGGCCGAGTTACAGTTTTGACTTAAATCTACTTGAAAATCTATGGAAAGACCTGAAAATGGTTGTCTAGCAATGATCCACAACCAAATTGACCGAGCTTGAAGAATTTTGAAAAGAATAATGGGCAAATGTTGCACAAACCAGGTGCGGAAAGCTCAGAGACTTACCCTGAAAGACGCGCAACTATAATCGCTGCCAAAGGTACTTCTACAAAGTTTTGACTCGGGTGTGAATACTTATGTAAATGAGATATTTCTGTATTTTATTTTCAATAAATTTTGCAAACATTTCTAAAAACATGTTTTCACTTTGTCATTATGGGGTATTGTGTGGAGATGGGTGGGAAAAAAATAGGTTTAATCCATTTTGAATCCAGGCTGTAACACACCAAAGAAAAATGGAATAAGAATGAATACTTTCTGAAGGCACTTTGGCAGGTAAATAACATGGTGTTGAACCAGAGGTGTTTTACCGTGCTTGCTCGTTTTATTTGGTATTTTAGTTTTTATTTAGCTCTTATTGTTATTTAAGGTATGAAACAAAGAAAACAGCATATGATTTGTCATATAAGGGAAATATCTCTTGAATGAGTTGTAGCGTCCTGAGATTCTGTTGGTTCTGTTGTTGTTTTCTCTGTTGTATGACGGTGAGTGTGGATACATTGAGTGTTATTTAAAAGGCTATAAAAAAAGGCTTAGCACTGATTGGCAGTATGCTTTGAGTACTCTGAAAGCCTTCAGTAACTACTTACTACTGTTTTTTCATCATCATTCTGCTCATGTGCCTTTGCTTCTGGTGGGGTCTCAAACTCATGCACAGTTGTCTTACATGAAGTGGGAGTGTTTCCCAGTTTTTTTATGGCCAGACGTTCTGGGTATTCTACCCTTTTTTGCGGGGGTTGGACTGTTCAAATAATACAAGAAGTCTTTAATATCCTCAGTGTTGTTAAGCCAAAGTCTATCCATGGAAAAAGGTGCACTTTTCACTCAAGGAAAATTATGTCTTTACTAATGGACTCTGAGTGGTTCCTGGAAAAGGCCATGGACAGGTGTGAAGCACATTTAACCTTACACGCTGCAGCCTACCTTTTCATTGTCTTTTGAACAAATAAACCTTGTGCTATAGGAGCATTCAAACATTATGTGGTGAATGTTGCTTTTTTCTTCTTGTTCTCTCAGGGATGCGCTGGTGAGCTTTTTATGCTGTTCCCTATAAACAAACAAACACAATCAGGATATTTTAAGCTGAAGAAAGCATCAGCCATACTGTAAGCATACAGGTTACATACATAGCATATGTATGATGTTCTTTTTTTGTTTCTTATAATCAAGTCATCCTTATGTCTAACGTATGCTTATGACAGCATTATGCTAGCCTGTCAAAGATACATAGCTCTTCTCATAGTTCAGATCGTATTTGTCTAAGATACAGTTAAACATTATAGGTCATATTGCAAAAGTAGAAACTTTAATTTCACGTCTCTCCTTTATTAGTCTAAGAAACCCTGACCTACATTGGTACATTGTGGGAGGCATTTAGAGAAACTACTCTTTTATTAGGGGCGGCAGGGTACCCTAGTGGTTAGAGCGTTGGACTAGTAACTGAAAGGATGCAAGTTCAAATCCCCGAGCTGACAAGGTACAAATCTGTCTTTCTGCCCCTGAACAAGGCAGTTAACCCACTGTTCCTAGGCCGTCATTGAAAATAAGAATTTGTTCTTAACTGACTTGCCTGGTTAAATAAAGGTAAAATTTAAAAAAAATGCAATGCACCTCAGAACAGCAAATACATGGATATACTTTATTACTGTAACTCATGACTGATACAGAGTGATATTTAGTATTTTTTGTTGTTGTTGTATTTATTACTTTGATGCACAACAGAATTTGCTTTAAATTATATCACATTTAGCACCATTGGTTCTGTATTTCCTGAATGTATGTTATTTTTTTAGAGGCTATATGGGCTTTACGAGAGTCCTTAATACATGTCTCAATAACTGTGATCACCTAAATGTTTGCACTCTTCGCTACTCTACGAGTGGAGTACCCTTTATCCTATGACTGGGGACTGTATTATTGTTACTGATTCTGAGCCCCATGTACAGTATTGGCCACATCAGACAGCATTTCTGTGGGCTAATCCCAACTAACATGAATCTAGTGTCATTCAGATCAAAGGTTTTATTTCTGTTCCATTCTAAGGGAACTTTGCAAAGACTCCAAAAGGACAAGAGCAGATGGATGTCATTAAAACATTTTGTTTGCCAAGCAGTTACTATGTGGGGAAAGTTTCCAATATTCCTTTGTCAAGAATCATGACCTGGTTTAAGTTATAAAACAAGGATTAACTATTTTGTTTTAGAGGAGATTTCATTTATGAGATTACTTTTTGGAAGTCTTTCTATGTTTGTTCCCCCTGAGATACAGTAATTAAGTGTTGTAAATATTCTCTTTCTTGGTCTACAAAGTAAAGACATTTTTTCCCCAGCATGGTTTCTGTGTTTTTGTACTGTGTTTTAGGTAACATCAATATCCTCCTTTCTTGCATTCCCGAGTGCATATGTTACAAGTCTAGGAAGTATGACAACGGTACACTTTTCTGCTCTTTGACAGTTTCTCTCATGTTCAAGACATTGATTTTTTTTTCTGAATAGTACTTTTATTCCATGTTAACAGATTTGCATCAGGTATAATACCTGGCATTTCCAATGATGGCTAATATTCTTTAATCCAATAATTGTCTGTAACTAACTGTACAGTGAAAATCTCACTTAAAAGTTCATATTCTGTTAACTCATACCCAAATAATGTCGACTCATCCTATACTTGTGTGGCCAAAGCATATATTGGATAACAAACCCTTCAAAAACCCCACCTCAAACTTGTATCTCAAACAGACGGTTTCAAAAATGAGCTATTTGAGGATGAGCTGGCCAGTCAGACTACTCTCATTAATATTTTTTATGCCCGGTATACGCCCACACCATTCTGTTGTTGGGGTACGCCTAGCCCTCGATCATGACTCTGTTCCATAACACTACACACCATTCCAACACAGGAAAGATGCTTTTTAACATACTTACTTCCATTTTTTGGGGGGTAAGGGAAACTTTTTTTCACTCATTGTAAATAATTATAAGTCATAGAGATCTGGAAACACTGGACAGTTACTTTAAACGGTATATTCAATATGTGAACTAGAATCAAATGAGTGCATTTAATAATTAAGACACTTATCGGTACACTGATAAATACATGTGGTTATAAATAAATATTTGCATTCATTAATAAAGATACTTTTACTAGTCACATTGTTCCTTTTCTCAACCATTGTGTGTAGAGAGTGAAGCGGTTCACATCAAAAGGGAGTTGGCATACTTCTTGGTGGTCGCACATCCATTGTTTCAGCTTTTTGATCTGTTGACAGGCCTCATGAGTCCATTGATCACCCTTTCCAGGTTCTGTTTGCTTCCTTTTTTACATGAGAGAAGCTGCCAGAGATGTTTTCCAGTGATCTTCTCATTCATCTTTGGCTCCTGGATCCAGCCCACCTGGTTGGGACCAGTATGGTCGAAGAGAATCCCGGTCTGGTTCTAGTGCAATATGAAAAGTAGAAATGGAAGTCATTTTCTACTGTTAAAGGTCTACAGTGTAAACATAGTCATCCGTTGCTTTAGTTGGTGCGTATTGAGACAACTGAGACAACTGTCAATGGCGACCCTGGCACAATTAGGGTTAAGTGCCTTGCTCAAGGGCACAGACTTTTCACCATGTCAGCTCGGGGATTTGAACTAGCGACCTTTCAGTTACTGGCTCAGCGCTCTAACCGCTAGGCTACCTGCTGCCCTTGATACATGATTTATTAGAAAACATAATGCATGTCTAGGTGTTAGGGATCTGCTTCTTCAGGGTAGCTCACTGCCAGAGCGAAGCGTCATATGAAGATTATAATAGAACTACAATCAGGGAGCACGATATGCTATATCAAATCCCCTGAAAGAAGAAACACAGAACCCAGATAGGTGGAGGCTGTGGTGGTGGTGGGATATTAGAAACAGCAAGCATAGCAAGTAACAGCTAGTTACGGCAGCACGGACGAAACACCAGCGCGTGACATCCGTCATTGAGGAAGCATGTGTAGAACTGGTCAACTTAAATAGATCATGTAATTAGTGTGAATCCAATTGGTGCGATATCAGGTTTCCCTTCTGAACTGCCTATGCTTAATTTCAGAAAGGAAACACCACATGTACATTTAACCATTTATTAGAAAAGATAACAATGCATGTCTTGGCGTTGGGGCTCTGTTCCTTCAGGGTAGCTCACTGCCAGAGCCAAGCGTCATATGAAGATGATAATGTAACTACAGGCAGTGAGCATGAGATGCTATATCAAATCCCCCAAAACAGCAGAAACCCAAGCCAGACGATTAACTGAGTACGGCAGCAAGCGCCGTTTAAGAGACTTCAATAGACCAGCGAAGGTCATTCTACCATACATGACTGGACTACAAGCCAATGTGTGAATAATAACCATGTGTGACATACGGCTAATGCAGCCGTATGACTATTTCACGATGCACCGTCGAGTACCCTCGATGAGGCAAGATGAGCAGTCATCTTGGATCATGAGTATATTCTACTTATGAGCCCAGCCAACCACCTGCAAAATAGATGCACCGCCGGGGTACCAGCCAACCACCTTTTAGCTAACAGTGTTATATACTGTATCAGATGCAACGCAGAACAGAAGCAACATAGTTACTGACCATAGGGCTGACACAATCATGATCATATTAGCAATACTGCCAAACTAATGTAGGCTCCACACTCAGAATTCCACTTGAGTGTAACATCGTAGGAAGGTCAGGATTATGGCCCATAATCTTGAGGATCACGCCGTGACCCGTTGAGGAGCAGTGCCTATGCAGGAGTAGCTCAGAACTGTCCAGCAGCCATGACGAGGGAACCAGAGCTGTGACGAGTTCCAGGATCTTGTCATTGGTTGCCAGCATCAGTGTTGAACAGGGTTAGCCAGGTGCCGCCCGTGCTCAGCTTGCAGGTAGTGTAACATGAAAGAGAAGATAAGGTAGTGTTAGTTCTTATGACGACTGACGTTCCATTGCCAATTCTTCATCGCCGAGTGCATAAGTACTGTTAACATGCTGGTGCCCATAATACAATAGCATTTGAGATATCATGAAATATTAAAGCGATGGAACATTTAGTGCATTCCAGACTGAAGAACCCATCAAACAGACCGCCTCTAGCAAAGGTTATTGTAAACCCAACACCAACTCCTAAAGTGAACGCAAACTTGTGCTTCTGAGAGAGGAGAGATACTCTTGATATGCATGTTGGTTGCTTTTCAGTAGGCCAAAAAGAGTAGGCGAACAGATGGATTCCTGAGTGGACTACACGCCGAAGGGTCCTGACAGCATTGATGAACTGAATCCCTGTTATCGGACCGTGATGATAAGGCTGCCTTTGCCTACCTGAAAGTAGGAATAGAAAATGCATACATGGTTATGAAATAGAAGACATCGTACAGAGAGAAGAGTAGACAATGACTGTTGCAGAGTGCATGCTCAGCCATGACCTACCATCACATAGCATAACAACAAAGTATACTAACAACCCCCCAAAAACAAATAAGATTGTATTTGTCACATACACATGGTTAGCAGATGTTAACGCGAGTGTAGTGAAATGCTTGTGCTTCTAGTTCCGACAGTGCAGTAATATCTAACAATTCCCCAACCCTACCTAATACACACAAATCTAAAGGGGTGAATGAGAAAATGTACATGTAAATATATGGATGAGCGATGGCCGAGCGGCATAGACAAGGTGCAATAGATGGTATAAAATACAGTATATACATGTGATATGATTAATGTAAGATATGTAAACATTATTAATGTGGCATTATTTAGAGTGCATTGTATAAAGTGGCCAGTGATTGGGTCTCAATGTAGACAGCAGCCTCTCTGAGTTAGTGATTGCTGTTTAGCAGTCTGATAGCCTTGAGATAGAACCTGTTTTTCAGTCTCTGTACCAGCTTTGATGCACCTGTACAGACCTCAACTTCTGGATGGTAGCGGTGTGAACAGACAGTGGCTCGGGTGGTTGATGTCCTTGATGATCTTTTTGGCCTTCCTGTAACACCGGGTGCTGTAGGTGTCATGGAGGGCAGGTAGTTTGCCCCCGGTGATGAGTTGTGCAGACCGCACCACCCACTTGAGAGCCTTGCTGTTGAGGGTGGTGCAGTTGCCGTACCAGGCTGTGATACAGTCCGACAGAATGCTCTTGATTGTGCATCTGTAAAAGTTTGTCAGGGTTTTGGGTGACAAACCAAATTTCACCAGCCTCCTGAGGTTGAAGAGGCGCTGTTGCGCCTTCTTCACCACACTGTCTGTGAGTGGACCATTTCAGTTTGTCTGTGATGTGTACGCCAAGAAACTTAAAACTTTCCACCTTCTCCACTTCTGTCCCTTCGATGTGGATAGGGGGGTGCTCCCTCTGCTGTTTCCTAAGGTCCACGATCATCACCTTTGTTCTGTTGACGTTGTGTGAGAGGTTGTTTTCCTGACACCACACTCTGAACGCCCTCACCTCCTCCCTGTAGGCTGTCTCGTCGTTGTTGGTAATCAAGCCCACTACTGTTGTGTCATCTGCAAAGTTGAGGATTGAGTTGGAGGCGTGCATGGTAACGCCTCCAACTAAAACGGTAGCTACATATAACCACCTGTGCTATCCAAAGCGTAATGTCACTACTGATACTGCTCAGCAGTAGCTGAACATCTGCAGCATACACGGCGTGCACGGTGAGAGTGACATGATCATCTAAAACCTAGACCTACAAAAAAGTCTACCTGAGCTGAAGCTTATGTCTAACGGTATATGCTGGTAAGCCATGAGACAAGATAGAGGACCTGATAACAAGATAAATAGACCCCATAGATTACTAGAATAAGCCTCCAGAGTGTCTGAAATAAACTCTAACAGAACATTCCGATAGAGGCAATGAACAGCTGATTGCCAACAGCTGATCGCCAACAGCATGCTAGGTAATATATATATATTTTTTACCCTTATTTTAACATGTAAGTTGACAGAGCACGTTCTCATTTACAGCAACGACCTGAGGAAAGAATAATTACAGGGGAGAGGGGGGAAGATTGAGCCAAATCCCAATAAAACCACATCACATTTGGAAAAAATCTAAATAGCCTAATCTTCATGACTAATGTTCAAACTTAGAAGTCAAACAGTATCACGGTTCTAGTCTAATGCTTCTAAAAATCTTAGGCATAACCGTGTTCATGGAGTTCTCAACGAGCCTTACACCTCACAGATTAGGGTGTTTTTTATGTTGGTGTAACCTCAAATTTAGCATCACCACCCAATCCAATGGGACTAGAAGCTATAGCGAGTCTTGATTGGTCATCACACCGCGATACAGCCTCAGCTCCCCCACTAAGGTCCAAAGTGATAACAAAAAATCTGAGTGGGGAAAAATGGTTATGGTTAGCAGTAGTAGTCGGTGAATATATGCTTAATGATGAAAAGACTGAGTAATGTTAAAGGGAAACTTCGAAATGTTTCAACTTCATATTCATCTCCAGCACCATCCCAACATCAACATATGTGAAAATGGCACATTTCTATGTTTTGTAGTAAAAAATATAGAGGAAATAAGTGTTTCCAATTACATAATCAACCAATTAGTAGACAATTAAGCAATTTGTAGGCAATTCCTACTCACAATTGGTCAAAATGAAACGATGCACACCGATTGTCACACCAGCCTTCGCTTTGGCTCTCCCTCCTGTCCAGCTCAGGCGTTCGGCATCACCGGCCTTCTAGCTGCTGCCGAACCTACTGCTGGCAAACGCAATTCACTCATCAGCCCCGGACTTAACTCATCATCATTACATACACCTGGTTCCAATCCCCACTCTATCATTGTATACAGTTGAAGTCAGTATACGGTTGAAGTTTACATACACCTTAGCCAAGTACATTTAAACTCAGATTTTCACAATTCCTGACATTTAATCCTAGTAAAAATTCCCTGTCTTAGGTCAGTTAGGATCACCACTTTATTTTAAGAATGTGAATTGTCTGAATAATAGTAGAGAGACTGATTTATTTCAGCTTTAATTTCATTCATCACATTTCCAGTGGGTAAGAAGTTTACATACACTCAATTAGTATTTGGTAGCATTGCCTTTAAATTGTTTAACTTGGGTCAAATGTTTCAGGTAGCCTTCCACAAGCTTCCCACAATAAGTTGGGTGAATTTTGGCCCATTCCTCCTGACAGAGCTGGTGTAACTGAGTCAGGTTTTTAGGCCTCCTTGCTCGCACACGCTTTTTCAGTTCTGCCCACAAATTTTCTATAGGATTGAGGTCAGGGCATTGTGATGGCCACTCCAATACCTTGACTTTGTTGTCCTTAGGCCATTTTGCCACAACGTTGGAAGTATGCTTGGGGTCATTGTCCATTTGGAAGACCCATTTACGACCAAGCTTTAACTTCCTGACTGATGTCTTGAGGTGTTGCTTCAATATATCCACATAATTGTCCTAATGGCCAAACAGTTCTATTTTTATTTCATCAGACCAGAGGACATTTCTCCAAAAAGTAAGATCTTTGTCCCCATGTGCAGTTGCAAACCGTAGTCTTTTTTATGGTGGTTTTGGAGCAGTGGCTTCTTCCTTGCTGAGCGGCCTTTCAGGTTATGTCGATATAGGACTTGATTTATTGTGGATATAGATACTTTTGTACCTGTTTCCTCCAGCATCTTCTCAAGGTCCTTTGCTGTTGTTCTGGGATTGATTATCACTTTTCGCACCAAAGTACGTTCATCTCTAGGAGACAGAACGTGTCTTCTTCCTGAGCGGTATGACGTCTGCGTGGTCCCATGGTGTTTATACTTGCGTACTATTGTTTGTACAGATGAACGTGGTACCTTCAGGCGTTTGGAAATTGCTCCCAAGGATGAATCAGACTTGTGGAGGTCTACATTCTTTTTCTGAGGTCTTGGCTGATTTCATTTGATTTTCCCATGATGTCAAGCAAAGAGGCACTGAGTTTGAAGGCAGGTCTTGAAATACATCCACAGGTACACCTCCAATTGACTCAAATTATGTCAAATAGCCTATCAGAAGCTTCTAAAGCCATGACATCATTTTCTGGAATTTTCCAAGCTGTTTAAAGGCACAGTCAACTTAGTGTATGTAAACTTCTGACCCACTGGAATTGTGATACGGTGAATTATAAGTGAAATAATCTGTCTGTAAACAATTGTTGGAAAAATTACTTGTGTCATGCACAAAGTAGATGTCCTAACCGACTTGCCAAACCTATAGTTTGTTAACAAGAAATTTGTGGAGTGGTTGAAAAATAAGTTTTAATGACTCCAACCTAAGTGTATGTAAACTTCCGACTTCAACTGTATATACTCCCTCTGCCAGTGGTCTTTGTCGGTCATTGCAAATGTTACTTGAGTACTTTATATTTTGCACTTTGGTTTTGCCATTTGCCTTTTTGTTTATGAAGATATATTTTGAGCACAACAGCGTTTGGGTTTCGTCCCGCTTTGATCTCTGGTCCTTAAATAAACTCAGTAGTTCTACACCCGTGACTGCCTCCTGCCTACTCCTCTCTACACCAGTGACACCGATGATGTCAATGGAAACACATCTTTATCTTTGATTGCACCAGCCAATAATACATCACATTAAATACTCAATAAAATGCCAAGACACACCGACACTAAAGCAGGACATCATCATGAATGTAAACTAGGTGTTTATGTAATGCCTCATTGCATCTGGGTAAGAAATGACGAAACATCCTGAGTAAAATATATCGTACTGCGATGCTCCAGCAGATGCTGTGGAAGGGGTGGCTTGTGTTTGCCACTATGTCACCACGACCTCACCATACTCTTAGCAGTAACAATGCCGTCATGCCATAACGACTATGTGCAGAAGATACAGGACATAACAGCCAATGCATGAATTAGCATTGCATCGGCAAGGTGATGAATATAGAGCCTTAACATGCACATGCTCCAATAAAAGCAATATCGGCAGCCATGCCATAATGCTAAACTGTACGCAGATAATGAAGCAAAGATGTCAGCTAACACCTGAATGTGTGAGCGTTCACCATAGCACAAAACTTGCAGCATGAAACACCTGAAGATAAAATGCAAGCAGAATAATTAATAAGAGCTAAAACATGACTAGGATGAAGTGATCACTACAATAGCATACAATACAATAGCATATGATAGAATAGATAGTCACTAGGCTGTCACTACAATAATACTACTAGAATGCAAGATAGGTAGTCCCTCCCTGTCGGTCTATGTCAAATGCATGGCGCATGATAGAAGCATAGCTATAAATCAGCATAACCTACTGCTGATAATGATGAAGTAAATATAACTACATTACTGAAATTATACCATAAAATGTATGTAAATAGGTGACTCATTGCAACAGCACTAATGAGCTTGCATAAACGTTGGTTGCTCAGAGCAGAAAGCAGCAGGGTGTAGTTATACAAGCACACTAATCCAGACCAGTCTGCACTTAAAGTGAATGCATTTGACCATAAATCAGATCATTTGTACAGAATGTAAAAAGTGACTGCCTGGCGCAAGTCACACTAATGTGACAGATGCCACCATAAAATGTATTGCTGGTTGTGTACCTTGCAGCACTCTAGTGAGCTGCTTGACATGTAGTTATAGCTACACTATATATACCAAAGTATGTGGACACCCCTTCAAATTGGTGATTTTGGATATTTCAGCCACACCCGTTGCTGACAGGTGTATATAATTGAGCATACAACCATGCAATCTCCATAAACAAACTTTGGCAGTAGAATGGCCTTACGGAAGAGCTCAGTGAAGAGCTCTAGCGACTCCTTGTGGAGTTTGCAAGCTGACTTTGGTCGTCAGTTCGACAGTGTTTCCTCCGACACATTGGTGCGGCTGGCTTTCAGGTTAAGTGTGCAATGTGTCAAGAAGCAGTGCGGCTTCGATCTCAACCTTCGCCGAGTCCGTAGGGTAGTTGCAGCGATGAGACAAGATCCTAACTACTAATTGGATATCATGAAAAAGGGGGTAACGCCATGGGACAGAAAAGTTTGAATACATTGGCCATGCTGTCAATCCAGCATGATTTCTGCCGCGTTCAAAACAACTGGAAACTCTGAACTGGGAAATCTCAAACTTCAGTGAGTTCAAGACAACTGGGAAATCGGATAAAACTAGCTCCGACTGGGAAAATACGGAAAATAAAAAAAATCCAACTTGGAATTCCAAGTCGGGATTTCAGGCCTCTTTCCAGAGCCCACAAGAAGGACCACCGGAACACCTTCCTGTTGAAGTGAGCACCCCAAGGTGAGTCCAAAAATGTATTGTATGCTGCTGCATAAATTATGTAATATGCCAGGGAGATACAGTGCCTTCGGAAACAATTAAATCCCCTTGACTTATTCCACATTTTGTTATGTTACAGCCTTAATAAAAAATGTATTAAATAATTTCCCCCCCTCATCAATCTACACACAATACCCCATAATGACAAAGCAAAAACAGGTTTAGATTTTTTTTACTGAAATATCACATTTACATAAGTATTCAGACCCTATACTCAGTACTTTGTTGAAGCATCTTTGGCAGCGACTACAGCCTCAAGTCTTCTTTGGTATGACGCTACAAGCTTGGCACACCTGTATTTGGGGAGTTTCTCCCATTCTTCTCTGCAGATCCTCTCAAGCTCTGTCAGGTTTGATGGGGAGAGTTGCTGCACAACTATTTTCCAGTTTCTCCAGAGATGTTTGATCGGGTTCAAGTCTGGGCTCTGGCTAGGCAACTCAAACTCGCATTCAGAGACTTGTCCCGAGGCCACTCCTGCGTTGTCTTGGTTGTGTGCTTAGGGTCGTTTTCCTGTTAGTAGGGGAACCTTCACCTCAGTCTGAGGTCCTGAGCGCTCTGGAGCAGGTTTTCATCAAGGATCTCTCTGTACTTTGCTTTGTTCATATTTCCCTTGATTCTGACTAGTCTCCCAGTCCCTTCCTCTGAAAGAAAATCCCTGTAGCCTGATGCTGCCACCACCATGCTTCACCGTAGGGATGGTGCCAGGTTTCTTCCAGATGTGACGCTTGGCATTCAGGCCAAATAGTTAAATCTTGGTTTCATCAGACCAGAGAATCTTGTTTCTCATGGTCTAAGAGTCTTTAGGTGCCTTTTGGCAAACTCCAAACGGGCTGTCATGTGCCTTTTACTGAGGAGTGGCTTCTGTCTGGCCACTCTTCCATAAAGCCCTGATTGGTGGAGTGCTGCAGAGATGGTTGTCCTTCTGGAAGTTTCTCCCATCTCCACAGAGGAACTCTAGAGCTCTGTCAGAGTGACCATCGGGTTCTTGGTCACCTCCCTGACCAAGGCCCTTCTCCCCCAATTGCTCAGTTTGGCCGGGCGGCCAGCTCTAAGAAGAGTCTTGGTGGTTCCAAACTTCTTCAATTTAAGAATGATGGAGGCCACTGTGTTCTTTGAGAACTTCAATGTTGCAGACATTTTTTTGTACCTACCGCCAGAACTGTGCCTCGACACAATCCTGTCTTGGAGCTCAACAAACAATTCCTTCGACCTCATTGCTTGGTTTTTGCTGTCAACTGTGGGACGTTATATAGACAGGTGTGTACCTTTCCGAATCATGTCCAATCACGTCCTATCAATTGAATTTACCACAGGTTTACTCAAATCAAGTTGTAGAAACAATTTAGAGTCTCACAGTAAAGGGTCTGAATATATATGGAAATAAGGTATCCGTTTTATTTTTAATAAATTTGCAACCTGTTTTCACTTTGTCATTATGGGGTATTGTGTGTAGATTGATGAGGGAAAAAATATATTTGATCAATTTTAGAATAAGTCTGTAACGTAACAAAATGTGGGAAAAGTTAAGGGGTCTGAATATTTTCAGAATGCACTGTATATCAATATTTGCTCATAAAGTGTTTCCACCGCCATTTTTTGCATAATTCATTTTACAGACAAAAAGATCAGACCATGTCGAAAGAACAAATGATCTGTTGGCATTTATAAAATTTTACAGAAATTTCCTGTTTCCATCACAGCTGTCATGTTTTTTTTTATATGCAATGACTTTACTCGCATAAAAAATGTAGATTGAAATGTGATTTATGTCATGGAAAGAGCAAGTGTATAGGTGACTATTTACCAGTGGTGCCCTACATTTTTGTTTGTTTTGGGGATGTCTGTAGAGACGTGGGATGGTTTTAAAATCGTGTTTTGTCCGGCATCTCGCAAACACACTGTAAGCAGTGTCTGACTCTCTAGTTGCCTACTTGAGCCAACTGCGAGCTGGGGTAGTTAATTTCACTTCTCAGGCTCTCTGTCTGTGCCGCGAGAGGGCTGGGTTAGCCGTTTGAGAGAGTGGTGAAAGTACGCTAAAAAAGGCAAATCCGGGGACGCAGGCGAATATAAAGAATCATAAAGCCCTTGAGTATGTGAATCAGGTGAGCCAGTTCAGGGCTACAACAAAACTGTCTCTGGATTCCTGAGAGCTTTGAAAGCCACTGGCCTAGGGCCTACATTGTCCCAAAAAGGTGTATTATTCTGTAATGGAGAAAGCCCCAGAGGTAGCCTGGGGACCACCAGTCTGTTTGGTATAACAAGGAGTGACATGGATGGCACAAACATGTTTGGTATGGCAAGGTGTTGACATGATAGCATGAACAGATCTGGGACCAGGCTACCCCAGAGGAACAATTGTGTGACCTGCGTACTTTTGGTAGTGAGACAAAAGAAATTGGCAGCTTGTAGCCTATTGTAGGCTTACTTCATATACCAGCGACAATTCTGTCTCCTTGTTGCTAAAAAGTGGTGTGCCAATTATTTTTCAGAACAACCAGGATCCTCTTCAGAAACCAAAGCTGCAGTAGATGGTCCATTGTCATTGTGACTGTTGATGGGCTTCCTCTTTATGATGATGGACCTCAATGTCCCACCACCAGATAGTGCTCAGACTGTGGCGCATGAATCACACAGACTGGCACGGGAACACCTCTGCCACACCACCAGTTACAGCCCACTGTGGATGTTTTCAAGTGCTCCCTGAATGACAGCATGCAGAACATTCCGTCCTCTATCCCACCTCCACACCGTAACTTCCTCATGTACAAACACTGCAAGACATTCCCCCACCTGCTGTCTCCAACACCCTGTGAGAATAACCTCTTTCTCCTGCTGGCCAATAAGTCCACAGCCATCCAGGTGGATAGCAGGATTGCACTATGGAGCACTTGTGGGAAGAGGGTGTACTTTCAGGGTAAAAGGGGGAAACTGTTGTTCTTAGTAGGCAAGTCATCAGACAGAATACAGGGATTCCTGCTGCAGCAGCTACTGGCGTATGAGAACAGGCAGTTTGGGGACATCCTGCAGTGGGATTTTGAGGACAGTTTTTTTCAACCTGACCCTGAAGGAGGTTTATTTCCTGAACTGGTTCAGCCTGGAGTGCCTGCGGGCCCATCTGTTCTAAGGGGACGATGACGTTTTTGTTCACACCAGCAGAATGTTAAGGACCACAAGCCCTCTGATCAATTGTTCGCTGGTGATATTATTCCAAGAGCCTATCCAATCCGGCACAACCAATGGATGTACTTCATACCAGTGGAGATGTACCCTAACAAGCCAGATCCTCCATACGCTGGCGGTGGGGGCTACCTGATGTCACGTCAGACAGTGCTGAGCTTGGGAGTGGCAGCGTCCAGCGCTGATTTGTTCCTCATTGATGATGTCTTTGTGGGCATGTGCGTCACTCTGAAGCACACATCAAATCAGCACAGATGGTTAAAGAGCCATTTAAGAGTAGAGGTATTGATGGTACATTTTAAAAACAGGTCAATTGATTTAGAGGTAATGATGTGAAACAAACAGATCTATTGTGTTCTAAGGGGGGGATGTCGAGAGCTGTGGTGTAAAATTATTAAACACTGCAGAGGCAAAAAACATATTACTTAATAGTTTTTAAAGGGAACAGTGATTAAAACTGCACCATAGCTGTAATCTGTGTAATGTACATTTAAACGTGATGTTATAACACTAGCTGAAACCAAGTGCTTACAGTACAAGTGGTCATTTCCAAGGCATACAATCAAACAAACTGTATTGCTTAGCATAGAGAGTACTCAGGAAGTAATTGTGTACAGAAAATATTTGGCGAGAGAACTTTAAAAAAAATACTGTAATATGAAATTTGTTTGAAGGGTAATTTCACATGAGCTCCTACAACTGTTATGAAACAAACTTAAAATGTATACATAAATTTCATTTATTTTTGTACAGATATTCAACATTCAAAAAGTTAGGTACAGAAATTCATGAGCATCATACCATCTGTTTACAATATTTTATCCTTAAATTATAATTTAATTATGCATTGTTCTTGTAAAGGCCATTTAAAAAGGAACCAAGGATTTTAAACAGAGGAGAGGAATAAAGTGTGTGCAGTGCTTTAGGTTTGTTTAGCGGCTTCAACCTTGACCATCCCACACGGCCGAGGTAGTCTTTTTATTTTATTTTACTAAAAGTCAAACGCCGTTGTTTCACTGCTCCAACCCTGCCAGGCAACAGGCGCCAGCCACGCCCCTCTCCATGCCTTTCCACCACACAATTATCACAGACAGATTGACAAGGCAACTTTTTCTTAAAGTACAAAGTATGTCCAAGTGTAAAAAAATAAACTTTAGCCTCATCTTTTGCACACACTGAAGAGGGTCGCAACACAAACAGTGGATTTTTTAAACAATTCCCAATGAAAGCCTTATATCACAATACGTCAGCATTTCTGCCCCTTTTCCTAGTCAATGACGTGTGAGTGCGGATAATTAAGTTGATCGTTTTGAGACAACATCCTCCCAATTATAGCACTTAGGGGCTTGTGCAAGAAATACTTTCTGCACAAACAAACACATGCACACACCCATACAGTAGAGAACTCCATGTGCACTTGCGCACCTCAGAATTTGGTTTATGTGCAAAAGTTGAGATTGTGCCAAAGATGGTTCTCGAAGGCTTTAGATTAGAAGGTCTGGTCGTCGTTACAGGAATCAGTCCAGTGGCCAAAGGCCTCACAGATGTCACAATAAGCCCTCTCCTCATCCTTACTGCCGTGGTAGGTGGTGTGGGGTGGGGAGTCCGGCATCTGCATCTGAGTGGGACAGTCTTCTGTATCATGGAGGTCGAAGCAGTCACAGATGTCACAGAAGAGCCTTGGTGGGACCTTCTTTTTGGAGGGACCTTCATTAAAACCGCTGAAGAGAGGGTGGGAGACATACAGGGTCAGGGCGTGAGTATGTACAGATGACTAGACAAATGGGCAAGTACTGTATGGAGGGGGGCAAACTAGGACTATGATGAATTGTTAAAATAGAAATACTGCTTTATGCTCTGAACTAACTTAATGAAATTAACAAAAAATGAAAAAGTATGAGGTTACTGTGGGCTTGAACTTGTCTAACTCAGGGTTAGTGTTTAAAATGGGAGAAGGCTGACCCGTCATAGTTATCAAGCTCGCTTGCATTATTCCCATTAAGGGAAGCCTCCGCCATCTTCTCCAGCTTGCCCTTAAGGTCTTCATTCTTCTTCTGCAGGTCCACGATAACCGAGTTCAGGAACTCAATCTGCCGCAGACAAGGGAAATCACGGACAGTAACAGTTCTTTATGCTCATACGGCACAAACTTCAGTTAAACATAAATGTAGCCAACTTATAACTTTGGAAAATGGAACACAAACAACAGGGCATCCAACAGCATCCACATCTCATTGAGTGCTAAAATCACACAAGCTGTTAATATATTCACCCCTTTCCCCAACCCACCCTGCTACAAGAATAACAGTGAAACATCACCTTCACCAACGTGCTTGTCCAGTTTCTAAGTTATGAAAACAAACCCCACATCCTGGCTTGAGCAAGAGTAAAGAGGGCAACACTGAACAGTAAAACTCTGAATCGTCCACCAATGAGAAATTGTGGCATCCAGGCATGTCAATTTGCTGGAAATCATAACTCTGGTACATTTCCTTTATGAATAGGATATGGTGTTAATTTATTTTTAAAGCTAATTGTAAATACACTGCTCAAAAAAATAAAGGGAACACTTAAACAACACAATGTAACTCCAAGTCAATCACACTTCTGTGAAATCAAACTGTCCACTTAGGAAGCAACACTGATTGACAATAAATTTCACATGCTGTTGTGCAAATGGAATAGACAAAAGGTGGAAATTATAGGCAATTAGCAAGACACCCCCAAAAAAGGAGTGATTCTGCAGGTGGTGACCACAGACAACTTCTCAGTTCCTATGCTTCCTGGCTGATGTTTTGGTCACTTTTGAATGCTGGCGGTGCTCTCACTCTAGTGGTAGCATGAGACGGAGTCTACAACCCACACAAGTGGCTCAGGTAGTGCAGTTCATCCAGGATGGCACATCAATGCGAGCTGTGGCAAAAAGGTTTGCTGTGTCTGTCAGCGTAGTGTCCAGAGCATGGAGGCGCTACCAGGAGACAGGACAGTACATCAGGAGACGTGGAGGAGGCCGTAGGAGGGCAACAACCCAGCAGCAGGACCGCTACCTCCGCCTTTGTGCAAGGAGGTGCACTGCCAGAGCCCTGCAAAATGACCTCCAGCAGGCCACAAATGTGCATGTGTCTGCTCAAACGGTCAGAAACAGACTCCATGAGGGTGGTATGAGGGCCCGGCGTCCACAGGTGGGGGTTGTGCTTACAGCCCAGCACCGTGCAGGACGTTTGGCATTTGCCAGAGAACACCAAGATTGGCAAATTCGCCACTGGCGCCCTGTGCTCTTCACAGATGAAAGCAGGTTCACACTGAGCACATGTGACAGACGTGACAGAGTCTGGAGACGCAGTGGAGAATGTTCTGCTGCCTGCAACATCCTCCAGCATGACCGGTTTGGCGGTGGGTCAGTCATGGTGTGGGGTGGCATTTCTTTGTGGGGCCGCACAGCCCTCCATGTGCTCGCCAGAGGTAGCTTGACTGCCATTAGGTACCGAGATGAGATCCTCAGACCCCTTGTGAGACCATATGCTGACATATGCACATTTGTGGCCTGCTGGAGGTCATTTTGCAGGGCTCTGGCAGTGCACCTCCTTGCACAAAGGCGGAGGTAGCGGTCCTGCTGCTGGGTTGTTGCCCTCCTACGGCCTCCTCCACGTCTCCTGATGTACTGGCCTGTCTCCTGGTAGTGCCTCCATGCTCTGGACACTACGCTGACAGACACAGCAAACCTTCTTGCCACAGCTCGCATTGATGTGCCATCCTGGATGAGCTGCACTACCTGAGCCACTTGTGTGGGTTGTAGACTCCATCTCATGCTACCACTAGAGTGAGAGCACCGCCAGCATTCAAAAGTGACCAAAACATCAGCCAGGAAGCATAGGAACTGAGAAGTTGTCTGTGGTCACCACCTGCAGAATCACTCCTTTTTTGGGGGTGTCTTGCTAATTGCCTATAATTTCCACCTTTTGTCTATTCCATTTGCACAACAGCATGTGACATTTATTGTCAATCAGTGTTGCTTCCTAAGTGGACAGTTTGATTTCATAGAAGTGTGATTGACTTGGAGTTACATTGTGTTGTTTAAGTGTTCCCTTTATTTTTTTGAGCAGTGTACATCCTTATGGTAAATTATGTCAGAGAGAAGGCCTAATTCCTCCTTGGGAGACGACCAGAAATGTAAACCAACAGGAACTTTTAGGAATTATTTTCCAGAACACACAACAGCACAGATGGAACGAGAACCGTGGGGAAATCTACAGACAAATAGACATGCATGAGTGGAGCTGATGAAAAACAGTAACAAACCGCTGCCTGATTTTCGGATAGCATTGCCAACATCAGTGACAGAGGAGGAGGTAAATGAGAAAGAGGAGAGGGAGGAGACAAAACAGATCAAAATTAGGACCCACCTAAAGCCAGACAAAACAGACTCAAGTCATCACTGACAGAGAAAATAGTAGGCAAGCAGTACAGCTAGACTACATCACAGTAAGTAAAGGGATGCTGATCTATGTATAAAAGCCTGTTAGATTATAAAAAATGTTTATTGATCTGCCAGTATATTCATTTAGAGACTCCAGTCAATGTTTTGATGTTAACTTTCATGTGTCCTATCAATTATCATTTGATTATTCACCATGGCAACCAATTGTTAGTATAAAAACTGAACTTATTTCTCAGTCCAGTTGGCTTTTGTGGAGATCAGACCCTTTTTTATTTGTAGGGATATTTGTGCATTTTTGACCAAATACCACATGTACACTCTGTTTCATCATTAAACTCCTAGACTGGCTTCTGTGTCTGTAATCACTCTTTGACCAGAGTGCAGTCCGGTATTTGTTTACTCCCAGTGGCCTATCCACACAGAGAGTACCAGACTCTGTTTCATGGTCCTTCGAGATGGATGATGGACATCGAGACTGAGGACAACCAGATCTCCCAAGGGACCCAGCCCCGAGGAGATGAACGTCCACGACGGCAGATAAAGCAGCCTAAACGACTGGAGGACTACATAGTCAACCACCCACGCACTCTAACAACCACTCCAAGTGGGCATGCCCACCGAGGTGAGGGTATTATAACTGGTGAGCCCTCCCCCACAGGTCAGCTTCAGGCAAGCCACACCCCCAAAGAAGAAGACCTTAAGGAGGATTCTGATGAAGAGGATGATCACCAACCTCAACAAAGCGAACTGTTGAGCCCAGGCCAGCCACAACAAGGTACAGCATTACAATCCCAGCCCCTCCAAGGAAGGGGGTCGCCAGCTCCCAGTCAACAAAGCAGTAATGGCGACAACAGTGATCACTCATATATTCAAGTTCATCTTAAGAAGACAGCACTTGAAGAACTGGGACACCAGTTAGCTTAAGAGAGAGAGGCAGCGCGATATAATTCCGAAAAAAAGATGGAGAGATTCAAACTCACCATGGAGAGAAGATACCAGGAGATGCAGCTGAAGAGTAGAGAAAGACAATGGAGGGAGCAGCAATGCCTTCGCCAGGCCCAGAACAAGCTGAAGAAGGCGGCGCGGCTTCTTCAGCTCCTAAAAAAAATCATGTGAAGGGCACTCCGGATGGCCCCAGACCAGCCACCCACTCATACCAGAGCAACCTCCAGCATAATCCCATGTCATGACACCAACCAAGGACTTACCTCAGGTCCAGGTGTCCACAACCATGGTCTAGTCAACCAGAGCAATGCCTCCTCCTTGCTGCTAGGCCAACACCGTTGGATTGATCCACCTCCATTGTCTAATCAGCCAGCCCAGCTCTCGGCATCAACTGTTGGGCATGGCAGCACCATGTCAGCTCTTATCCTCCAAATGGTCTTGGGACGGTGCCACCACACAGGCCCAATCCATGCCAGCAGCCAACACCTGCGGTGCCTCTAGCACCTGTGACTCCAGGCCCAAACCTAATGGACCTAGTTGTAGCCTCCTTTGGGATCCCAAAGCCAAAGCTCCCACACTTCAGCAGCAGTCGTGAGAGTGACTTTGCCCTACTGAGGAAGGCCGTGGACAGCCTGCTTGGCCCCCATCCTCATCTGACAGAGCATTACAAGTACCAAGTTCTGCTGGAGCACCTCAAGCTTCCAAGTGCTTACAAACTGTCCCACTCATGTATGAATGATTCAAATCCTTACTCCACTGCCCTGAGCGCACTTCAGGACAAGTATGGAAAGCCAAGGCAGTTGGTGCAGAGCGAGCTTGGAGCCATCCTGAATGCGCCCCCTATCAAGATGGGAGATGCTACAGCATTCGACGAATTCGCTCTCTCATGAGTATGCTCCAGACACTCAGACTAGAGTGCCAACGGATTCAAGCTGATGTGCGGCTCATATGTGGATCGCCTACTCACCAAGCTGCCAAGAGCCTACAGAGACGGTTTTATGCAGTATTGCATTACCAAAGGCATTCTATAAACCAGTGGAGGCTGCTGAGGGGTGGACAACTCATAATGGCCGGAACAGAGCAGATGGAATGGATGTTGTTGATACCTTTCCACTAATTCCGCTCCAGCCATTACCATGTGCCCATCCTCCCCAATTAAGGTGCCACCAATCTCCTGTGATACAAACAGGGGTCGATAGAACTTACAGCCTACCTGACCTGACTGTCTGGTTACAAGTCAAGTCTCGGGACAAGTGGATTGCCAGTCGGGCCGTTGAGTTGTACCAGAAAGAGGACAAGGGAGCTAAGGAACAGAGCCCGTCTTCCCACAACAAGAACGAGTCTACCACCGTCCTCTACAACACAGACCAGACTACTGAACATTGAGTCTTCAACAAAGTCCAGTAAGTCCTCAGCTCCACAAGAAGGAAAGGCATCTAAGGGAAAAGAAGCCTAAACCGTCCTGCCCTTTTTGAAAGAACCAAGAACACTACCTCAGTTCTTGTGAGGAGTTTAAGCTCCTCTCCAAATACCAAATAGCTCAGTGGGTCAAGGATAAAGACCAGTGCTGGCAGTGTGGGAGAGGACACCAGCCAGATTCCTGCACCCTAAAGAAGCCGTGCAAAGTCTGCAAAGAGCAACACTTGACTGTCCATCATGACCTCGCTGAAGAAGACGATAAGAGTTTCCTGATGGTCAGCACACCTCTGACCACAGTCTACCTGGACCGCCCAAATCACTCTGGCAGTGTGATGCTAAAGGTGGTGAAAGTCCGGCTCTACAATGATAACAGATCGCTCGAAACCTATGCAGTCATAGATTATGCCTCAGAGTGTACCATTCCCTCTGCTGTTCAGCACCTGGCGTTGCTGAAGAAAGCAGAGTCCCTGTTGCTTAGGACTGTACATCAAGAGATGGTGCAGTTAAAAGGCAACTCGGTCACTTTGAAGCTCTCACCAGTGTGCAACTCATCCAAGCAGTTCAGTATCACCAAAACCTTCACTGCTGATGACCTATGCTTCGCAGAGTACTCCTACCCAGTGGAGGCTTTGCAGTAAGCATTACCAACACCTCTGAGGTCTTCCCCTCAAGACCTTCACCAAGGCCAGTCCCCTGGTCCTGATCGGTTCAGATCACCCTCACTTGCTAACACTGATGGAACCGGTGCGCATGAGCCATCAATCTGGACCTGTTGCAGTCAATACAAGACTTTTCCGCCATGTGGAGAAGCTGTTGCAGATTGATACTCTGCCTTACCACAATGAGAAGATGGCCTTGACCCGGTCCAAGCAAAATCATTAGGCTTTCCGCACCCTTGAAACTGACACCGTATGTGTGACTGTTGCACACTACACCACTCCGAGTTAAGGACTCTCCACACTTGAAAGCACTCGAGGCAGTCTTGGCTCATCTGAGGAGCATAGAGCGGAATTTCGCCAAGAACCCAGAGCAGGCGAAGACCGATTGGTGGAGCTTCCCACCATGTTAGACGACGCAGACCTGCCTTCATAGAAAGGAAGATGGGCTTTTATACAGCCACCCCATTAGATTTGAATTTATAATCCTCAAAATGTTATTAGATCTACAAAGACATTTATTGATCTGCCAGTATTTCAATTTAGAGATTCCGGTAAACTGAGGTTTCCTTTCATGTGTCCTATCAATTATTATTGGATTATTCACCATGGCAACCAATTGTTAGTATAAAAACTGAACTTATTTCTCAGTTCGGTTGACTTTCGTGGCGATCAGACCGTTTTCATTTGCAGGGATATTTCATGCGTTTTTGAGTAAATACCACATGTATACTCTGCTTCATCATTAAACTCCTAGACTGGGCTTCTTTGACTAGAGTGCAGTCCGGTATCCATTTCCTCCCAGTGACCTATGCACACACATTAGAGCGTACCAGAGTCCGTTTTAATCTACACGTTAAGAAATTTTAGTGCACATGATCGTTTTGTGTTAAACTGTTTAGAGGTTTGTGAGGCCCAAAAATAAGGTTTCATTTCACATAACAAATCAATCGTCAGAGGTTCTACAGCGAATTTAAATTAAGCCTATATTGCCAGCCATGGACTTGGCAGACATGGACATCAGTTTCAGCAGAGTTTTAGCAGAGACCTCATTGCCATTTCATGAGCAAAATGTAATTGCTTTAGATGTAATTACCATAACACTGCCAATATGAAAGTTGACATGATCATAGTACGCAAAACATCCAGTGCATGTCATATGGCAATAGTATGGAAACATTAAGTGAATGCACAAATCGTCCAAAAATATACATATTTGTAAAAACCAACTGAATGGCATACCCAAGTTGTGTTTTATATACCAATTTTTGCTAAATTGTCATGCATACCTGGCTCTCTGAAGTCTCCTTGTCCTCCTTTAATGGGTTCAGAGCTGCATCACCTGAAGGGAAAACATGTATATTAAGCATTCAGTGACAGTGGAGCTCAATCTGTAGAGTTAAGCTTTGACTGCCCAGTCATACCGGAGGCGCTGGTAAGAGTGTCCTGTCCTCCTGCAAGGCTCTTCTCCAGGCTCTGAACGCGCTCCTGCAGCCGCGACTTGTCTTTCTCCAGAGACTGGACAGTAGACTTCAGTGTCTTCGCTGTGGCGCTCTCCCCTTGCAGCACTGAAAACTGCTCAGAGGGAAAAATACAATATTATGTCATATACACTACCGATCAAAGGTTTGGGGTCACTTAGAAGTGTCCTTGTTTTTGAAAGAAAAGCAAATGTTTTTGTCCATTAAAATAACATAACATTTATCAGAAATACAGTGTAGACATTGTTAATGTTGTAAATGACTACTGTAGCTGGAAATGGCAGATTTTTTTATGGAATATCTACATAAGCGTACAGCTGCCCATTATCAGCAACCATCACTCCTGTGTTCCAATGGCATGTTGTGTTAGCTAATCCAAGTGTATCATTTTAAAAGGCTAATTGATCATTAGAAAAGCCTTTTGCAATTATGCTAGCACAGCTGAAAACTGTTGTTCTGATTTAAAGAAACAATAAAGCTGGCCTTCTTTAGACCAGTTGTGTATCTGGAGCATCAACATTTGTGAGTTCGATTACAGGCTCAAAATGGCCATAAGCAAAGAACTTTCTTCTGAAACTCATCAGTCTATTCTTGTTCTGAGAAATGAAGGAAAAATCTGCCGTTTCCAGCTACAATAGTCATTTACAACATTAACAATGTCTACACTGTATTTCTGATCAATTTGATGTTATTTTAAAAATGGACCAAAAGAAAAGTGCTTTTCTTTCAAAAACAAGGACATTTCTTAGGGACCCCACACCTTTGAACGGTAGTGTACATTATACAATGAATATAGTATACAAATGCTGAAAAAAACATTATCCTGAAAAGAGAACTCATTACAACTCCAGATCTAATAAGACTACCCCAATGCTTTTTGGCCTACAAATAGTGCCAGGAAGCCTGCCATGAGGTTAGGGAATTAAAATGTATAGAAATAGGGAAGAGCGCCAATTCTTACCTCACTCTTTAGGGTCTCCAGCTCCTGATCCTTCTCGGAGATCAAGGCACTGCTTTTATGGATGGACTTCTGGAGGGAGGCTTTCTCCTCATCTAACTGTTTCTTCAAGGCAGTCTCTCTGTCAAGGACAACACACAATTATTATGAATAGAGTTTAACCACTCCAACAAGGACTAGTGGAGCATTGACCATGCATAATCTGTGTTAAATCTAATGTATATTGGAATACTACCAGCAGCCAACATGTGACTTTTACCTGTAATGAACTGTGGCCGGTAGTTTAAGTTTGGTAAAGATCGATTTTTATACAGTATATACAGTGTGGTCTGAAATTGTTGACACCCTTGATAAACCTCTCACTATTAACAATAACAGGGGAGGTTAGCATGCATTATTTACCATTCATTTTTATTGGGCACAAAATACTCTGAAACAACCAAAACTTTCTGCAAATGCATTCAGCAAGTTTGTAGAGTCACAAGCTTGATGTAGTCATTGCATACTAGGAATATGGGACCAAATACTAAACTTTTGAGTCCTTTATTTACAGTTGAAGTCGGAAGATTACATACACCTAAGCCAAATACATTTAAACTCAGTTTTTCACAATTTCTGAAATTTAATCCTAGTAAAAATGCCCTGTTTTAGGTCAGGTAGGATCACCACTTTATTTTAAGAATGTGAAATGTCAGAATAATAGTAGAAAGAATGATTAATTTCAGCTTTTATTTATCATCACATTCCCAGTGGGTCAGAAGTTTACATACACTCAATTACTATTTGGTAGCATTGCCTTTAAATTGTTTAACTTGGGTCAATCATTTCAGGTAACCTTCCACAAGCTTCCCACAATAAGTTGGGTGAATTTTGGCCCATTCCTCCTGACAGAGCTGGTGTAACTGAGTCAGGTTTGTAGGCCTCCTTGCTCTCACACGCTTTTCAGTTCTGCCCACAGATTTTCTATGGGATTGAGGTCAGGGCTTTGTGATGGCCACTCCAATACCTTGACTTTGTTGTCCTTAAGCCATTTTGTCACAACTTTGGAAGTATGCTTGGGGTCATTGTCCATTTGGAAGACCCATTTACAACCAAGCTTTAACTTCCTGACTGATGTCTTGAGATATTGCTTCAATATATCCACATCATTTTCCAGCCTCATGATGCCATCTATTTTATGAAGTGCACTAGTCCCTCCTGCAGCAAAGCACCCCCACAACATGATGCTGCCACCCCCGTGCTTCAAGGTTGGGATGGTGTTCTTCGGCTTGCAAGCATCCCCCTTTTTCCTCCTAACATAACGATGGTCATTATGGCCAAACGGTTCTATTTTTGTTTCATCAGACCAGAAGATATTTCTCCAAAAAGTACGATCTATGTCCCCATGTGCAGTTGCAAACCGTAGTCTGGCTTTTTTATGGCGGTTTTGGAGCAGTGGCTTCTTCCTTGCTGAGCGGCCTTTCAGGTTATGTCGATATAGGACTCGTTTTACTGTGGATATAGATACTTTTGTACCCGTTTCCTCCAGCATCTTCACAAGGTCCTTTGCTGTTGTTCTGGGATTGATTTGCACTTTTCGCACCAAAGTACGTTCATCTCTAGGAGACAGAACACGTCTCCTTCCTGAGCGGGATGACGGCTGCGTGGTCCCATGGTGTTTATACTTGCGTACTATTGTTTGTACAGGTGAACATGGTACCTTCAGGCGTTTGGAAATTGCTTCCAAGGATGAACCAGACTTGTCTACAATTTATTTTCTGAGGTCTTGGTTGACTTCTTTAGATTTTCCGATGATGTCCAGCAAAGACGGAATTGAGTTTGAAGGTAGGCCTTGAAATACATCCACAGGTACACCTCCAATTG
Source organism: Salvelinus alpinus (assembly GCF_045679555.1). NCBI lineage: Eukaryota > Metazoa > Chordata > Actinopteri > Salmoniformes > Salmonidae > Salvelinus > Salvelinus alpinus. Next base: position 73,451,965 of record NC_092090.1, on the reverse strand, counting down.
ACTCAAATAATGTCAAAGAGCCTATCAGAAGCTTCTAAAGCCATGACATTTTCTGGAATTTTCCAAGCTGTTTAAAGGCACAGTCAACTTAGTGTATGTAAACTTCTGACCCACTGGAATTGTGATACAGTGAATTATAAGTGAAATAATCTGTCTGTAAACAATTGTTTGAAGAATTACTTGTGTCATGCACAAAGTAGATGTCCTAACCGACTTGCCAAAACTATAGTTTATTCACAAGAAATTTGTGGAGTGGTTGAAAAACAAGTTTTAATGACTCCAACCTAAGTGTATGTCAACTTCCGACTTCAATTGTACATAGAAGTGTGCTTGTGAATCTAATTCAGAAGCATGGAATGAAAAGATGAAGTCTGCTGAAAGGGAAACAAAGGCATAACATCAAGACAGAACAAAGAAAGAAAAGAGACGGTGGGCCTATAATAATCAGATAAATGTGAAAGTGCTCCGTTTGCTCTGTTCCGGCCATTAGCCTCCTTGGATAAAGCAGGCATGGTATTGGAGAGACGTGACGGATCTCTGTTTAAAAACAAACAGAGATCCAATGTCAATGGTGTAATCAAGCATGTGTTTTCCATTGGGAAAAACAGGTGGGGCGAGAAAATTTTGCATTGCCATTTTATAATCTATGGCACGTGAACTTCCGAGTCTACAGTTTGATTACAAATAAGGACAAATAAATATGAGATGACAAAAAGCAAGTGAATTAAGAGGGATTACTCATTGAAAAGCATTGAGCTCCTCTTACCTTCCTAAGGTAACAGTATGACACGTTAGGTAACAATTCAAAAAGGCATGGAAGTACCTGAAGGTGTTATTAGGCAAGCTTTGAAAGGCAAAAGAAGAGGATGTAATCAAACAGAGCATGTAGGACAGAGCACAAGCCAGACATGCCACGTTGGCGAAGGGCAAATTGATGCAAGCATCCATGCTTAATTGCAGAACTGTTGGGAGTCTCCAATGCCATCTGACTAGAAACGTCAAAATTATACTTTTTTGCACACTTGATTTGGATAGAAATGAAACAGTTTCTCACCTTTGCTTCATATCTTGCAACTGTTTATTGAGCTTGGACTGCTGAGTTTCCACCTTAAAAAAACACATTATGGAATTAAATTGCTTGGTTGGACAGGAGCCTTCAATGTAGGCTATGTGTTACATTCTTAAAATAGTTGTGGCAGTTTGAGGGAACAGATCAGTAGTCCAGTGGTGGTACCTTCTGCTGACCACTGGTCTCCTTCTTGCTGCTGCCAACCTCCTTAGTCAGCTTGTTGTTCTCCTCCTGTAAGGCCACCAGGGACTGGGACTTCACAGAGGCAACTTGCTTCAGCTCCTCACTAAACACACACAGACAATATTATAAACACATAGCTACATGAGTACAAGAATATACAGACAACTGGTAAGGGGGTGAGAGAGGGAAATAGGTACAAGGGAAGGTTTGAGGAAATCACTTTCTACAACTGGTAGCTGCTAGGATTTGCATGCCAGATATCATTCACCTCACTGTCTACCTATCACCTGGCAGGACACAGGCACTTTCGCTTGTTCAACATCAAACAGCAAAACAATTGTAACTTTAATGTGTGTGTATAATGTATTTCCACCCCAAATAAAAATGCCAAAGCAAGGAGCAAAGAAAGCAAGTTTGCATTACTTCTAAGTAAATCTATCAACAAAAAAATAATAATCAGGGGCCCTGGGGATCGACTGCATTGAGGTGGTCCCTGCGTCCAGGGTCAGTTAGTGCGATAGGCCCATACCTGCCCCCCCACACACAATATACTCACATCTCCTGGCACAGGCTGCTGATTTTCTGGTTGTCTGCGCAGAGCTGGAGGTTGAGCTCCTCTTGGTATTTAGAATTCTGTTGCTTCAATGCATCCAGCTGAGAAATAACACACACAAAACATAAAGAACTTTTAATGTATATAATACATTGATGCTTGTTATTGTTGGTCAATCAAAGAAGCACTACAGTCAAAGGTTCATGTGTAGCAATTGAAGTGGGAGATTTCTAATTAATGCAAACTGGAATTATAAATTACAGATTTAAGTTGGTTAAATGAGAAGGAATAGGCTACAATGATCAACCAACAGGTAGGCTGTTGTTTAATATGAATGTTGGATATAATTGAGGCTACTTTGCTATGGATGGGGAGCATAGCAAAGTAGCCTCAATTAGCCTTGCAAGCTAGCTAGCTAACTTAGCTGACTAGACTGAAGCAGTCAAGACTGACAATACCAGATGAGATGATAGATAACCTATCGCAGCAACAAGTTTGTCTAACTTGCGCAAGTCGGTTTGGCTACTTTCTCTCCCTCCGTGTCAGACACACACAGGAATGGTCATGTGATCTTGGTAAGTGTGAACATGTCAGCATCTGTGGCTGAATTTCTGTTTACGTGTAACACTGTATTATGTTGTGAAGACTAACTTGTGAAAGTGGTTTGTAACCATGACACCCCACACACCCAACTTCTGGTAAGTTAACACACAACACTCAGAAATGTCAAATTGGTTCAGTTGTTCAAAGAGGATCATTCAGTTCATTTTGTTTATTTGATTCCATGTTAACACTAAGGAGCCCCTTCCAGCGTCCTTAGTGAGGACCCTTTATGACAGTGACAAATCATTCCATACCCACAAAATTTCAACCTTCTCCATACCTTACTGAAAATACATGCTGTTCAACCACCACATTACACCCCATCTGAGGCATTGCATACTCCTTATCCCTAACGCACCTGACTGGTCATCTCCTGCTTGGCACTCCTGAACTCCTCCAGCAGAGACTGGGCCTCACTCTTCTCCTGCTCCAGACGGCCCTTCTCTTGTGTCAGCCGCTCCACGGCCTCAGCAGTCTTCCCTGAGGACTCTGCTGCCTAGGTAGTGAGGGAGAGGGGGGCATGTCAACCAGACATATATGATGAAATACCTACAACTTACTTGGATTGGTGTTGGTTGACGTGAACAGCAAACCCCTATGTCCTGAGATTTATCATCATTTGATGGACACTTATTTTACAAAGCCCAAATCAACTCAGAGGGATCACTATTTACATTTTCTCATATCATGCAGAATTAATTTGCATGCATTACATGTCAGTCATCCAAATCACTCCAAACTTGATTTTGAAGCTTTAGTGGGTTACGATGATTGTGTTTCCGAAATTACTATGCAATTGATGTAATCCTCAGGAATCATTGCAATACCCATATCTACTACTACAGTCAGGTAACAGGCAACTAGCTTTGACTACCAGTGTTGGTGAAGCACCTAAAGGCTAAAATGAAAAATTAGGAGTAGAGAAAAATAAACAAATTACATCCTGTGACCTGAGAACGGATACTTGCAGTAATGTATTTTGGCCCTAACATATTGCTTGACATCTCAATTAGAGAACAGAGACCATGGTTGTGGACATGACTCTTAAAACCAAATTCTGTAACCATCTGCCCCAACCAAGGAACAGACCCTAACTTCTCAAACAACGTTCTAAGCCCACAGGAATATATTTCATACAAACTTTTTGCAGGAGACTAGAATAAAGTTAGAACAGTTAGTAAAGGAGATGAAACAAAAAGTGAGATAAATAGAAAAGGTGACCAGACTAGCATGCAGTGAGGGTGAAACATGACCACAGCCATGTCAACATGAGGGGTTAGATACAGGATTTGTTAGTAGTGGAGTACCTCAAGCTGTTTGGAAAGAATGTTTTTGAGTTGAGCTTCAAGCTGGGTGACTTGCTGGGTGGCTTCGTCCCTCTCCTTGAGCAAGGCATCCTTCTCGACCTTCAGGTCTTCCAGCTTGGTGCCAATTTCTTCCCGGGCCTTGGCAGACACAGATGCCTCCTCCACAGAGACTTTGTGCTGTCCCTCTATCCTTGCCTTCTCAGCACGTAGGGTCTGGGCATCTGCCTCAAGCTGTGTCTGGGCAGCTCGCAGCTTCTCCACTTCCTCCAGGAGCCTTGAGCGTTCCCCATCACCACTCTTTTGGCTGCTGTGGAGGGAGGAAAGGTTTTTCTCCAGCCTGGACTGTATAGCTAGGAGGTCTACCTTCTCCTTCGCCAGGGAGGAGACCTCTTTGCCAAGCTCCTCCAGCTTGGTAAACAGGGACTCTTGGTCTTCAGCCAAGCCATCCTTTTCCTGGTCTCTCTGCTTCAGCTGTGCCTTCAAGTTCTCAACCTCCCTAGCCAAGGCTTTTCTCTCCTCTCCAATATCCTTAAGGCTGGCAGACAATTCATCAATGGCCTTGTCTCTAGTGACAGATTTCTGAGTGAGGTCCTGCACTTTGGCTTGCATCTGGGCATTCTCCTCAAGCAGACCATGTTGCTCACCTAACAATCCAGTGTGAGTCATCTTAAGTTGCTTTAAATCACAACACAAACTATTTTTCTCAGAGGCCATTGTGTCTCTTTCAACACAAACAGAGGCAATCTCTGCCTTCAGGATAGATTCAGCCTGCAGGAGGGCAGTATTTGTCTGTGTCAGAGTGGACAACTGACTCTGTAAGTCTTCTCTCTCTCTAGAGAGGTCATCCTTTGCAGAGGACAGTTTACTTCGCTCAGTGGCTTCAGTCTGCTGCTGCGATTCAAGAAGCCTTTTTTCCTTTGAAAGTGATTCTGTCTGACCCTTGACCTCCTGGACCTGCAGAAGCAGATCATCTTTATCCTTCTGCAGGATCTGTAGGCTCTTTTTAAGCTCTGCCTGCTGGGAGTGCAGGAGATCCCGCTCTTTTCTTAGGGTATCCCTCTGCTGGATGAGTTCCAAATGCACCTGCTCAGAGTTGCCTTTTAGTTTATGATGCTCTTCTGCAAGTTCAGTTTTGCTTTTTTCAAGGGCCTCCCTCTCAGAGCAAAGCTTCTGCAGCTGTGCCTGTAGATCATACTTATTTATTTTCAAGGAAGCTCCCTCAACCTCCACCTTTTGGATCTTCTGTTTGGATTCCTCCAGCAAGGACGTAAGGTTGTAATTGGCTTGCTTCAGGTCATCAATGGCCTTGGAGGAGCTGTCCAGCTGGTCTTTCATACTGCGGATCTCACCTGCTATCTTGTCACGCTCTTTTGTTAGAGTAACCTTTTCAGAGATCTCCTTTGTGTGCTTTTCTTCAAGCTCTTCCTTTTCATGTACCAAACTGTCACTCTCCATCTTCTGCTGTTCCAGTGTTGATTCCATGGCCAGCTTCTCTTTCAGTACGGAGTGTAGTGCCTTCTCTGTCTCTTCATTCTGGAGACAAAGAGCTTCCTTCTCCTTGGAAAAAGATGACAACACCTCTTTGACTTTCTCCTTAGAGGTAGCCGCTTCCTGTGTAGAAAGTCTGAGCTTCTCCTTCAACTCTTCTATCTCCTTGAGAAGTTCATCCTTCTCAGAACACACCTTTCGCTGGGTAGAAAGCAGGTCCTCTTTCTCCTGCATGAGGTGAAGCCTCTCGGAGTCTGTAACCTCACTGCAGGTCTTGGACTCGTCCAGCATCTTGGCCAGGCTCATTTTGGAAGCCTGGAGCTCGCCGTTGTCACGGACAGACTTCTCAAGATCCTTCTTGGTGATATTCAGCTGATTCTGAAGCTCCGTATTCATGGTTTGGAGGGCCTCTTTGTCAGATATAGCAGCATTAATTTGAGCAGACATCTCCTCTTTATCTCTGGCCAAGGTCTCCTTCTGGGCCTCCAACTGAGTGTTTTTCACACAGAGATCTACTTTTTCCAAGCTCAACGACTGACACCTTGTCTGCAACTCTGTATTCTTTGCATCAAGGGATTTCTTAGCATTTCTTGCTGCATCCCTCTCCAACACAAGGCTATCCATCTCAGAGATCAGCTTCTCCCTGCTTTGCTTGAGCTCTTCCTGGAGCCCATTCCTTTCCTCACAGGTCTTCTCATAGATTTCTGCTAGCTGATTCCTCTTAGTTTCCTGCTGCTGGATCTCCTGTTTGTACTTTAAGAGGACCTCCTGCTTCTCTGCATTTGTCTTTTGTAGCTCCTCAATTTGGGACTGATGCTCCATTTCAGATTGACTGAGGGATTCGTTTTTGGCCTGTGCCTCCTCAACAGCAACTCTGAGCTTCTCAAACTCTTTGAATAGTGAGGCCTTCTCTCCATCCAGCTGCTGATTTGTGGTCAAAAGTTCCTCCTGCTCTTTTGTAAGCTTGTCCCTCAGAGTCAGCAGTTCTTCAGTCTTAACCGAGAGCTCATTGTGACTAGCCTCCAAGGCAGAGAGCTTGGCCTGGAGTTCGAAGAGTTGCTTCTCAAGATTTTCCTTATGAGCTCTGAGATCTGAACTTTCCTTAGACATGTGTTCCAGTGCTGAGATTTGCTTCTCCAGGTCTGTGGACAATCGCTCAACATGCTGCATGGAGGAGTCGAGCTCAGCAGAAAGAAACTGAGGGAATGAAGTTGAAAGAAAAAAGGGGCATATAAAGGGAAAAGTTACAAAATAAGTCAAGAGGTAATAAAATGCAACTGGAAAGGTTAAGCTGGTGCAAGCATAAAAAACAATTGGGAGAAAAGAAACAGTAGCTGACACCACAATGAAAACAGAAAACATTGAAAACAGGGGCACGCCAATGGAGTGCTTATGCATGCCTATGTATGTGTGTGTGTTTGTCTTGTAAGTGTGCTCTAATGATAGCTTCAGGTTTTCAATCGGTGTGCAGTGTATTAGGTGAGGATGAGAGTGTCTGCGTAATTGTGTACTTTCCATTCAGAAGAAGATTTTGACAAGTATATAACCCTTTTTAAAAGGGTTATATACTTTAACTCATCAAGACTGTCAGTATCAGGTTTTTTTATCTCTAAGGTGTGCCCCTGCTTTTTAAGTAGGCCCTAAAACCACACCACAACATAGCCACACTGTCAATGGTCAAATGAAGATGGTGCATAAAAGACGATCATCCTTGGCTGTTAATTCTACATAGTGCAATGAACTTGAATAAACACAGTGAACAAAAAACAATAATATGAGCAGATAAAATACTAACATGAATCTCATAGCCTTAGGAATAGGCTTAGTGAGTTAAAAAATATATATATTTGTGTTAGTGAAATCAAAGAATGAGGTCACTGTGATAGAATAATTATGGCATAACAGTCTGTGAACCCTTCACAAAACGGACTTCAGGTACTTCTTACAGTAAGATAACTACCCAGACAATAGAAGTATGGCTGGGCGATATATTTAATGAATAAGATGAATTTGAATGTATGTATTGCACGATATTCCAAATGCCAGTAAGGCAGACTCACATCTTTTTTGTTTTTATGAGCGTTTATGTCTGCTTGTTCACATATTGTCTTTTTGGTCTTGTCTCATTCGCTCCTTCTGTGCTGTGCAACTTCCCATTTATACCAGATTTGCATATAATGGCGAGATGCTCAAGTCTTTTCGCCCTAACAACGGGAGCCGTTGTCCCAAAGGCGGGAATACAGGAGACAAGCTTAGGTTCAAAATAAGTGCATAGAAACGCATTGGACTTATTTTGTATATATTTTTACGAGAGTGAAACCTCTTGCTTCGCCTCTTTCTCCCAAGCCCCTCCTCCTACCACTCACAACAACAAAGGTGGGAGATCACTTCTTCCTCTCTGACAAACTGTTTCAACTCGCTATTTGCATTTGAGGTTTGGTCCAACAGAATCGGTCACCAACACCAAAACACATTATTTTACTGTAATAGAGAAGTTAACCTTTCGAACCATACACTGTTTGTCTCAACTCTTCACATTTTGAGCAGAGCAGACACTACTAAAACGGATGTACCAATGAACATTCATTCTGGAAAATGAATGCTCAGGTTTGTCGCGTGCGCATTACGTTACCACGTATCGCTAGCAGCATTTTAGTCAAATCAAGATTGTTATACTAGCTGTTTAGTCTGTATTTTATAAATGTGCAATAAGCATAAAACAATTATATATGGAATTGGCAACTCGTTCTCATTCTGAGAAATAAGGTAGGCCACTTGATTTCAACATGTGAACAAAGTGGACAGGCTAGCATGCTGTTCAAACAGTTGGAGATGGACAGAAGGGTGTGTTCATAACAATTCAACTGTTTTGCCTTGTTAGCTGAATTCAGAGCTTGTGAAATTATACCTAGATCCAAGTTGGCTAAATTTCAAATATAAATACTAGCTGGCTACTCACTAGCACGTGGGCTTGAGAGATTGTTTATGAGACCTGTGTTAATTAAGCAGTAAGGCCCGAGGGAGTGTGGTATATGGCCAGTATACCACAGCTAAGGGCTGTTCTTATGCACAACGCAACGCGGAGTGCTAGGAAACACCCCTAAGCCATGGTATATTGGCCATATATCACAAACCCCCGATGTGCCTTATTGCTATTTTAAACTGGTTACCAACGTAATTAGAGCAATGTTTTGTCACACCCATGGTATACATCTGATATACCACGGCTTTCGGCCAATCAGCATTCAGGGCTTGAACCACCCAGTTTATAATTTGCTATAATGCCTGCTACATTATTAGTGAATATGCATTATGTATGGTTCTGGTTAAATTTGTTACAAAATGGGCATTTGTATAGACAGACCTGAAAGCCAGATCAGTGATTATTGCAAAAAAAGCAGGTACAACTATTTTGATAAAATCAATACATTATTAGTGGGTCTTATGGTTATGGAAGGAATATATCCAGCCTAGGTATAATTTCAAAAGCTCTGAATTTATTAGATTATTGCTGACTGTCTTAAATGCAGTGTTTTTTTTTAGCTTTAATTGTACAACAAAGCATATATATCATGAATCGCCGATAAGTTATAATATGAGTTTTAGGTCATATCGCCCAGCCCTAATTAGAAGTGAGGTGGTCTAATTATTATCAAGTGCACATCCATCCTGACCATAGACCACTTAAGGTAGCACTTTTATTTACTTGGAACCTACATGGTAAAATGGTCAATTACACAATAATAACCAAGTCATTTCTGTACCGTAAAATAAAGCGCTACCAACCTCTCATAGAAAGTGGATGGGAACATACTTGAAAAAAGTTCTCACAAAAAACATCAGTCAACCTAAAGCAACATAACTACAAAGCAGTCAAAATTGTCATTAGGGTAGATTTTTGTACCAAAAGGCAGCACCTCCTGAGAACTTAAAACATGGTGGTCCTGATAATGATATGGTGGGTGCTCACCTGGGCTTTCTCCTTGTAAGGCTGCAGATCGGCCACCAGCCTCTCCAGCTCCTGGGCCTTCTCCCTGGAGACACTCAGCTCCTGCTTGGTCTGGTCAGCCTGACCCTGCAGCTCCTTGAGCTGCTTGGCATGGTGCTCTGAGGCCTGAGACAGGGCTTGCTGCTGAGAGGTCTGCAGCTCCTTGGCCTGGGCCTCACCCTGGAGCAAACTCTTCTCCTACACACAACATAAAGAGGGCAAGAGTAGCTAACATCAATAATTTGCTGTTTGAAAGGGGGGAAGTGGTAGAGTGAGGTATTCCGTGTTTATGGTAGAGACAGTAAAAAGTATATTCCTGAGAAGAAAAATGTATGCTGTTTTACAACAAACATCGAATCATGTACTTTATCCCGACCATCAACATCTCAAAGCCTTCACTGGGTTGTCACTCACCAGTTGTGTGATCTTCTCCTGCAGGTTGCTTAGCTGACCCTGATGCTCCTGCTCCTTCAGGGCCACTTCCTGCTGTTGTTGCTCCTCAGAACGTGCTCTCTGCTCCTTCTCCTCTGCAAGTTGAGTCTGTAACTCTTCCAGCTTCCTAGGTAAGGGGGAGGAGGGGGAGAGGGGGGTGACTCTCTGACCAAGTGAGACAGGTGGCATTCAAACAAACCAGGGATTCATTGTAGGGGGCAGATTCAAATGTTTTTGGACTGAAACTGATGAACTGAAAACCAGGGTGATGGAAAAGTCAAACCTGCTTTAAGGATAATGATAACAACCCATGAAAACTACAGGATCATGGCAAGTTCAGTCAATAAATAAGTGATTATACACTGAGTATACCAAACATTAAGAACACCTTACTAATATTGAGTTGCACTACCCCACACTGGAAACTGAAAAGCGTTAAAAACCCAGCAGCGTTGCAGTTCTTGACACAAACCATTGTGCATGACACCTACTACCATACCCCATTCAAAGACACTTCAATATTTAATCTTGCCCATTCACCCTCTGAACAGAACACATATCAATCAATCAAATGTATTTATAAAGCCCTTTTTACATCAGCCGATGTCACAAAGTGCTGCACAGAATCCCAGCTTAAAACCCCAAACAGCAAGCAATGCAGATGTAGACACACAGTGGCTAGGAAAAACTCCCTAGAAAGGCAGGAACCTAGGAAGAAACTTAGAGAGGAACCAGGCTCTGAGGGGTGGCCAATCCTCTTCTGGCTGTGGCGGGTGGAGATTATAACAGAACATGGCCAAGATGTTCAAACGCTCATAGATGACCAGCAGGGTCATACAATCAATTGTCTCGAGGCATAAAAATCCTTATTTAACCTGTCTCCACCCCTTCATCTACACTGGTAGAAGTGGATTTAACAAGTAACATCAGTAAGGGATCATAGCTTTCACTTGGAATCACCTGGTCAGTTTGTCATGGAAAGTGCAGGTGCTCTTAATGTTTTGTATACTCAGTGCATGTTCGACGGTTTTGTGCATCGTTGTGACACGCTCATTAAATATTGTCACTAGCGTTTAACCTGATTGTCGACGGTGAAATTAAGCCAATCTATTTGCATACGTTTGAGAACACCTTTGTTCATGACATTTCATTTCATTGTGTACCTTTCTTTCTGAGTGAGGTCTTCATTCATTTTGGTAAGCTGTGCTGAACTGTCACCTGATGACTTCATCATGTCTGAGATGTCACTTTGGAGCTTGGCCTTGTCGTTTGCGAGCTGATCAAGCTTCTCCTCTCCAGCCTTTAGCTTCCTCTCCAGCCCTGGGTCAGAGGAAAACATCATTCAGTCAAGGGTAACAAGCCTCAGTCCACATACACAATCACTAGTGATGGGGGGGTTACAATTGCATATCGCAATATTATTTTGGACGATATTATATTGATACTTTGACTCCCAAGTATTGATCTGTAAAAAAAATACATATGATGTGCTAGGTAGCGTTAGCTAGCACTAGTCGGCTGTACTAGCTTTTTCTCCATCTTCTTTTTAAATAGTGAGCCAATGTTTTCAGCACTTATTTCCATGACTGATCAAAACTCATTTTCTCATGCTCTCTCGTCTCTCTGCAGCAGAAATATAGTGAGTAATGTGTTTGGAACATCAAATTGCAATAAAATTGCAGCATTGAATCGCAATACATATAGAATCGTGAGAATCTGCACTGTTGGTGAAGGGCTTGTAAGTAGCATTTCACAGTAAGGTCTACACTTGTTGTATTCGGCCCATGTGACAAATAAAGTTTGATTTGATTCGCAATACATATCGTATCGGCACCTAAGTATCGCAATAATTTCGTATCGTGAGGTCCATGGCAATTCCCAGCCATAACAAGCTAACATACTGTATCAGTGCATTTATATTTTCCAACGGGCCTATACATTTGGGTGAGGTTTTATTCTCGCCTGAGTAGCCTCGTTTCACTGCCAAAAATAAAATTAAAATTAGTGTTCAGCGAAATAACAACACAATGTCAAATACAGGTAGCCTAGTTGAATAATTAACATCCAATCACATTAACCGTTACTCTCTAGCGGGAAACGTTCACTCTTGTGCAGACATTTAGAAACGTGACAATTTGAGAGAAAAAAAGCCACGGGAGTTTTTTGAGCGAGAATAAAGACGACATTCAAGTAGTGACATGCATAAAAGCAACAGATACAATTAATAAGAAGGGGCTAGAAGCGTCTTATATGGTGAGCTACCGAGTGGCTAGGACAGACAAGCCCCATACTATTGTGGTGGACTTTCTTCCTGCTGCTGCAGCGGATATGGCTGGGACAATGCTGGGGGAAAAGGCCCAAAAAACTATACAGACAATGCCTTCATCAAACAACACTGTTTCACGCATCATTGACATGGCAGGAGATGTTTTGAAATTACTGCTTCACATACAAGCCAGTGAATTCTATGTGTTACAGCTGGATGAGTCAAACGACGTGGCGGGCCTGGCACAGCTCCTGGTATATGTCCATTACGTTTATGGGGGTCAATTAAGGAAGACATCCTCTTCTGCAATCCACTGGACAGCTTTGTGACATCAAATGGAGTTTGGTGGTCAAGATGTTTTGGTATCTGTACTGATGGGGCAAAAGCCATGACTGGGAGACATAGTGAAATGGTAACGCACGTGCAAGCAGTTGCTCCCGACACCACTTGGGAACACTGCAGCATCCACCGAGAGGCTCTTACTGCCAAAGGAATGCCTGACAGCTTGAAAGACATTTTGGACACTACAGTGAAAATGATTAACTTTGTTAAAGCAAGGCCCCTTGTGTATTTTCTGCACTACGCAATGATATGGGCAGCGACCATGTAACGCTTTTACAACATACAGAAGTGTTCTGGTTATCAAGGGGCAAAGGATTGACCCGTTTTTTTAAATTGAGAGACGAGCTTAAAGTCTTCTTTACTGACCATAATTTTCACTTGTCTGACTGATTGCATGATGACGAGTTTCTCACACAACTGGCCTATCTGGATGATGTTTTTTCTCGCCTGAATGACCTGAATCTAGGATTACTGGGACTCTCCGCAACTATATTCAATGTGCGGGACAAAACTGAGGCTATGATTAAGAAGTTGGAGCTCTTCTCTGTCTGCATTAACAAAGACAACACACAGGTCTTTCCATCATTGTATGATTTTTTTTGTGTTCAAATGAACTCAAGCTTACAGACAATGTAAAATGTGATATAGCGAAGCACCTGAGTGAGTTGGGTGCGCAATTACGCAGGTACTTTCCCAAAAGGATGACACAAACAACTGGATTCATTATCCCTTTCATGCCCTGCCTCCAGTCCACTTACTGATATCTGAACAATAGAGCCTCATCGAAATTGCAACAAGCGGTTCTGTGAGACTTTAATTTAATCAGAAGCCACTGCCAGATTTCTGGATTGGGATGAGCTCAGAGTATCCTGCCTTGGCAAATCGCGCTGTTAAGACACTGATGCCCTTTGCAACCACGTACCTATGTGAGAGTGGATTCTTGGCCCTCACTAGCATGAAAACTAAATAAAGGCACTGACTGTGTGTGGAAAATGATTTAAGACAGACTCTCTCCAATACAACATTGCAGAGTTGTGTGCATCCTTTCAAGCACACCCTTCTCATTAACCTGTGGTGAGTTATTCACAATTTTCGATGAACAAATAACGTTTTATATGTAAGATGGCTAAATAAAGAGAAAAATTGTTGATGATTATTATTATATTATTATTTGTGCCCTGGTCCTATAAGAGCGCTTTGTCACTTCCCACGAACCGGGTTGTGACAAAAACTCACACTCATTCTTATGTTTAATAAATGTATTGTATAGTGTGTGTGTGGCAGGCTTACAATAATGTTAAAAAAAACATTTGAGAGTGCGCTGACCCTGGTGCTAGAGGGGGTACACAGCTGGAGGTTGGAACGTTTGGAGGTGTATGGGACTATAAAAAGTTTGGGAACCGCTATCTACCAGAAACACTACAACAAAAAACAGCAGGTTTGGAGACCCCTGGTGTAGGTTACACAACTGAACGCATGTAGGGAGAATGGTCACATTGAGCTGTGTGTCCTGTAGGTTAAGAACCACAGCGCTGGCCAGTGTTCTGACCTGCAAGTTGGCTTCTAAGAGCCTCTGATTCGGTGGAGAGCGATGTGCACTGCCCCTCTTTTTCGCCAAGCTTCTGAAGCAACTCTGAAAGAGAGAATTAAGAGACTGACACTATTAGCTTGCGTCATTCAAGCGCTTAACACCATGCAGCACAAATACATGTACTATATGTACTAATCTACTGTGTACTGCCTGGCCCTGTGGACCAATATAATACATAATTTTTTATAAAACCACATCATTGTTAGTCATTAAATTAGCTTGAAGTCAACATTTTGTCTCTAGGAATATGATGCGTCTTGCTGATAAAAACACATGTAACACAAGTAATAAGAAAACAAAGACTAACGTTACAGGACCAACATGGTCAAAGTAAATATATTTACCTTGCATAGTTTGTGTTGACTTAGTCTGATCGTCTGTGCTCTCTGACAGTTTTTGTTTCTGAGGAAATAAAACTTTGATGAATACATCCGTGCGTGCGTTAGTCAGAAAAGTATTCCACAAACCTCAAAATGGTTGCCAATTACTAATGTTATACACAAGTTTCATCATAAGTGTATAATTGAAGGTCTACCTATAGGTAGATACTTTATCATTCCCATGAAAACAAAAAGCTAGCATTTCAATACTATGCTCTTCCTTACCTGAGCTTACTTTAAGCCTTACAGTCCCATCAGTCATGCAAGGCCACCCACTCCCATTCCCTGGCTCCTCACCACCCCACATAAGCGCTAGTACTCACCACGTTGCCCAGCTCTTGCTCCAGAGAGCCCGTGTTCTGCTGCACAGTGGTCAGGCTCTCCTGCAAGGAGAGGATCTCCTGCTGCCTGCCCTCCAGCTCAGAGCTCAACTCACTGACCTACAGCCACAGGCCAGGGCATGACACCATGAACATGGAGGACATTTTGGGGTGGGGGGGGGAAATTAATGTGTGACATTATGAATATGAAGGACAAGCTAAAAATGAATCCAAATGAAACAAAGTAATGACTGAAGGTAAGGGTAAATCATAACATGACATACCAGTTGTATTTATTTCATGCCAATATTTCTGGAAAACTCACATGGACGTAAAATAGAAACTGGATACGGTCATGGACAATGGGAGGATGGTATGGGTATGGACCTACCTTGTTGCCCTGTGAGCAAGCTTGTCTCTGGGTCTCCTCCAGCTGGGTCCTCAAACTCTGGAGCTCTTGGTTACCTTGGCCTGCCTGGGAGTGCAGAGCCTCCATAGCTGCCACCTGCTCCTGGACCTCCTTGGCCCTGTCTTGGGTCTGCTGGACTAGCTTAGCCTCCTGCTCCTCCAGTTCCTTTACCTTCAGCTCAGCAGTGTGCAGTTTGACTAGCACATCCTCCATCTCCACCAGGTGCTGCTCCTCAGCACTCTCCACACTGGACCGCAGGCTCTCCTCCAGGCGCTCCTTCTCCTCTGACACGACCAGCAGCTGTTTGTTGAGCTCCCCCGTCTCCTGTGCCCGGGCTGCAGCCTCTGCCACACACCTGGCCCCAGCCTCTTTCAGTGCCTGCTTGTGCTCCACCTTCAGCCTCTCCAGGGCACTCTTGGTCTCCACCAGCTCTGTCGCCTGGGAGCCAGCCCCTTTGCTGAAGGAAACCTTAATCTCCTCCATGGCCTGCTGGTGTGAGGCGATGGCAGATTCCAGCTTAGAGCTCCACAGCTCTATGGCGTCTGCATTCTCCTTCTCGTTCTGGCTGATGTGCAGCTTCAACTGCTCGTTGTCAGTGGAAATCTTGGTGGATGAGACTTGGAGCTGGGCCATTGCCTCACTGTGTGCCTTCTCCTCCGCTGCCAGCTTCTCCCTCATCCCGGCATGCTCAACCCGTTGCTGGTCTTCCTGAGAAGCCAGCTGAGCCCTCAGAGAGCTCACCTCCTCCAGGAGAGGGGAGGTAGTGGAGTCTGAGCCCTCTGACTCTTGCTGGGCCTCCAGACGCAACCGCAGGTCATCCACCTCCCTGGTCCTCAGCACCAGGTCCCTCTCCAGCTCCATTATGCGGGACTTCTCTGAAACTGTGGCCACCTATGGGATGGCACAACTCTGGCTCAAACAAAACTGTGTTCTTCAACCTTTGGAAACATTGTGATTGTGCATGTACTGACAGGAAAAAAGGGTAGCTGTTGAAACCCCCTGCCATCAGATAGGTCTACGGGGAGGAATCTTTTTCAAAGAGGGTCCTATAGAAACAGATGTCCACCATAGTTGCAGTAGTAGCGTAAAGCAAGTAAACAGTGCAATCCCACATTTACATAGGATGCCTACAGTTGAAATATTACACTGCCCTCTAGTGGATATAAAATAAAACCATATCATTCCTCACATGTAATTCTTGTGTATTGAACTACACTCCCCAAGTGCTGCAGCGTTTACTGGTTTTCATCCTTACCTTTTAATCAGGGGTCGATTTAGACCAGAATAAAACCAGATAGACTTTCTTGCCAACTAATGATATCAACCTATGAATTAAGGACCGGAAGGAAAATAAAACCAGTAGACTACGGCTCTTGAGAATGGCAGTTGAATACCCCTGCATTGGCTGACACCCCTGAGGGAAGCACAGAAGAATTGCTAAGGGATGGGAGTAGGAGAGAGACTTACAAGAGGCGGGGGATACTAGATGGGCAGGGCAATTGGGGCTTGTAGGATTGGGGGGGTGGGACAAAGGACCACTGGGAATAAGGGATGGTTGTATATAGGGGTGCTGTCTGGCTACATGTCCTAACAGCAAAGTCTTTGAGACTGTGTGCTAACTGTGAGCAGAGGAACACATGGAGAAAGAGGCAAAAGAATCAGACGGCTTTGCCGTTCTCTGGGTAAAACCTAATCTAAAAAGAACAGAATTGTTGTATAGTTAAACTAAAAGTATAGAAAAAAATAACCCTGATGTTTTCAAATGTTTTCAGTGACAGCAGTAAAGTGGTTACGATTGCTGTACTGGTGACACACAGGAATGTGAATGGTTCATGTTTGACAAAATGGGAAGAAAATGAAACCCTGCGTAAGATGCTGCATATTATAAAGCAACTTTGAAATTGGTTTAATTGGTAGCACACACCTTGGAACTACGGATAAGGCCAATAGATAATATTAGTTGCTAGCAAGTAAAAAGATTAGACAACTACATCATTCAATGTTTGCTTAGTGACATTCAAATGCAGCTACAGTGCCTTCAGAAAGTATTCATACCCCGACTTATTCCACTTTGTTGTTACAACACAAATGGTTCTTTCACCCATCTACACACAATACCCCATAATGACAGTAAAAACATGTTTAATGTATTGAAAATTAAATACAGAAATATCATTTACATAAGTATTCACACCCCTGAGTCAGCGATTACAGCTGTCAGTCTTTCTGGGTAAGTCTAAGAGCTTTGCACACCTAGATTGTACAATATCTGCACATTATTCTTAAAAAAAAAAAATTCTAGCTCTGTAAAGTTGGTTGTTGATCATTGCTAGACAGCCATTTATAAGTCTTGCCATAGATGTTTAAGCCGATTTAAGTCAAAACAGTAACTAGGCCGCTCAGGAACATTCAATGTCGTCTTGGCAAGCAACTCCAGTGTATATTTGGCCTTGAGTTTAAGGTTATTGTCCTGCTGAAAGGTGAATTTGTCTCCCAGTGTCTGTTGGAAAGCAGACTGAACCAAGCTTTCCTCTAGGATTTTGCTTAGCTCTATTCCATTTATTTTTACCCCCCAAAAAAACTCCCTAGTCCTTGCCGATGACAAGCATACCCATAACATGATGCAGCCACCACCATGCTTGAAAATATGAATAGTATTTGCCACATTTTTTGCAGTTTTACTTTAGTGCCTTATTGCAAACAGGATGCATATTTTTGAATTGTTTTATTCTGTACAGGCTTCCTTTTCACTTTATTATTTAGGTTAGTATTGTGGAATAACTCCAATGTTGTTGATTCATCCTCAGTTCTCCCCCATCACAGCCATTAAACTCTGCAACTGTTTTAAAGTCACCATTGGCATCATGGTGAAATCCCTGAGCAGTTTCCTTCCTCTCCGGCAACTGAGTTAGAAAGGACGCCTGTATCTTTGTAGTAACTGGGTGTATTGATAAACGATCCAAAGACTAATAACTTGATTATGCTCAAAGGGATATTCAATATTATGCTCAAAGGGATATTCTTTTTTATTTACCCATCTACTAAAAGGTATTTATTAGGATCCCTATTAGCCGCTGCAGAGATATCAGCTACTCTTCCTGGGGTCCACATGAAACATGACATTATACATAGTACAGAACATTACAAGTCAAGGACTGAAATACATCAACTTAAAACGCCCTTCTTTGCGAGGCATTGGAAAACCTATCTGGTCTTTGTGGTCGAATCTGTGTTTGAAATTCACTGCTCGACTGAGGGACCTTGCAGATAATTGTATTTGTGGGGTTCAAATATGAGGTAGTCATTCAAAAATCACATTAAACACTATAATGGCACACAGAGTGAGTCCATGCAACTTGTGACTTATTAAGAAAATGTGTTTACTCCTGAACTTATTTAGGCTAGCCATAACAAAGGGGATGAATACTTATTAAGACATTTCAGCTTTTAATTAATTTGTAAAGATTTCTCAAGACACTTTGACATTATACAGTTATTGTGTGTAGGCCAGTGACAAAAAAAAATCTAAATGTAATCAATTTTAAATTCAGGCTGTAACACAACAAAGTGTGAAAAAAGTCAAGGGGTGTGAATACTTTCTGAAGGCACTGTAAATATTGACTCCTACCGTTCCCAACCCTCTAAGGCAGAAAAGGTCAGAAAAACAGCATATGGAAGCCAGTGCTACAGGTATCTGGAGATCCTCTGTACCCCATCCCAAGATTTTCAACATTACCCTGGCCCCACCCCCACTCCACCCCTCTTTCCAAACGCAGAGCTATGTAGAGCAAGATCCATTACCCTAGTGTCTTCTAACTCTCTCTGGAGTTTCTCAGCTTTGGTCTTTTCAAAGAGCAGGCTCTGTTCAAGCTCCTTAATGTGGGCATGCTCCAGTTTGGTCTGCGTCTGTTAGTAAAGAAGGGAGAGGAAGAGAACACAACCAGTGCCACTATCACATGCCAGCCCAACACAGAGAGGAAGAGGGAGGTGGGAAGATTTGCGGGTGGAGGAGGGTGTTGAGGGAGGTGGAGTGGGGATGGGAGGGGAAGGGTACCCCATGCCTAGCACAGGTGAGCATTGGGGATGTTGATGAAGGAAGGTGATATGCGGATATGGGAGAAGGAGCAAGGGAAATGGGGAGATGTGTTATACTTATGGGTATGCAGAGGAATACATGCAGAATGACCTGGTGAACCACGACAGGGACAGACTATGAAGGAATGCATAGAGGCATGTGTGAACTGAGTGAGTGAGCCGGCAAAGGAGTGAAAATCTAAATGGACGAGACCCCCCCCCCCCCCGTTTTACTCCATGACATGAAGGGCCTTCATGCACAGAAAAGGGACAGCAACACTGCTCTCTCTCTCTTTTGTGATTGCTCCCATTTGTAAAGACCACTGATCAGTAGATCAATAAAGAAATACCAAAAACCCATGTACATTTATAAACAACTTAGAACAGACAAAATCAGTAAACACTGTAGAATATGGGGCAAAACATATAAAATGGACTAGTACTCTGATAAACACCTCCCCCTCCCAAAACTGATACATTAAGTTTAATATTAAGGTTAAAATGCCCCTAATAATTCAATGCTACCAAGTGCAGAACATTTACTTTAAATTTCAACAGATTGCAATGGGAAGGTCAGAGGTCAAGCCTGTGAGATGGTGGAGGGGAGCATCTCCAGTGGTTCCATGCTTAGCACTGGGCCAACATGAAGGACAGGGGGAGGAGAGGAAACAGAAGCAGTAACATCACTGATTGAAGTAGGTAGAGGACAACATTAGTACACCGTCAACTGTTGCCGTGTTGGTTTGATTTGAGGTTTTTTTGTAAGTTTGTTTGTTTTTAAAAGCTGCATGCATGTGCTTAATACATTTGTTGCAGTAATTAGTACACAGACCGTTAGTACGCAAACAAAATAAGATAAAAAAAAAGGGGGATTACTTCTAACCCTGTGGCACTCATTTTTAAAGATAACGTTTGTAGTGGAATGCCTTCAGGGTAATTGGGATGGTCCCGATTGTAGTGGCACTGTGGGATAGATAATGACAAATCATGTTCATGTTAACAGCCACCCTGAGCCCATTTGCTTCCGAGTCTCTGCTCCATAAACAAAGATATGGGTTGCCAAGGGAGAGGCAGAAATAGTTAGTTGTTTTCCCCCAAAATTGCCCACCTTTCCTCATTCCCATCAAATATAACTAGAGAGATGTGTTGGGGAACAACACTGTGCTAACCTTAGTCTGATGTACCACTGGTATTTCTTAACGAGTGGAACACAGGAAATAAATAAACACCAACAAATTCCTAAAATGATTCTCGGATCAGGTGTTCACTTCAAGCAAACTATGTTCCAAAACACTTTAGGAACATTCAAGCTATGTGAATCCCACTGTGTGGATTTCTACATGTTACATAGTCATGAAATGAGAAACACCTCCAGATTTGTGCAGATCGGCCTGAGAAAGGCACCGCGCAAATTTGGAATAGTAGTTTGGGGGCGTTATTTGTAGATCAGCGAGTCTGCGCAGTGCCATGCTCAGGCTGACCCTCTACAATGCGCAGTAGCATGACTTCATGGATACTAGAAGCGCATGAGAGCCGGGCTCAGTCAGATCTGATTCTGACACAACCCTGCTCCATGTGGGAATGGATGACCTTGCTGTCACTTGTGAGTGCCATCAGCACCATAGAGAGAATGAGATTTCAGTCAGTCTCATTTTACAGGGCATATGAGATGGCTGTGGGCACTGGGCAGGACGGATCTCTGGTCTACATAGACAGACTGGAGGGAATACTTAATGCTCAGTCCTTGGCATTCTAGACTAAGGAGATGTCACTGATCACTACCCTGTCAACTTAAAATCCCAAGCCGGAGGCCAAACTGTTGATCTAATGCATACATTACAGAGTATCCAAATAGTGACCGTCTGTAAGATATATTAATTCCTTAAGTTAGAAACTATAAGGCATATTCTGCACCACTCTAATCTCAGGGATCGGGAGCAGGGATGTTGCAGAGTGACTTCATTCCAGAGATGAACTCCAGTCTGCATTGTCATCAAAACGCTTTTACCTCGAAATGTCCCAATTTGACAAGACAGGGAGTTTCAACTGCAGTCCTGATGAGCTGCAGCAGTGGGGTACTTCTGATACACCTCAGCATCAAAGTGATTAATTCCAGTCACTTAGGGGCAGATTTTGACTTGAGATAGGGGCATGTGAATCAAAGATTCTACTCTGTGCATACAAAGGAAATCCGTATACATATTTTTGGAGTGTGTGTAGAACAGTGTGTGTTTACCTCCAGATCTCCTTTGGTAATGCAAGCTTCCTCCACGCGAAACTGAAGGTCCTCCACCTTTCTATCACACAGAGCACACTTCATATTATAGTTCAGAAACATTGAACACAAGAGGTCTGAAAAGGAATCATGGATCAAGAGGTCTGAAACAGGGTTTCAAATCTGAACTTGGAATCAAATTCTAGGTTCTAAATTCAACACTCCACTGTGGAGATTGGATACACATAATTCATCTGCCCCCCCCCCCCCATTTTCCTTTTGTGATACTGTGCTGATAATCTTATAAACACATAGTTATACCCATAGTAAGACCCCATGCCCCCAGGTCTCCTGTCACCCCCAGGTCTCCTGTCACCCCCAGGTCTCCTGTCACCCCCAGGTCTCCTGTCACCCCCAGGTCTCCTGTCACCCCACACCCCTCTGAAGCCTCACCTTTTCTCCTCCTCCAGCTGATTGAGCAGCTCAACCTTCTCCTTGTCAGCAGCCTCCACCAGGGTGCGTAATTGGTCCATCTTGGCCTCCATCTTCACATGATACACATGAATATGCATTCATTAAAACAGGTCATGAATATAGGTCCTGAGACACCCAAGAAAAAACTATATTATTATCGAAGGCAGCTATGCATCCGGCAGCTGGCTGTAAAAAAACAAATATGTTTTTTCATTTACAGTATTGAGCATTGACAGCAGATGGCAGTGCAGAGGTTTATGTGACAAGAGTGTTTGATTGAGGTACAGCACTAAGGTGTTTTCATGGCGCCAGGTTTGTCATTGTCATGCATGACATAATACACTTTTGCTAATGAGAGTTCCAATACTGGAATGTCCTGGATCTCATCTGTGGGGAATGTGTGTGTAAATAATCCTGAGAGCGAACTTTGTATGCTGTGTGTGTGTGTGTGTGTGTGTGTGTGTGTGTGTGTGTGTGTGTGTGTGTGTGTGTGTGTGTGTGTGTGTGTGTGTGTGTGTGTGTGTGTGTGTGTGTGTGTGTGTGTGTGTGTGTGTGTAAACCATGACAGGGGACGTGTGTGTGTGTGTGTATGCATAAGCCATAAGGGTGAGTGTGTATTGACCTGTTCCTGGTCATCTCTCAGCAGGGTCAGTTCCTGCTCCACCTCGCCCACATGGGTGGTTGCCTTGGCCACCTCTGCCCTCTCCATGTCCCGCTCCGCCATCAGCTGCTCGATGTGCTGCTGCTTCTCCTTCAGCACCTCCTGAACTGCTGTGGTGCCAGAGATCTTCCTTGAGTACCGTGATGACGTTTCTGTCAGCTGTGGTGGGGGACCAGAGAAGAGTGTTTAAAGACTGGTGAATTGG
This sequence comes from Salvelinus alpinus, assembly GCF_045679555.1. NCBI lineage: Eukaryota > Metazoa > Chordata > Actinopteri > Salmoniformes > Salmonidae > Salvelinus > Salvelinus alpinus. The sequence goes on along the minus strand of NC_092090.1, from coordinate 73,429,405 downwards.
GGGGTGGAGTTCTACCAGACAAGATCCAATTAAAGAACAGACATCTTGTTTACACTGCAGGTGTGTACGTGTGTGCACTTATGAGTGTGTGTCTTTGAGTGTGTGTGTGCTCGTGTTTCTCACCAGGCCTGTGCGACTGGGCTTGGCGCTGACAGAGGAGGTCACAGAGCTCATGGAGCTGATGGAGGAGGTGCTGGGGCTGCGCTTCAGGCCTGAGGGCGTGGCCACCACCTTCCGCACCGTGGTCTTTGCCTTGGCCGGCGTGGTGGAGGGGAAGCCGATGCGCGTGACCTTGTGGACCGGGGCAAACAGGCCATACTTGGGTTGGCACTGAAAGTATCTGGGGAAACACAAATTAAAGGCATAAGACAAAAAACATGTCCGTGCCAACTTTATTATTATTATTATTTATTTTTTTACAATATATGAATAACACCCATAAGACTTGGCTGTTCTTAACTCTCTTTTATGCCAATTGGTTGCCAGGGAGTGGCATCTTTCTCAAGCCTGTGTAATAATCCTCTCTGGTCTGATTACCTGGTTCCTGCCACTGCCCCATCGTTCTTTCCCAGGGGCTCATCCAGTTCCACACCACACCACTCTCCCTTGGCAAAGTCCGTTTCACCAAGAAAGCGAACCACACCAGCTTTTGTGCCACCAACCTGCAGAGACAGTACAAAGAAAGAGTTCAGAAAAGCCTAATAAAAATAATACCAATAATAATTTAACTTATAGAGCACTTTTCATTACAGAAAGAATATACAAGCGCCTAGAGGGTAACTAGCTTGGCTTGCAATAAAACCACTAAGGCAACAGTACATAATAATAATCATCAATACATGCAACCTGTCAACATCAAAGAGCTGATGAATGCAGTCAGCATTTACTTTTCCAATTCTCTAAAGGGAGAAGTGAGAAAAGCACCCTCCCTTCAAGTGAATATTGCGAATATTTGATCTTGTATCTCCACAGACGAGTTTGTTTTAGTTTGCTACTATATATGGTATTTTTGTGGACAGCCCCTGTCACATTTCCTCTGAGCGTCAGTGACACACTTCCTCTCAACACAATGTGTTACACAGCCTGAAGCTGACTATGAGAGAAAGAGAGAGGGGCCTTGGCCAACACTCAGGAAGGAAGGTGCTCATAAGAGGACAGAACTTGGCTGTGAACCGAGTGACTATACACAGACACTGAGCTCACGGAGGCGTGTTAGAACGTACGTTCTCATTGGTCAGTGAGAAGTTGGGAGTGAGGTGGGTGGAGACTGTTCTGCAAACACATTCCTGAGTGATTACAATGGTGAAAGGTGTCCGTCATATGACTCTGAGACCAGCCTGCATTTACGGCAAAGTCGCCACACAAGGGGCAAGAGGAGTGGGTGGAGCCGGGGCTTGCCCAGGGGAGAGGGGGAACATTTGAGACCAACTTGCAAAGATGAACTAGCGAGCAGGTGCAGAAAAATAAGCATTCACACCTATTAACCGAACGGAATGAACCAGGCTTCGGGATAAAAGCTGCCTGATCAAAAATAACCGCTGCTTTCAAAGTGTTAATGAACTAAGCCATACCAAAACACGGTCTCCATTCTTCAGCTCCCTCTCCCCCTTCTTGACCGAGCCGGTGTCTGAGAGGTTGGAGATAGACTCGCTGTTTGTGCGTGCCAGGTTGGAGGCTGGAGTGGCGGGCATTGCAGTTGAAGCCTTCTTGACAGAGGGGGTGTGAGAGGCCAGGCTGGCGGTGGAGGGGGTGGGTGACCCAGCCCGGGATGGAGGTGCTGTCTGAGTCCCGTTGGCCTCGCCCTCTGTGTAGGACAGCTTGGAGGGGCGAGTGAATATCCCCTTCAAGGGCTCACACTGGAAGTAGCGCACCCCTGCCACCGAGCCATCGTTCTTCCCAATGGGCTCATCCAACACAATGCCAGCCCACTGTCCTGGTGCAAACTGAGCATCCCCCAGGAACTGCACCACGCCAGGTTTGTTCCCATTCACCCACACCCGCTCCCCGACCTGGAAGTTCTCCCCGCCATCTTGCGTCCCCACTGCACCTCCACCTGGAGTGGACTTGTCAGCTGCGACTACTTTGGGTCCGGCTGCAGGGAAACGGTTGGAAAACATTCAATTACTGCCAGTGAGCCAACTTCACTGAGCTAACAGATCTAACATGAAGGAGTTAGCTCACAGAACATGACACATTTACCTTGTTATTCAATAGTTTCAAACTCTTAGCCCATAGTGCCATATGTTACATACCGTCAACAATTACTGTTGCCTGATATTCTATATACAAATGAACTTGGTCAAATGTTAACAGCTGACCAATGTACAAATAATTGTTTATTGGATGACATCAAGAGGTCAAATTTCAGTCACATTTTCATATGACCTCTGACTGTCAACGCTTTGAAACAAAATAGCAGCACATTTCACACAGCAAGATAAAGAGCGCTGTGTCTAAAGCCTCTAGTAGACTCACTTCACCCAATTTCTCCTACTGAAAAATATAGGTAATCCACCATATTGGAGAGATTTTAGGGGTAAATACTATAGCCTGCGGCTCCAAAATGGCCAGTGACTGATAAGGTCTACAGCATAAGGTCTACATCAAATCTAAATCAGCAGATCCAGACTGATGAAGCAGTAAAGCCCCTTTTATTGCAACCGTAAGCCGATTGATGATGATCCAAGCCAGAGGTTAAGTGCTGTAGCTCCCACAGCCTGGAATGAGAAGCAGCCAGGCCATGTGAACCGCTGATGCTGAGGAGGAGATCTTACCAGTGGAAGGGGAGGTCTTGGTGGCTGGCGCCCCCGTCGGCCTGCCTATCTTGCTGGGCGCTTTGAGCCCGCTGGGCTTGGCTGTGCTCATGTTTCCTCTCTGTGTGCTGTGAAATCCACAGGGCCTTTCTGTCTGTCAGTGGGCGCCGGCTGACCCCAAACCATCGACGTAGTTGTGCTCAGCCTCTGAGATGACAATGCTCTCCAAGTAGCAACACCAAAATAAATGAACCAGAAATAAAAGACAGGAAAAAGGGGTGAGGGAGGGGGGGGAAAAAGGACCCTGTTAAGAGAAAGGAAATACATTAGTGCAACAAACAGCTTTGTACAGTATGCACTTTTTAAATATTAGCCTATTTACTTTGCATAATAGACTACTAATGATAATAAACCAGCATAATAAACCACATTAAAGGAAATGGGATTTTCAATAACCATAGAATACTTCAGTTAAATGGAAAGCCAGGAGGGAGTGTTTGTTCCACTGGTCCATTTTTTACTTTCAAAACACTGGCTTCTTATATTGATTTGTTCATTTGGTTCAACTTCAACATCATGGGTGGCACTGCCAAGGCTTATTGTTTACAATGGATTAATGGTGAGAATAGATGGGCTGAATGGTCTGTCCTCGACATTCAAATGATCTCATGTCAATGTAGGCAGTCTGTTATCACAACAAGCAGAATCTCTCCCCCGTCACAGTGAGTTCTATTCTAAAAATACTCAGTCACAAGCCAGGCCACATTCAAGTGTCTCTGTGTCTGTATTTGTCACCACCATACGAAAACAAGTTCTCTCGCTTTCCCTTTCACTCTCTCACACATGCAAAGTCGATCAGTCTTCTGTATCAACCACCCCAATACCATTCATTTGCACTCATATTCGATTTTTTGTTGTTGTTGTGAAAGACAAACAGTGTGAGGCACCTGACCAGAGCATAAATCATCTTTCAACACCAGACATAAAGACCCCAAGGCGCCTACTTGTCAGCCAGAGTACACTTCTTTTTTTGTTGTTGCTCAATAACATGTTGTTCTACCCTCACTGCTTTACTAAGCAGTTCTTAAAAATGGGCCCATTACATTCATTTAAAACACAATGACATCTTTCTAAATTCCTCACATTCCCACCACTAGTGCTCTGCTGTGTGAATGTGTGTTTGTCAGGGTTTACCAACCAATCAGGCCTAGCCTATAACTCTGTCCTCATCAAGAACAACTCATGAGTCTTGGGCCCTCCCTCGTCACCATAAACTGTAGAGTTTGTGTGAAGAGGGAGGGATTAGTGCATAAACAGAAAGGAGTAGGGTGTTAAGCAGCCCTCCTACAGGACAGACTACTTTAGCTAAAGATGCTACAAGGGTCTAGCCTACCCGTTACTACCAGACTGACAATGAAAGAGTGACCTTGCCATAATCCGGAAATGTTTGTGTTGTCTTTTAAAGATTTCTCAATAAGGATAGATGACACTACAATTAGGATACCTAATAATATGTGAGAAATAACATTAATAATGTAGTAACTGATGAAGCCGTTGGCCCGGAGGTGGCAACATGTGTGCTACTCAAGGTAGGTCAGACTGAATTTTATTGACAGTCTGCTAAGACTTGCAACAAGTTAGGAACTCCAAAGCCTTGAAATAATGCCTGTGGTTAAGAGACAGAGCAGCAGGTGGACAGCAAGGCTAGGGCAGTGAGCCTCCAGCCTGCACATATCAAGTTACGACCTTACCCCTGGAGGTCAACCACACACACTACTGCAGTACTGGAGCTATGGCAACACAAACTATGCACTATTGTAGTAGTAGGAGGTATGTGGTCGTACAGAATGTCATCCAATAGGACCCCATTGCCTACACAACTGTTCTACATCTGGCATACTGTATAGGTGAGGCAACATCCGTAATGGAATAGTTCAACTTCCTACATCCATTTCCCTGACTATTATGCTGCCAGCCCTCTGAGTGAGAGCATCTAACATTATCAAGTCGCCTTGCATAATGGAAAACTGCGAACTAAAATAATTCAAAATAGATCTTGCAGCTAAGTCAGACACAAAAGCCTAGATCTATCGAGGGCTCTCTCACACACAAACACAGATCTGCCTGAATGCCAAAATAGATCTCTCAGCAACACAGAATAAAGGGTGAGTCAGCAGCATTGACCCAGTTTCCATGCAGCACTCCAGTTTTCCCACTCTGTGTCTTTGAATGACACTGATTTGTGCTCCGAGGTCAGGAGGACGAGCACAGGCCCTCAAGGAAAAATCACAGAAATGATTGATATCTTTGTGGCAGCGAATAATGAGAGGATACATAGAAAGAGTAGAGGGGTCTATCTATTGTTGTGCCTGTTCTATTTAAGATAAGTTCACTATCTACTCACTATCTGTTCTACTCTATAGCAAATAATAATGAGCCACTTTACCCCAAATGTCTAGGCCTACATTTTCAAAGCTGTAACAGTATTAAACAAAAACAACCTCCCCAAAAACATGACTACCTCTCGTACATTGCGTTGCAAACTTCTTATGTCTTGAATCTATAGCAATGTTTGGAAAATGCTAAAGTCAACTTGCTTTCCCAAATAGACCAGCAAATTCTAGACTTGAAACCTGAGCATTACATTTAGAAACTGTGGACGTCTTGTGCCTATGAAAGTGAGAGAATGTTCTCAGCTTTCAGTTTATCCCTGGTGTAGTCAGCTGGTAATGGCAGGCCTAATCCTTTGCTCCGGACTCCCACTCTAATCTCTAGTTAGGAAGGCAGCCAAACACCAATGTTCTGTCAATGCAGGTTTTGGGTAATTCACATATCCTAGTGATGAACGCGCAAAATGACATGGTACTATGGAAAAGTTACCATACCAACTTCTTAAAACTAGGTTACTAGTCAGGCTTTTTTCATTAAAATAATTCCCATCCAGGTTAATTTAAATGAATTAACTTTGATTTGTTTAAATTTAAACTTACTTTCAAACCAGGATCATTTGCTGAAGCGCTTGTTTGACCAACTTCCTGTAGTGTGTGCAGACATTTTGTATTTTAGTGTCTCATAACATGTTTCTTATGGCACTGGGTTCACATGCCACCTGCAGAAAGTAAAGCACTTATTAAGAATTTACTAACTGAACAACACCAGTGCATGCTGTAAATTTAGGAGATATCAAAAACCAGATAGCTTGCTGGTCCACCATTCAATTGTACTTCCAAATAGTTTTTCAATGAAGACAGCACTGTAAAAATAAACATAACCTTGGGGCTCTGTTGGGATACATGACATGGGTGGGGACTGGAAGAGGACATGTTCTGGAAATCAAATTTACTTCCGAAACTGATTTGAGGGCCCAAAACATAGAGATAATCGAGTTCCATGTATGATTACTTGTTGCAGGAGCTTATCTACAGCATATCTGGCTTAGCTAAACCATGCACAGTAGGGAAGCATCGCTCTGACAGTTAGTTAGTTCTCTGAATGCAGGAAAAAGGCAAAGGACCTTGCATTTTTCACTGTACAATATACTTTTGCTGACATCAGTGGTGAAAAAGCCTCACTAAATGACACCTAATTTGCTTATTATGAATAATTGCAAAGTACTGTACCCTCCACTTCCCCATTCCCTTCATGAAGGGCAAAAAGAGTAATTCACTTTCTCAGAGAAATGGATGCACTTGGAAACAGTTACTTGTCTCAGGGCATAAATCTTGAAAAGAGTGTTTACCCACTTGGTACTACAAGACTAGGGTTGAATGGCGGGAACCCGGTTACTGAGATTTACAGCACAAAACCACTCTCTTCTCACGGGATAAATAACTGTAGAAACCGGTAAATTATAATAAAAAATGTATATGAACAGCATGGCGTGAAATGGAAGTGTTAAATTATATCCAATGTCTAAATCTGGCTTCTCTATGGCCTCTGCATGATGGATCAACAAAACTCAGGGTAGGGTTCAGACCATCTCAGATTGGAGCGCAGTTCACAATCCATGTAGATCTATCATCTTACCATGGTCACTTTTTGTGACAGGTCGGCCTACATTTGCTGCAGCATAGTGTATAATATAAAGTCTGAATGCACGTTTAATTGACCCATCTCCATCCGGCTTTCAGGGGTCACTTAATTTCTTTAATTGTAAAGATAGGCTGTTTTAAAACACTGCAGCTGCAATAAAAAATAACTATCGCTCGAATATCGTTGGTTTAAATCAGTGCATCGCGCGAGCACTCTCTCGCAGTCTTTCTCTCCATCAATTCCATTCAAATAGATAATCCTGTTCTAGATTGAGATATATATATGTCCTAGCCTACCTCTTTCAGGTAATACGTTCAATGCAGTATTATCCTTATATTTAGGTAATTAATGATGGGTTATGCATAATAAGCTTCTTAACTTATACCCTCCGTCTCTTGCACAATACGCACGCACCTGAGCTCCGCTGGTGTCGCTCCTTAGCTCTTGGAGTCCCATGTAAAAAAAAAGATAGACTAGAATAGCTTGCAGGACATTATTTTTTTTGCATTTCTTATACCAATATACTATTTGAAGAGGTACGCAAGCTCTTGTTTTCTAAATGTTAAATACAGCAGCCAATAGAAATCACAGGTACTGTCATTGGCTGCCACCTTTCCAACAAGTCAGTTCGTCAAATTTCTGCCCTGCTAGCGCTGCCCTGGTCAATTGTAAGTGCTGTTATTGTGAAGTGCAAATGTCTAGGAGCAACAACGGCTCAGCCGCGAAGTGATAGGCCACACAAGCTCACAGAATGGAACCGCCGAGTGCTAAAGGACGTAGAAATTGTCTGTCCTCGGTTGCAACACTCCCTACCGAGTTCCAAACTGCCTCTGGAAGCAACGTCAGCGCAAGAACTGTTCGTAGGGAACTTCATGAAATGGGTTTCCGTGGCCGAGCAGCCATACACCAGACTAATATCACCAAGCGCAATTCCAAGCGTCGGCTGGAGTGGTATAAAGAGAGCGAGCAGTGGAAACGCGTTGCCTGGAGTGATGAATCACCCTTCACCATCTGGCAGTCCGACGGAAGATTGTGGGTTTGGCAGATGCATAGTGCCAACTGTATGTTTGGCGGAGGAGGAATAATGGTCTGGGGCTGTTTTTCATGGTATGGGCTAGGCCCCTTAGTTCCAGTAAACAGAAATCTTAATGCTACAGCATACAATGACATTCCAGACGATTTCTGTGCTTCCAACTTTGTGGCAACAGTTTGGGAAGGCACTTTCTTGTCTCAGCATGACAATGCCCCCGTGCGCAAAGCGAGGTCCATACAGAAATATTTTGTTGAGGTCTATGTGGAAGAACTTGACTGGCTTGCACAGAGCCCTGACTTCGACCCCATCAAACACCTTCGGGATTTAATGGGAAGTCAACTGCGAGCCAGGCCTAATCACCCAACATCAGTGCCCAACCTCACTAATGCTCTTGTGGTTAAATGGAAGCAAGTCCCCACAGCAATGTTACAACATCTAGTGGAAAGCCTTCCCAGATAAGTGTAGGCTGTTATTGCAGGACCAACTACACATTAATGCCGATGATTTTGGAATGAGATGTTCGACGAGCAGGTGTCCACATACTTTTGGTCATTGTGTATGAGTCAGCCTATTAATAATACAAATAGGCCCTATTATATTTCAAAATGAAAATCTAATTTGCTAGCCTATACTTGTAACTTTGTAGGCGGCATGTGCTGCACCATAATCCCATGTTCTCTGCTTTAACATGGTTTGAACGATGTACGTAATTCCAGTCCATATAATACAATACAGCACAGCAATAGAATGTACATTAAAAAAGATTAGCCTACAGGAGCTAGTTTCATTTATTTACCCAAGAGAGCATAGAGTTGTGTAATGTGCAGTAGCCTATATCATATATGTATTGGATAACGGCATGATCATTTGGGCTAGGGCTCCTTAAAATGTCTATAACGTATGGCTCATCAGCATCAGGTAGCGTCAGTCTTACATTTTCGATCAAAGCTCTTATCAAATCCAGACATAGGCCTATTTATATGCTTTATAATGCTTTGAATGACACTTCCGGTTTCAGCGGGAAATACCGGGTTACCACAGAGAAAATATATTTATTCTCGGGATGGAAAAATGTTTAAATACAGGGAAAATATTCAAACCTACAACAGACTGTGGTTGTAGAATGTAAAAGAATCAGACAAGACTACCTGCCTAACCAACCTGGTCCAATATAATGTAGGCTAGGTGAAAATAATAAAAGTTCTAGCAGGCATTTTAAATCTAAGGACAAGGTCAAAATATCTGTGCCAGGGAACATAGTCCAACTTTTCTCTGCATTAGATGCACCACAATAGCAATGCAATGGGCTGTCCCATCAACCTTTTACTAAGCAAGCCGTTCTTCCCATCATTGTCTCAATGGAAATGCCAGTGTTTCGTAGTGTATTGATGCAGATTTCTGGCCGATTTCCCTCCAAAGAAAAGACCAAGAATATAATTAGGCCTACAATGGAATGAAAGAATATCAGGGCAAATAACCTCATATTTTCTTTGTAACTATAACTTGTTACAATACTATAACCATGTTAGTACGACTTTATTCTGTGGGGTGCTGTAACAAACATGAAGCTGTGGGAAATCAAAGTGCAGAAAAAACAATGTGCCCTATATACTTTGTGTGGTTAACAATTGCATGCTGAAAAAGAGATTCAGGGACATGCAGGGACACTCAGCATGGGACTTAAGGATCTTGGTCTAAAAGACAGCTATTGAATAGCACTTGACTAGTCTTGACTCGTGCACCAGCCAGTGGGCAGGCTTAGCCTAAAGAAGAGCCTTGGCACCTGCCACATCTCTTGAAGAGCCTGCCCGAGCGAGTGGCTATAAATCACAAACAATGGAAGGAGCTGAGCTGTGTGCCATCTGCACTCTCATAGGTTTTCTTGGTAATTTGCCCAATCATAAGGCCTACTATGTCCCTGTCCTCCCTCAAATCGCTTCCCAGTATTGTACACTGTTCGACTGTAGAAAGTGTGAACAACACATCACACATTCGAATCAAACACACCCCTGCTGCCCCCCACCACATATTGAGTGCACTAAAGACATGCTCCAGCTCTTCTCTTTGAGGAAACATCTACTGGGGTCATTATATAGCCCCCTTAGTGATGGCAGCAGAAGGTGTGCGGAGCAGAGACACTTCATTAGCTGTTAACAAAAAGGCAGGATCCTGCAACCCCCAATACCTATAGCTCCCCACTTACAACCTCTGATAGGCCAACACGAACACAACCAGCCTGGTTCAGCACTTGTCTTCTAGAGCTATAGTTGAGTTAGGCCTAATGCCACCCTCCCCCCAAAAAATAAATAATCAAAGTTTGTTTTCATGGCTTGGTTGTGAAATAGGCTCATCATTACACACACATTTTTCCTCCAGCATTGACTGTACTTTAAAAAAGCCTCAACTTTAGAACATTCAAGAAGCATTGTTGGGTTTACTTGTAATACCAAATAACTGTTCTTTTTTAATGACCAGTTCCTTCATAGCAGGCATAGAAATCGTACATATTAAATCATAAACAATAGCCTAATCAGACAGCTCAGTTTGGGATCGACTAAATTCTGAAACATCAGTAGTACAGTGAGCAAAGCAGGAGTTTAAGACAACCAGCACTTTCTTGGATCAAAAGATTAAACAAATATGAGATCAAACAAGCTTGGCTGGTTTGTTTTAACATTTAGCAGATTCATGTGGAAACAATTAAACTGTAAACTAATTGCTTGTAGTGGTATGTTATGTTATTGTTTGTTGATGGTTTTGCTGTAAATCAGAGATGGTAGTCAAACACCAGACTCAATGCCATAGATATTATTCAATAATAAATGGTCAGCTCACTGGCACACTTTCTGTTACTTATCTTGCTCTAGTCTAGCAATTCAAGTGAGCTTTCAGAGCAGGGACAATACCAAAGAGCCCTCACTTCTTGGGCACCTGAGATGCCCAAGAAGTGAGGAAACCAGGTTAACTGTTGGCAACCTAAAACCTGGCTGAGCTCTTTTACCCTGAGTATATAAAGGGCCTGGCTGCCTCTGCAGAGTACAGCCTTGGTGGCTGAGAGCAGGTATCAGATCCACCACCGAGCCTGGCACAGGACACAGAGGAACATAAGGTCAAATAAACCTTGGTCGGTGCACCTGCTTCTGTTACCGGTGGAGGCCAAACTTCTTGAGCCTTGTTGGTGGACTTTGATCCAAGCATAAAAAGAAACCTAAGCATGAAGTTCTCTCCATTCTGCTGAACTCTATCAATGATGAGGCCAAAAACTAGGCAGATGATTTTTCATGATCAAATGTTACCCGAACAGGTTTATCATTTAATCATTACTGAAGAATTTCAACTGAGAGCATGATCAGTGTCAAACAAGCACTGAAACCAAGTCAAGGTCACAGATATTTTTTACACGTCTTCCGTTTCATTTTTCTGTATTTATTTGATTTTGTTATTTTAACTACTCTATGGTTATTATTTAAGCAATAACGCATGAGGGGTTGTGGTATATGGCCAATATACCACGGCTAAGGGCTGTTCTTTTGCACGACGCAACACGGAGTGCCTGGACACAGCCCTTAGCCATGGTATATTGGCCATGTGGCGGCAGGTAGCCTAGTGGTTAGAGCGTTGGGCCAGTAACCGGAAGGTTGCTGAATTGAATCCATGAGCTGAGCTGACAAGGTAAAAATCTGTTGTTCTGCCCGAGCAAGGCAGTTAACCCACTGTTAACCGGGCGCCGAAGACATGGATGTTGATTAAGGCAGCCCCCCGCACCTCTCTGATTCAGAGGGGTTGGGTTAAATGTGGAAGACTCATTTCAGTTGAATACATTCAGTTGGACAACTGACTCGGTATCCCCCCTTTCCCTATATATAGCAAACCCCTGAGGTGCCTTACTGGTAACCAAAGTAATTAGAACACTAAATATAAATGTTTTGTCATACCTGTGGTATACGGTCTCATATATCAACATTCAGAGCTTGAAACACACAGTTACTAATATTGCTTAGATAACCATAAGCGCGAACCACTGCTTTTAACCAGGGCAAGGTGACCGGAAACATGACCGAATACACACAGTGTAGCTATTCTCTCCGCAAGGCTATCAAACAGGCTAAGTCCCAGTACAGAGACAAAATTGAATCGCAATTCAACAGCTCAGACACAAGGGGTATGTGGCAGGGTCTACAGTCTATCACGGATTACAAAAAGAAAAGCAGCCCCGTCGCGGATCAGGATGTCTTGCTCCCAGACAGGCTAAATACCTTTTTTGCCCGCTTTGAGGATAATACAGTGCCACTGACACGGCCCACTACCAAAACCTGCGGGCTCTCCTTCACTGCAGCCGAGGTGAGTAAAACATTTAAACGTGTTAACCCTCGCAAGGCTGCAGGCCCAGACGGCATTCCCAGCCGCGTCCTCAGAGCATGCGCAGACCAGCTGGCTGGTGTGTTTACGGACATATTCAATCAATCCTTAGCCCAGTCTGCTGTTCCCACATGCTTCAAGAGGGCCACCATTGTTCCTGTTCCCAAGAAAGCTAAGGTAACTGAGCTAAACGACTACCGCCCCGTAGCACTCACTTCCGTCATCATGAAGTGCTTTGAGAGACTAGTCAAGGACCATATCACCTCCACCCTACCGGACACCCTAGACCCACTCCAATTTGCTTACCGACCCAATAGGTCCACAGACGACGCAATCGCAACCACACTGCACACTGCCCTAACCCATCTGGACAAGAGGAATACCTATGTGAGAATGCTGTTCATCGACTACAGCTCAGCATTTAACACCATAGTACCCTCCAAACTCGTCATCAAGCTCGAGACCCTGGGCCTCGACCCCGCCCTGTGCAACTGGGTCCTGGACTTCCTGACGGGCCGCCCCCAGGTGGTGAGGGTAGGTAACAACATCTCCACCCCGCTGATCCTCAACACTGGGGCCCCACAAGGGTGCGTTCTGAGCCCTCTCCTGTACTCCCTGTTCACCCACGACTGCGTGGCCATGCACGCCTCCAACTCAATCATCAAGTTTGCGGACGACACTACAGTGGTAGGCTTGATTACCAACAACGACGAGACGGCCTACAGGGAGGAGGTGAGGGCCCTCGGAGTGTGGTGTCAGGAAAATAACCTCACACTCAACGTCAACAAAACAAAGGAGATGATTGTGGACTTCAGGAAACAGCAGAGGGAGCTCCCCCCTATCCACATCGACGGGTCAGTAGTGGAGAAGGTGGAAAGTTTTAAGTTCCTCGGTGTACACATCACGGACAAACTGAATTGGTCCACCCACACAGACAGCGTTGTGAAGAAGGCGCAGCAGCGCCTCTTCAACCTCAGGAGGCTGAAGAAATTCGGCTTGTCACCAAAAGCACTCACAAACTTCTACAGATGCACAATCGAGAGCATCCTGTCGGGCTGTATCACCGCCTGGTACGGCAACTGCTCCGCCCACAACCGTAAGGCTCTCCAGAGGGTAGTGAGGTCGGCAGAACGCATCACCCGGGGCAAACTACCTGCCCTCCAGGACACCTACACCACCCGATGTCACAGGAAGGCCATAAAGATCATCAAGGACAACAACCACCCAAGCCACTACCTGTTCACCCCGCTATCATCCAGAAGGCGAGGTCAGTACAGGTGCATCCAAGCAGGGACCGAGAGACTGAAAAACAGCTTCTATCTCAAGGCCATCAGACTGTTAAACAGCCACCACTAACATTTAGCGGCCGCTGCCAACAAACTGACTCAGCTCCAGCCACCTTAAAAATGGGAATTGATGGAAATTATGTAAAAATGTACCACCAGCCACTTTAAACAATGCCACCTAATATAATGTTTACATACCCTACATTACACATCTCTTATGTATATGTATATACTGTACTCTATATCATCTACTGCATCTTGCCATCTTATGTAATACATGGACCACTAGCCACTTTAAACTATGCCACTTTATGTTTACATACCCTACAGTACTCATCTCATAGGTATATACCGTACTCTATACCATCTACTGCACCTTGCCTATGCCGTCTGTACCATCACTCATTCATATATCTTTATGTACATATTCTTTATCCCTTTACACTTGCGTGTATAAGGTAGTAGTTGCGGAATTGTTAGGTTAGATTACTTGTTGTTATTACTGCATTGTCGGAACTAGAAGCACAAGCATTTCGCTACACTCGCATTAACATCTGCTAACCATGTGTATGTGACTAATAAATTTGATTTGATTTGATTTGATAATCTACTATTATGTATTGATTTCTTTATGCAGTGTGCACTGACCAAAACACCGGAATAATTATCACTGTGAATCAATTTAATGTTTATTTGTGTGTCAATTAATCCCATAAGTAAGGGATGGGTTGCCAACTGGTGATTTGACACGAAAATTAAAATGTAATTCATTCATTCATAGAATAGATTACCTTAACCTGAGTTTAGGTACAAAGTATCAAGTGATTTTAATCACTACCATGTTAGAATATTTTACTCCACTACATTCCTAAAGAAAATAATGTACTTTTTACTCTATACACTTTCACTCGTTACAGTCGTTACATTTTGATTGCTTAGCAGGCCAGTTGTGGTCCAATTCGTATCAAGAGAACATCCCTGGTCATCCCCACTGCCTCTCATTTGGCAGACTCCCTAAACAAATGCTTCGTTTGTAAATTATGTCCGAGTGTTGGGTGTGACCCTGGCGATCCATAAATCAAAAAAAAATAAATCATGCCGTCAGGTTTGCTTAATGTAAGGAATTGAAATGATTTATACTTTCACTTTTTATTTTGATACTTAAGTATATTTGAGCAATTACATTTACTTTTGATACTTAAGTATATTCAAAACCAAATAATTTGACTTACTCAAGTAGTAATTTACTGGGTGACTTTCACTTGAGTAATTTTCTATCTTTACTTTTACTCAAGTATGACATTGGGTACTTTTTCCACCACCGAATAGCATTTCCTTGAAGTTAGCTAGCAAGGTATAAATAAGTAAGCTGACAGAGACATATATTTCGTCGTCCATTCGAAAGGTTCCCTGGGAGATTTCCCACGTGTCATAGTCCCACTGACGCATTGCCATTCCAGTGTGTTGTTTTCAGTGTGGTCGATGAGGTGGCACATCTGGACATCGTTTGACAGTACCTTCGAAAAGTGCTATGATGCGAACTTCAAGAAAACTCGATTGGGTTAACAATCTAAATGTATTGAAACAGTTGCTAGTAGATCGTCTCGCAAAAAAAACTACACAAGCGAGTTAGCTAACATTAGTAGCTATACTCTGCCAGGCCTGTGCCTGCCAACTCAGCTCGCTAGCTACGATACTAAGTTATTATTCCACTTGAGAAAAGTGATTAAACTAATGACACATTTTCCGGTCTCTGTTCGCAGCAAGGCTATCATGAAGTTTCGAGAAGAAAACTGACAAATACATGGCGTTCCGAAAAAGTTAGCTACCCAGTTGCTACGTTTTATACTATTTTAGCTTTCCTAAGCCACGCAAACATAGCACACTGACAAAGGGTTGCCATTAACGTTACTAAGGAAACTAACGTTATCGTTAGCTAGTTCTACTGGTAGACGGAATCACAGGTCCGAATGCCAAATCGTACTGCAATGTCAACGCTAACGGACAACCGGTCTTGAACTAGCGATTATGATCTCTGGTATAAAAATGATCTAAAATCACGTCTTCTGTTAACATATAATCTCCAAATCAAAACATGCTGAAAATGTGGTTAGTTACCGGTTGTTAGCTAGCTAACCTTGAAGGCCCAGGTAGTAGTGGCTGGCTTGGCTTCTTCTACCTCCAGAAGGCTAAACGATGTAGCCGTGAGCTAAGATGAGGCTTAGCAACTCCCTTTTCCTCCGTGGGTTGTTGTGGGCTCATTGACCTGGCTGAGGGCCCGCCCGGCTAACCATAAAGCTAACGTGAGATAGCGGATGCAAGTCTTTTCACACATCCTTACCTGTGGCACTCTCGTATGAACCGTTTGACGAAAAGCTAGATAGAAACAATCCCACAGATACTGCTGAGTTGTCTCCCCAACCGAAGCCTTCTGTTTCGAGTCCGACCGAGGTGCTGATTGAGTGATGCAATGACGTAAAATGGTCTCGCCTCTTTAGACAGTAAAAAAAAAAAAAAATCTAATACTGGACCACAAATTGAACAATAAGTTACGAGAATTGTTATACGAACACGCAATAGGTTATAAGATTAATTTGCTAAATATATATTTGTTAAACAAGCTACTAAACTTGCATTATTGCTCGTCTGTCAAAACGAAAAATCATTTATACACTTTAATTAGGACCATTTGCTCGGATTAACATTTTTTGAGCATGCCATTTTCGTCATATTTTTCCAAACAATCCATATAGGCAAACGGTTACCACCCAAATACAGTTGCTCGTTTCCCTGTACTGATTTTGAAACCCTGTGTGGAACATGCTTCCTTTTACCGTTCAAATTCTGGTAAGAGTTGGGTCCTTTTCTAATAACGTACTTTTTACATGGTTTGACTGGAGAACAGTTGTACAATTTCAACCATCCAAAAACATTATGTACATACCAATAATTGCTTCTATGGAAAGGCTATATTAGTGCAGGGCTGGCAGTCAAGAAATGTGACAACGCTTTAGACCAGTCCATTTCTAGATCTAATTTTGGCCAGTCTCCATCAAGCACCATCAGGGCACGACCCTTAAAAATCAGCCCTCCAAATGGTTTATAATCTTGAACACTATTTAAAAACAGAAACATGAGAAATTCATACTGCAAGCAGCCTTCCCACATACTGTGTACGTTTAATTCAGACGTTCAATGGCAAAACTACAATGACAGTCCAATTTAGAATAACAAAAACAAACCATTGACCCCTAAGTAAAAAGTAGGCCAATCTCCTTTGACACTTCTCCTCTAGACAAGTTGCTCTTAGTCAAATTTAATATGGTTACCTGAAAATGTCAAATTAGGTTTTGCTGCTCTCTAGTGCCATTATGTAGTAGCAATAACCAGATGCTGAACCAAGTCTATGACGCTGACGAAAAGACTTACAATGGTCGTTACTTTTTTTTTTAAATAAACGTGCAATATTAAGCAGAGCCATATTGCTGTAGTGAAATTCTGAATTAAGACACCGACTTCCTGTGTCAAAATAGAAATAATCCAGTTAAAAATCACCTCAACAATCCAATCAAGTTTCAAATTAACTTAAAATCGAGATGAATATGTCCTTATTTGATAGGAGTAGCCAATGGGAGGCTACTTTAACCATGAGAAGAGGAGAGGCGCCTAGAATGCAAAGAGTCATAGAAAAATGATCAAGCGATGGTAAAAACAGAAGAAAAACATTTTATAAAATCTTATCTTTACACCTAAAAGAGCAATATGGATGTTGTCATTGCTACAAAAATGATTTTATGTGAATGGCAAAACAGACACGCCAAAACTGGCTTATGGGGTTTCCTTAAAGAAAAATATTCTAAAAAACCTTGCGTCTTTATAGACCACAGCTAACGCATAAAATACATTAATTTTGGTACAAAAAAAATAAACCATTAAAAATCAGTTTGAATGACAGGTCACCAAACTGTTCAGCTCCAACTTTTGTGGCACACTTAAAGAAAAGTGTATTAAAACCACAGATTTGTTAAAAAAAATAAAAAATAAAAGTGTTTATGCAAAAGAATCCCTGGATTTTAATTCAAGCCAGTCTTTTCACTTTTTTTTCGCCATATTTCGAGGGGAACCTTTCAGCAAGTCTCGGATTCGAAGGTATGTACCGGTGGCCTCAGCAACTTCTGTGAATTCTGGCGTGTCCTCAAAAGGAATAATGCCATGTGCGAACCTACTCCGGTGAGGCACGGCTGTTACCTTCCCCATAGAGTCAGACAGATCTCCCTCGACAGCATCCTGATCTGAGGGGTCTGGCTGACGGCTCTCTTGTTGGACTGGTGTTTGCAGCAAGCTGGGCCTCTGTGCAAGCACATTGCCTCTATCTGCAGCAGCTTCAGGACTCATAGGACTCTCCTCTTGGACTGGTGTTTTCAGCAAGCTGCTCTCATCTTCAACCACCTTGCCTTTATCTTCAGCATCATCTTGACATTTGCTAGAAGATGGATCAACACTGATCTGCTCATCACTGTTGTGGCTGGAAACCTCCACAGATCCCTCCTTTTCCTCATCTTCAGCCTCACCTTCCTCCATTTCAGTTTCAGTGTCGACTTGGGCAGGTGTGGAGACGCTGGGCGAGCTGGGGAGGGGTGTTCCAACAGCTGGTGTCTCAGAGTCACTGTTGGTGGTGGTGTCAGCATTTTCCAATGCAGCCCAGATCAGCCTCTGCTGCTCCTCTAGCTCCTCCAGTGTCAGCTCTTCCTCCTCCCCACCTACAGACTCCTCACCCACTCCCACAGTGCGTCCCCGTAGAGCCGGTGAACCATTAGTGGGTGTGGGGGGAGGTGTTCCCTTAGGAAGAGGGGGTGGAGTGGGAGTGGCTGGTGGTGTACCATGAGGTAAGGGAGGTGGTGAACCAAAGGATGGTGAGTCAGGGGGCAGCGGGGGCTGGAACTGGAAGCTGTCTGAGCTCCGGTGGCGGCGAGGTGTAGTATCCTGGTCTGGAAACAGACACTGACAAGCGTTATGCACTGCCAGAGCAGGGAGGCCATTGCACACATACAACATAAGTGACTTTTGTTTTCTGCAAACAGACAGACCGACCACCCAGTCATGACAGTGAATAGCAAAATGATCTGCTGGTTGCAATAGAGTAATTGGTTATACATTGTATTCAGACACCTGGAATAATAACACCGCTACCTGAATCAACATCCATATCTGAACTCCTGGCATCAGATCTCCTTTTCTTCGTCTGCTGGGGAGTTGATTCGGATTCATGCAGTCTCTTATTGCAGTTGGCACCAGGCTATTGGCAAATATATTACTTTATAGTGTGCACATATACAGTGGACAAACAATTTATTAAAATGTGGAATAGGAGAATTGTAGTTACCATTGGAAAATTGTTAGACAGATAGTCAGCAAAATTCTGCTTCATATGGTTATGCTGTATTGGAATAGAGCCATATAGCCTGTAGTCCTAAAAGTCAGGGGAAAATGTTGGTTGTAAAGGTCTACAAGTGGTGGCAAAGATCGGTATGCTTGTACCCTAATGATGGACAGCAAACTGATTTCAAGAAGACTTACATCCTTCACACTAGGTGGTGCAGATATATTGAAGCCTGGGAAATCTACTAGCTTGGAAACATCATAGGAAATGCTTTGTCCATGGTCGACCTCTGTTAGTTCTCCATCTTTTGACACTATAAAGGGTGAACACAGTTTAAATACATAGCAGCCCAATATTAATTAAGAATCAGAAAAGATCAGTGATTCAACAAAAACTGCAAGGCAAGTGTTTAGTAAAGTGGTTATGGTCTCTCCGGGTGAAATCTTACCCTTCCCATCATATAGCGTGAGACCCGAGTTCTCCATCTCTGCCTCCTTAAGCCAGCCAGGTGGGTAGCCTAACCGCCTCATGCGGTAGATGTGAGGGGGTAGTGTGTTCATTTCAACTCCCAGTGCAGACATCAGCTCCTCACTGATCAATGCCAGAAACACAAGCAAAGGTTAACAGATTTGTGATACCAAAAACCCTAGTTCTACAACTTCACTTAAACCTTGCAATAACTGAAAACAAATTAGTCTCTTCTTGTGTCAGTGTCTTCAGACATTTCAAATGTGCCTTGCCTCATGATTCCAGGTTTGTATCTGGCAAATCGCTCCTCCACTTCCTCAGCATGGTAACGCTGATTGCTCAGGTTGCCCTGGTTACCCTGAGAAAACTCCTTCCGCTTCTCATTGATTCTGGCCATGTCCTTTGGCTAAGAAGAAACGAACAGAGCTGTTGATCACGTGTCAAACCTGGTTTTAAGCTCTTCTGTCTGCCCATGGTAAGTAAACAACTTCCATGTTATAAGATGTATATTAAAGTAAAATGATATTCAAGACTTACCTGAGGACAGTCTCGCAGTTGATGACCATCCAACCCACAGTTGAAACAACAAGGCTTAGGTCTGTAGTATAGGCACAAAAGCAACAATAAAATGTACAGATATTTCCTGCATAAACTAAATCTCTGCTATACCTTTTCTCTTTCATCTGTACTTCCTGTCCATCTAAGGCGATGACCTGGCTGAAGACCTGCTGATATCTTTGCAACAATTAAGGAACTCAATTAAATGATGCAACTGTAGGTTCAACGTGCGTAACAAAACACTGCACACTTCTTTACTCATATACCGACTACCACGTACATTAATACACACAATGAAAGATAGAAAAGATAATGGTTCAAAAAGTGAGATTTCTTTTCAGTTGATGTTCTCCAACAATGAAAGCTGGATTCTACACTGAAATGTGTCATTTTAGAAAAAATAAGTGACTGAAGGACACAGGGCTGTCCACAGAGAGCAGAGCAAGCAGTGTTGAGGATACTTTGGAACCTCCCATCCTTCTGTCTGCTGGGGGTTATCATTAAGCAGGGGCTGTCCAAGTTTGTCCACACAGAAACTGGTGAAATATAGGACACTTCCCACCATCTGTGAAAAAGAGACACACAAATATATCCAGACAAACAAATGCAAATGGTGCATTTTACAAGACATGCAGGGGACAGACACCTAGATTGTCATTAAAACATTTTTTTTTTAATTAAAACACCCACACTGAAGGCCTCCTTAATCTTTTTGATGCCACAGCTCTTGGTCTTCTGATCTTCTTCCATAATGAAACTTGAAGACTGCATGTGGAAGGAAACAGATGTGAAATATTTTCCTTGTAAAACATATTTTCTTCTTTGAAGCTTGAGCAAGACCATCTCCAAATCCGAAGATGTACCTGAGGGTTGACATTGCCGGAGGGATTTCCTTTTTCAACTTCTCCATGCGGCTGATGTTTCTGAACAATGCTACAGATGGAGTCTTCAATTTCTTGACGGCATTGCCTGGGAAAATAAGATTAACAGTTCACATGTTAACACCCATAGACATAGAAATAAAGTTACAAAAATCATTGGAGAAATTGACTAAGAAACCAAAAAAAAATCCTACTTTGAGATGCTATTATTTGCGAAAAGGATCTGTAGAAGAGGCCCATCAATCTTGATGTTTTCAACATTAATGCCACTGGAAGAAAAATATTTGAATGAGGACATTACACACAGGTTATGCCTGTAGTGAGTAGCACATCGATAACTTACCTTGGCCTTGTCAAAACTTTCAATTTTCTCTTCAACTCTTGATGTGGACAATAGGTTAAAGAAAAATAATACTGAGGCATTTTTGATCAAAACAAAATAGACATCGAGCACGTTCAACCAATCTGCT
The DNA here is from genome assembly GCF_045679555.1 of Salvelinus alpinus. Taxonomy (NCBI): domain Eukaryota; kingdom Metazoa; phylum Chordata; class Actinopteri; order Salmoniformes; family Salmonidae; genus Salvelinus; species Salvelinus alpinus. The sequence goes on along the minus strand of NC_092090.1, from coordinate 73,408,185 downwards.
AGTTTGTTTGGAAAAGGTTATTCAGTTAACCACAAACTATTTATATTTGGATGAATGGAAAGTGGATCTGCTTCTAGCATTGTACATAAACTAAGCAGTGTTTATTCAAGAGTGTGACTAAATGTAACAGTTTTAGGCTGACGTTATTCCTCCCCACCAGACTTGGGAGTTACTAGACGATTAAACTCAACTCCACGATTAACGATGTTGAGTGGCGACTAGTGCCAGATGTCACATAAAATTAAGGTTTTGTTATGTGTAATTGCAGATTATTCTTTCGGTCCTGAAATCAGTAGTTTTTAATAAAATTAAGTTATGTGATGTCGGAGCTCCAGTTCACCCACACTAGTTGCCGCTCAAATTCATCGTAAATTGTTGAGTTTATTCGGCTAGGGAGTTAGCGTGCTAGTCTTGTCTAGCTATTTGTCAATTCGTAGTAAACGTCGATTTTTTTTGCATGGGTTCTAACTAGTATGTTTTTTAGCTGCGATGACAAAATTGTTTGCAAGCTAGTGAGCTGAAATGCTGTCAAGAGGCAGGTCCAGTGACTGGTTGAGCGGTGAAATAAAGATGTCTCGTTTGCTAGCTAAAGTTAGGCCATAGACATGGTGGCTAGCTAGCACCCGCTAGCTTCTCACACAAGGATATTCTCTTCTATTAGACCACGGATTGTCTCCTCACACTCCTCCAATCTTTCACTGAGCTCAGAGCCTTCCTCTCCACCTTCCTCCGTGAACCGAATGTGAGTAGCAACAGGCATACTCTCTTCCAATTGTTCAAAGAGCTCACAGTCACCAAAATCAACCTCCGCCATCTTCACTCTGTTGTTGCTGGCCAGAGTTCAGAGGTCAAAACTTTATCACGCAAGAGCGTTGATTGGTTGTTTTATGCCACATGTTCAAGGGACACCATAAAACAGATATTTGGATATAGTGACCACGTTTACATGCGCACAGTTTTAGGGATAGTAGCTCATATCCCGCTTAAGGTCGTATTCGGGATAAACTGTTTACATGCACCTGTGTTATCCTACTTACAAGTATCCCTGTATCCATGAATAAACAGAATATTCCTAATTTAAATTCATATTGGTTAAATGGAATAATAACTGAAATATGGACACTGACTGTAGGCCTATACATTTTCACATGTAGCGTAATATAATATTAACTGCAATAAAATCATACAACAAATGTTAATTTTGTCTCGGGAACAGGAGTGGAGAAATATGATATCTTTCTTTCACCATCTCTTGAGAAAATGTGAATGCGTGTCTGTCTTATCGTTGACACTTGTTATGCAAGCAGACAGTATTTCAACCACATAAAATATGCACCCAAGACCAACTGAAGTCTTATCAGAAACGTGTTTCATCGTTTTCTCAGCTTTTCATTTCCTTAAAACTGGTCAAACTGATGACATTTTGCACAATAACAATATTTCCACTGTTTTTGTGTTTTCTCCCTCGTCCTTAAAGGAAACAGACAACTGTACAGGTGTTAACTAAACTGAACTAAAATATAAACAAATGTAAAGTGTTGGTCCCATGTTTCATGAGCTGAAATAAAAGATCCCAGACGTTTTCCATACACACAAAATTCTAATTTTTCTCAAATTGTGCACAAATTTGTTTACATCCCTGTTAGTGAGCATTTCTCCTTTGCCAAGATAATCCATCCACCTGAAAGGTGTGGCATATCCAGAAGCTGATTAAACAGCATGATCATTACACAGCCACCTCCAAAGTTGTTTAGAGAATCTGTCAGTACATCCAAACGGCCACACAACCGCAGACCACGTGTAACCACAGCAGCCCAGGACCTCCACATTAGGCTTCTTCATCTGTGGGATAATGTGAGACCAGCCACCCTGACAGTTGATGAAACTGTGGGTTTGCACAACTAAAGAACTTCTGAGAACAAACTGTCAGAAACCGTCTCAGGGAAGCTCATCTGCGTGCTCGTAGTCCTCACCAGGGTCTTAACCTGACTGCAGTTCGGTGTCGTAACCGACTTCATTGGGCAGGTGCTCACCTTCAATGGCCACTGGCACACTGGAGAAGAGTGTGCTCTTCACAGATGAATCCGAGTTCAACTGTTCCAGGCAGATATCATGGGCAATCATCAGCTATGGACAGCGAACACAATTGCATTGTATCGATGGCAATTTGAATGCACAGAAGTACTGTGACGAGATCCTGAGGCCCATTGTCGTGTCATTCATCTGCCGCCATCACCTCATGTTTCAGCATGATAAAGCATGGCCCCATGTTGCAAGAATCTTTACACAATTAATGGAAGCTGAAAATGTCCCAGTTCTTCCATGGCCTGCATACTCACCAGACATGTCACCCATTGCGCATGTTTGGGATGCTCTGGATGGAAGTGTAAGACAGCGTGTTCCAGTTCCCGCCAATATCCAGCAACTTCACACAGCCATTGAAGAGGAGTGGGACAACATTCCACAGGCCAGAATCAACAGTCTGATGAACTCTATGCAAAGGAGATGTGTCACGCTGCATGAGGCAAATGGTGGTCACACCAGATACTGACTGCTTTTCTTATCCACGCCCCTACCTTTTTTATAGGTATCTGTGACCAACAGATGCCTATCTGTATTCCCAGTCATGTGAAATCCATAGATTAGGGCCTACTGAATTTATTTCAATTGAAAAATCTTTGACATTGTTGCATGTTGCGTTTATATTTTTGTTCAGTGTAGATTACTAATGCATTCATTCTATCATGTAAAACATTATTCTGGTGAGCACTACTTTATAGTCTTCTGGGGCAACAAGTTATGACAGAAGATAAGCTGCATGTATCTGACTATAGTTGACAAACAAATGGCCTACCAAATGTCAGAAATTATAATATGACCTTCCAAATGTTGGAAATGATAAGGGACAGATCGCAATTTACTGGGGTGATGGGTGTTTTTTTATTGGGCACAGGTGTGTGTTGTTTTTCCACTGGTTTACATTCACTATTTGCAGGTTTAACTATATAATTCTTCCTTCCTAGACACATTTCCTCATCTACTTGCATGTGGTTCTCCTATATCAAGGTGTTTTAGTACTTCCCTTATGCACTACGCTTTTCCATGTGCTAACTTTTACTATACCACAGGTCACTATAGTTTACCAGTCTAACGGTCTATCCGGCACTCCATCCACCATTCATAGTGACAATTGTGGTAGGTGGATCGTTTGTCCAGATCTGCAATAGGCTAACTAGCAATCATGCCACATATAAAATAATTTAAAGCTGCATCAATTGTAATATGAATCCACAAGAACAAATAGGCAGCGGAGAGGCCAGGTGCATCATTGCGCATGAAAGAACAGTGAAGACATGAGACACACAGCTCAAAAAGCTCCCCTTTTGATCTTGTTAGGGACAATACAATTATCCTACCGAGACTAGCATAGAACACCACAATGCAATGAATAATTGCATTTTATTGTTTTCAAGTGAGTACAAAATTCTACTCTAGGCTACATTGAAAATGTAATTTGAATAACAACAAAAATGTGGCCACATATGCTCCCGGCAGACCCAGTTATTCAGGAAAGCAGGCCCAGTTATAAGGGAATTCTTAACACACACTCTGCCTCCTTTCCAATCCGGGCAGCTATTCTTTGCGCATTTGGAACCCAACACTTCAATATAGGCTAAATATTTATCATTTAACTTTTAAAATGTATTACCTTTTATATGTGTCATAAACACAACCAGTCACCATGTTTTAATCTGATTAGGGTACTTAAAAAGTCTCCTGTAGGCCTGAACATGTTCATCCAAAATATACATTTCACCATTCTCAAAATGGCTTGGCATTAACCAGGTTTCCATCCAACCTTTTTATGAGAGTAAAGTAGCCTACACGTCGGATAAAAAATAATAATGACATCAAGTCAATTTGATGGAAACGCAATTTTGATGCACCAGGGTTCCCCTTAGCCGGTAGGTCTAATTGCCAGCTAATAGCCAGCTGTTAAAATTGTAGCTGGCCATATTGTCCAGGATTGGCTTTGACGCAGCCACAGTAGGCCACTTCCTATTCAGATAGGATGTCATTTTTAAACGTACATTTATTTATATGTTTTTATCAGTATTGTATATCATTGTCAGCCTATTTATTAATCAAAACCAGTTCTATAAATAGGCCTATGCACACCTGTTTTATTTCATTCTGTTGAGACATTTTCATTGGCTAAATTACATTTGATCTGTCTTTTTAATTGTGTGCTCTCTTTGGCCAAATTAAGTTCCAACTGTAGATCCAATGCTGTGTTCGCCACAATATAATAGCCTGCTCATATTTTCCACCTTTCATTTAACTAGGCAAGTCAGTTAAGAACAAATTCTTATTTACAATGACGGCCTACCCCGGCCAAACCCTAACCTGGACGGTGCTGGCCTAATTGTGCGCCACCCTATGGGACTCCCAATCACGGCCGGTTGTAATACAGCCTGGAATCGAACCAGGGTCTGTAGTGACACCTCTAGCACTGAGATGCAGTGCCTTAGACCACTGAGCCACTCGGGAGTCCCATAAAATGGCTTGACTTACTTTTGATATTACCCTAATCAAGTTTAAAAACGTTTGTTAAGGTTTGGTATGGTGTGGCTATTATTAAGCTTTAGCTACTGCAGGCCTATGATATGAAGGCAGTTCACACTGGCACTCCAACTGACTCTGACAGTTGAACTTATCTTTATACAAAATATTCTGATAAAAAAATCACCTTCTGTAAGTCTATATCTGTATAGCAGACACACTAGCCATCTGACATAGAGAGATCGATAGCGATATGCTGGTGGCATGCTACGACACCGACATGCATTTCTTTATCTCTCTGGGGCTTGGCCTAAGCTTCTCTTCCTTTATATACAGTATATACATTTTTTTATTTGAATATCATACAGTGGACACAATGCCCTGATGCATTTAGTGATCATATATCCGACAACTGAACCGTGAGGTGGACAATTATTGTTTTCGGAAAGTAGCCTAAAAACAATTTTAAAAATAGGCTATACAGTTTTCCATATGCTACACATCTAAACCCAAGGAATAGTGTTTTTATAATTTGTTATAGGTTTATTATGAGGACGCATAAATGTGGCTCCTTTGGCCAAAATCCCTAGTCTATTGATGGCGCATCTGAATGCATATGGATGTCTGGTAAATTTCTCAAATGTCCGGTAAATTTAAATCTTCATGTTGTCAGGAGCCAAATTTTCCCAAAGGAAACTCTGAAATGCACGTATTGTTTTTATGCAAATGAAAAAATATTTGCATGAAAATCTGTCTCCAATTGGATGGAAACCTAGCTATAGACACTCTAACCTGCTCCAGAGCGCTCAGGATCTCAGACTGGGGCTAAGGTTAACTTTCCAACAGGACAAGACACCGCAGGAGTTGCTTCGGGATAAGTCTCTGAATGTCCTTGAGTGGCCCCAGCCAGATCCCGGACTTGAACCCGATCGAACATCTCTGGAGAGACCTGAAAATAGCTGTGCAGCAACACTTAATACATTTGCAAAAAATAAACTGTTTTTTCTTAGTTTTTTTTCTATGGGTTATTGTGTCTAGATTGATGAGCGAAAAAAACTATCTAATCAATTTTAGAATAAGGCTGTAACGTAACAAAATGTGGAAAAAGTCAAGGGTCTGAATACTTTCTGAAGGCACTGTATCTGGTGTTTTTGAGACACGGATTTGCAGATTGACTGAGAGGATAAATCGTTTTTGTTTTGGCTAGCTGACTAATGTTTTTGTTTGAAAAATGCATCTGGACACTTTTTTGTTTCACCTGGCTGCCAGTTCCTAATCCTTTGATAACATACTTTCAGGTGTGGCTTGAAGCATGGAGGGAATGGGAGATTGAGGAATATAGCAGTGCTAAGGCAGAGGGCTCGTAATGAGGACGACTGGCTACTATTCTGAACTGTGTGGTGAGCTTTCTGGTACTCGAGCTGCTGGGGCATCGCCCAGTCCAGTGGCTTTAAGACTCAGTCTGGTCCCCAGATTTGCCCTCTGCTCATCTGCAGGCTCCATCACTATCATCTACCATCCTCTGACCAGCTCCCTCCACTCAAGCCATGAACTGACCCTCTCAATCTTCAGAGGAATTAGCATTCAAAGGCTTGGCCTCTATTGGTAGACCTGTCATGATACTATATATTGCTTGTTTGTTTCTTGCTCTTGAAGCGCTTCGAGAACTATTCAAATTTGAGAAAACGTGAAATGGCAGAGCGATTTCTGCATATTGCAACTTTAATATAGTTGGTTCACAGTTGGATTTGCTATTTTAAGCTGCGGGTGATGATCATATCTGGTGTGGATGGACAAAGTCAACATGCGTGGCCGGTGTTGTCAGCATGTTACGGTACACAGTGAGAGGATAAAGGATTGAAATCCCATCAGACTTTTCATACCAAATCCAAATTGGACAACTTTAAACACAGGATACAATGATCGAAATGAGCCTGTGCTGGTCTATGTTACACCGGGCCTAGATTCCATCCCTTCAGCGTTAACCCGTGATAACTGACAGCTGCACTGCATATAATGTATTTTTTAAATAAAATAAAAAAATACATTGTGTACAGATGTCTTTTTTGTTGTAACATACAAGCATAACACACGTCTTTAAGTGTCCCATACACCAATACAGAAACATTACCAAGCTGTTATTTTTTGTTTTATGTTATTAAATTGTCATCATATTGTAACTATGTACCTAAAGAAGACTGTTTCATTCCAAACAACCAACAAGTGCCCCGCATCACCCCTGGAAGTTTTGGCTGATGGCATCTCATTTAATAATTACCCGGCTAACATTAATATTTGTTTTGCATATTGGTGCTATAAAACATAATTTTTTTAATTGACACTGGACAATTTCAAAGTGAAGATAATCTGCTCCATCAAATAACCAGTGCTCTACATATTGGACTACATTCTCTGTATAGCATAAAATCTTACCCCTTCCTTGTTTCTCTGCCAGAGCTTCTTCCTTTTCTTCTCCTGCTCTTCAAACTTCATGAGTTGACAGTAGAAGGATTGTCATGTAGCCACAGTACAGTTGAAACCCAAGGACAATTTGACATAGCTTGAAATCCAGTCTGTTAAGCCTGAAATCCAGTCTGTTTGTGCTAACATTCCACCCCTTGCCAGTTCTTGTCATGCCAAACAGGACTAGCAACGAGTGTAATGTTAGCACAGACAGACTGGATTTCAGGCTACATTTGACATGGTCCATAATGACCATCTATCTAGAGCAGACTGTCTCCTCTAATCTCAGACTATATAGTTATATACAACAGTACAATACACTGAAATACATTTAAATTCACCAGCCGGGGCACAACCATGCATAACTGTACATGCTGACATACATGTTTTAACAATGAAAGCTGAGTCAGTTCTGACAGTTCTAAGTCATTCCTTATCCAATAATTCCATGTAAACCTCAGTATACACAGATCATGTAGGTTATGAAAAGACCAGTTCATATTTAATCTGTTCCAATTCCATCTCAATAGTCTGTAGTGTACTCTTGTAGTGTTCCCTGTTGTTTCTGGATCACTAAAGCTGATTTGACTAGACCCCCTCACAGGAACCAAAAGGGTGTGATTTCACTGGGTGTCACAAGTAGTCTTTAAAAGAAATACAGTATAAAGACAGGCAGTTGGAGTCATGCAGGGGTGGAAAGAGTACTGAAATATCCTACTCAAGTAGAAACATTGTTACCTTAATGACATTTTACTAATATGCAAGTAGGATTTAGCCTGGTACAAAAAGTGGGCTCCAGAGACATGAAGCCTAACTGCACCAGAAATTACATTAGAGAACATTTGTGACTGCTTGATGAATTTTACCACTGGATTTGACCATTTTGAGATCACAAAATGTCATTTACAACCGATATTTCACCAGGCTATTGTGAAGGGGCATTTTATTAAATTATTTGTCAATAATTGAGCCTGATCCATGTCAAGAGCAGTCATGTAATTTGTTGTTAATGGACTTCAAATCTTTGGGCATTAGCCATTTCCAGATTAAGCCTAAGTGTGCATTTTACCATTCACGTTCCAGTGTTAATTAATCAATGCTGTTTGCATCCTCTCTCAGCAAAGACCCTTTGGAAATACAATGTTTGTTACACCAACATCATTTTTGTTGCTGTGTAAAAAGCATGTATGGCCTAAACAAACACCTGGGACCACTTCAACACAAATTGAATTTTATTTCAAGAACATATGTACGTTTATTTTTCATTCTTTCCATGAAACCATCAGATGCCTGGTAGACATCTTAGTAATATGATCCACTGTTTTACATTTCCATTCAGTAGAAAGGAAACAAAGACAACACTACATATTGAGATTAGGATTCAGATCAATTTGTAAAGAAACTTGGTAAATGAACATAAACAGAATAATTATACTTTATCTACATAATGTTCCATTTCAAACCATCCAAAATATATATATTTTTTTGTAAAAAACAGATATGCAATCACATTTCTCAAACAGAAATCTAAATCCAGCCAGCATCACTGTCATTAAACTATTGCATAATTCTGAAAAGATGTACACTGAGAAAAACTCGGCATCTATTTACATGAGAATGTTTAAAAGACGTGAGATTGTTTCTAAATAAAATGACAGATCCAATGCAACAACATCCATGCAAGCTTGAGTGTTAGCTGTGAGTGGAGAGACCAATGAGAAAGAAAGCAAGGGCAAGGCAGTGCATGGTTTGGCATTAGATGGTGTCCATGCCCCGTGAGAATGAAGATCCGAAGCCTAGTCCCATGCCTCTTTGAGTGTGGGTCTGGGACCTGGCCATCTCATACTGAACGTCCAGGTTATGGAACATCTCCTCCTGCTGCTGCAGGGTCTTCAGGCCTTCGTCATTGAGTGGCTTTGAGGCCTCGCCTTCCTCTTCCCCCTGACAGGACAGAAACCACAGTGTTAGAAATGCAAGGCTCTGCAGCATGGTACACACTCGAATGAGAAAATAAAAGGACTCCGTTATACATACTTTGATGCCCATCAGTTTACGAAATTTAACATTTTGGTCCTTATTTCCGAAGTTCAGCTTCTCCCACAACTCAGCTGTCTGTGACTTGTCCTTCAAAACAAACAATTTGCATGTATTAGTAACTTGCAACAATCATGCCACCATAAGCAAAGTTGCATGTTTTTCTCAATATTTATTTTCATTAAGTCACTAGTTCTACATTCCGGATGTTACAAAGTAACCAGTCAAATAACCAGTGCTCTACGTATTGCACTACATAGCATAAAATCTTACCCCTTCCTTCTTTCCCTGCCAGAGCTTCTTCCTTTTCTTCTCCTGCTCGGCAAACTTCATGGGGTTGACAGCAGAGGGATTGTAATAACTGGGCACAGCAATGCCAGTCTCTGCTAAGGTTCTGGCTTGTAGGGCTGCCATCTGCGCTGCCATGGCGATCTGGGGCGTGACCTGGGTCCCTGAGGCCAGGAGAGCTGCCACATTGAGGACAGGGTTGGTAGCAGCTGCAGCAGCAACTACTACTGTGTCAGACAGCAGGGGGGCTAGAACTAGAAATGCAAAAAACAAAGTGGGTCTATGTTAGTGACCCGTTTTTATGGTTTTCCTCATGGATAACATTTTTTTTGTAGGTGTAATTGATGGCCGAGGAGAGCGTCTCACCTGCAGGTACCTCCTGATGCTGCTGTTTCTCCAACATCTCCTTTTCTTTCTGCTCTTGCAGTTTCTTTGCCCTTTCCAACCTGGAGATAGAGGCAAGTAAAGAGTGTTCATATATCAGCCAGGCTTTAGGAGCAGATTGTCCGCTACTTTAACAAGTACAAGAAGTTCCGATACGACCTCCACGCAGCCATCAAACAAGCAATATAGGAATTAGGCGGAATCATACTACACTGGTTCCAATGCATGTGGCAGGGGAAGACCCAACTGACATCTGCCCAACGACGCCTCTCTTCTAGATGAACTCAATGCATTTTATGGATGCATAGACAATAACACCATACCATGCGTGAGCACCCCCACCGACCCAGAGGATTAGGAGAGCTCGCTCTGAGGCCGACATGCGGAAGGTCAATCGGGTCAACACTCACAAGGCCGCAGGGCTGGACGGCATTCTAGGGCGCGTTCTCTGAGCATGTGCAGATCAGCTGGCAGGCTTATTCATGTTCAATTTTCAACCTCTCCTTGTCCAGTCTGAAATCTCACTACCATAATGTCTGTTCTCAAAAACTAAGGCTTCATGCCACAATGACTACCACCGCTCTGTAGCACTCACATCTGTAATCATGAAGTGCTGAGAGGCTGGTTATGCACACAACTCCATCATCCTAGACCAGTGGTCACCAACTGGTTGATCGCAATTGACTGGTCGATCACCAAACATTTCTGTAGAAAACCCAACGATAAAGCCTTGAGGATTTTATTTTTTAATTAAACACACCTATAGGCCTACAGCTGGCCATAAACTGTAAAAAGAAGACTCGAACGCACACCAAAGTTAATACTGCGATGACTACGAGACTCAACGAATAGAGCAAAGAGCTGCTGTTTTATTGACTAAGTTGTTATTCAGCACTATATACACTTTTAGAAGCCATACAAATGTGCATTTACCTTAATTCCAGTCAAGCTACAACCAGCACTGACGCAGCAGTGAATGAGTATAGCATAATGTTCCGATAAGCTCGCACTGTATTAGCGGGTTGTGTTTTTTTTTCCCATATGAAGGAATATTTCACTTTCTCTGGTCATAGGAGTGACATGAATTGCTGCACAAGGCAGAAATAATGTAGTGACTCTTGAGATTCACCATCAGCTGGAAGTCTGTGTCCCCTTTTCTCAGTGGAGGGAGGGAGAGCGGAGGGACGGTGAATCGGATGAGATGCAGCCTCAACGCTGCTTCCTCACTCCCCTCAGACTGAACAGATGCAGGCCTTCAGTCAGGTACATTTTTTAAATAATATTAAGCTCACTCAGCTGTGCCTCACAAGTAATACAACAAATTAGTCCTATGTACAGTGCATTCGGAAAGTATTCAGACCCCTGGACTTTTCCCACATTGTTACGTTACAGTCTTATTCTAAAATTGATTCAATTATTTTCCCCCCTCATCTACACACAATACATGACAAAGCAAAAATAATTAAATAAAAACTGAAATATCACATTTGCACAAGTATTCAGACCATTTACTCAATACTTTGTTGAAGCCCCTTTGGCAGCGATTACAGCCTTGAGTCTTCTTAGGTATGACGCAACAAGCTTGGCACACCTGTATTTGGGGAGCTTCTCCTATTCTTCTCTGCAGATTGTTTCAAGCTGTTAGGTTGAATGGGGAGTGTCTCCGCACAGCTATTTTCAGGTCTCTCCAGAGATGTTTGATCAGGTTCAAGTCCGGGCTCTGGCTGGGCCACTCAGAGACTTGTCTTGAAGCCACTCCTGCGTTGTCTTGGCTGTGTGTTTAGGGTTGTTGTCCTGTTGGAAGGTGAACCTTTGCTCAGGACCTCAGACTGGGGCAATCTAAAGCATGTTTTCCATCAAGGATCTCTCTGTACTTTGCTCCGTTCAGCTTTCCCTCAATCCTGACTAGTCTCCCAGTCCCTATTGCTGAAAAACATACCCACAGCACCATGCTTCACCATAGAGATGGTGCCAGGTTTCTTCCAGATGTGACGCTTGGAATTCAGGCCAAACAGTTCAATCTTGTTTCTCATGGTCAGAGACCTTTAGGTGCCTTTTGGCAAACTCCAAGCGGGCTGTCATGTGACTTATGAGGAGTGGCTTCCGTCTGGCCATTCTACCATAAAGGTCTGATTGGTGGAGTGTTATAGACAGGTGTGGCTTTCCAAATCATGTCCAATTATTTGAATTTACCACAGGTGGACTCCAATCAAATTGTAGAAACATAAAGGATGTTGAGAAGGTTGTCCTTCGACCATCACGTTCTTGGTCACCTTCCCGAACAAGGCACTTCTCCCCCGATTGCTCAGTTTGAACGGGCGACCAGCTCTAGGAAGAGTCTTGGTGGTTCCAAACTTCTTCCATTTAAGAATGGAGGCTACTGTGTTTTTGGGGACCTTCAATGCTGCAGAATGTTTTTGGTACCCTTCCCCAGATCTGTGCCACAACACAATCCTGTCTAGGAGCTCTACGGAGAATTCCTTCGACCTCATGGCTTGGTTTTTGCTCTGACATGCACTGTCAACTGTGGGACCTTATATAGACAGGTGTGTGCCTTTCTAAATTATGTCCAATCAATTGAATTCACCACAGGTGCTCCAATCAAGTTGTAGAAACATCTCAAGGATGATCAATGGAAACAGGATGCACCTGAGCTCAATTCCGAGTCTCATAGCAAAGGGTCGATATACTTATGTAAATATGGTATGTGTTTTTTAAATATTTTTTATAAATTAGCAAAAATGTCTAAACACCCGTTTTCGCTTTGTCATTACGGGGCATTGTGTAGATTGAGGATTTTTATTTAATCAATTTTAGAATAAGGCTGTAACGTAACAAAATATTGAAAAGGGGAAGAGGTCTGAACACTTTCCGAATGCACTGTACTAGAGGTCGACAGATTAATCGGAATGGCCGATTAATTAGGGCCGATTTCAAGTTTTCATAATCGGTAATCAGCATTTTTGGACACCGATCATGGCCGATTACATTGCACTTCACGAGGAAACTGCATGGCAGCCTGACTAACTGTTATGCGAGTGCAGCAAGGAGCCAAGGTAAGGTGCTAGCTAGCATTAAACGTATCTTATAAAAAACAATCAATCTTAACATAATCACTAGTTAACTACACATGGTTGATGATATTACTAGTTTATCTAGCTTGTCCTGCGTTGCATATAATCGATGCGGTGCCTGTTAATTTATCATTGAATCATAGCCTTCTTCGCCAAACGGGTGATTTAACAAGCGCATTCGCGTAAAAAGCACTGTCGTTGCACCAATGTGTCCCTAACTATAAACATCAACGCCTTTCTTAAAATCAATACACAAGTATATATTTTTTAAACCTGCATATTTAGTTAATATTGCCTGCCAACATGAATTTCTTTTAACTAGGGAAATTGTGTCACTTCTCTTGCGTTCTGTGCAACAGAGTCAGGGTATATGCAGCAGTTTGGGCCGCCTGGCTCGTTGCGGACTAATTTGCCAGAATTTTATGTAATTATGACATAACATTGAAGGTTGTGCAATGTAACAGGAATATTTAGACTTATGGATGCCACCCGTTAAATAAAATACGGAACGGTTCCGTATTTCACTGAAAGAATAAACGTTTTATTTACGAAATGATAGTTTCCGGATTTGACCATATTAATGACCTAAGGCTCGTATTTCTGTGTGTTATGATGTTATAATTAAGTTTATGATTGATATTTGATAGTGCAGTCTGACTGAGCGGTGGTAGGCAGCAGCAGGCTCGTAAGCATTCATTCAAACAGCACTTTCGTGCGTCTGCCAGCAGCTCTTCGCAATGCATCAAGCATTGCGCTGTTTATGACTTCAAGCCTATCAACTCCAGAGATTAGGCTGGTGTATCCGATATGAAATGGCTAGCTAGTTAGTAGCTAATAGCATTTCAAAAGTCACTCGCTCTGAGACTTGGAGTAGTTGTTCCCCTTGCTCTGCAAGGGCCGCGGCTTTTGCTTCGAGGGTGGCTGTTGTCGATGTGTTCCTGGTTCGAGCCCAGGTAGGGGCGAGGAGAGGAACGGAAGCTATACTGTTACACTGGCAATACTAAAGTGCCTATAAGAACATCCAATAGTCAAAGGTACATGAAATACAAATGGTATAGAGAGAAATAGTCCTATAATTCCTATAATAACCTCAACCTAAAACTTCTTACCTGGGAATATTGAAGACTCATGTTAAAAGGAACCACCAGCTTTCATATGTTCTCATGTTCTGAGCAAGAAACTTAAACGTTAGCTTTTTTACATGGCACATATTGCACTTTTACTTTCTTCTCCAACACTTTGTTTTTGCATTATTTAACTTCACTAGGGTAGGGGGCACTATTTTCACTTCCGGATGAAAAGCGTTCCCAAAGTAAACTGCCTGCTACTCAGGCCCAGAAACTAGGATATGCATATAATTGGTAGATTTGGATAGAAAACACTCTTAAGTTCCCAAAACTGTTAAAATAATGTCTGTGAGTATAACAGAACTGATATGGCAGGCAAAAACCTGAGAAAAATCCATCCAGGAAGTGGGATGTTTTTATTTTTGAAGTTTTCTATAGAATGCCATTACAGTATCCATTGACTTAGGACTCAAATTGCACTTCCCACAGCTTCCACTAGATGTCAACAGTCTTTAGAAATAGTTTCAGGCTTGTATTCTGAAAAATATGCGAGTAAGACCTCTCTGAATGAGTGGACACTGCAGTGGCCCAGAGCTTTTTCATGCGCGAGATCGAGAGCGCGCCTTTATTTACCTTTTATATTGACGACGTTATTGTCTGGTTGAAATATTATCGATTATTTAGGCTAAAAACAACATGAGGATTGATTATAAACATCGTTTGGCATGTTTCTACGAACTTTACGGATACTATTTGGATTTTTCGTGACTGCGTTTGAGCCTGTGGATTCCTGAACAAAACGGAGGTTTTTGGATATAAACAGGGACTTTATCGAACAAAACTAACATTTATTGAGTAAATGGGAGTCTCGTGAGTGCAACCATATGAAGATCATCAAAAGTAAGTGATTCATTTTATCACTATTTCTGACTTGTGTAACTCCTCTACCTGGCTGGTTACTGTTTGTAATGATTTGTCTGCTGGGCGTTGTTCTCAGATAATCGCATGGTATGCTTTCACCGTAAAGCCTTTTTGAAATCTGACAACGTGGTTGGATTAACAAGAAGTTAATCTTTAAACCGATGTATAACACTTGTATGCTTTATGAATTCTTATAATGAGTATTTCTGGGACGCTACCGTCACACGTCCCCTAGTGAGGTTAAACCAAATTTAACATGTTTCATTATTTATTTGAGGGTAAATTGATTTGATTGATGTATTATATTAAGTAAAATTAATTGTTCATGCAGTATTGTTGTAATTGTCATTATTACAAATAAAAAATATTATAATAATTTTTAAAAAATGTAATAAACGGCCGATTAATCGGTATCGGCTTTTTTTTGGTCCTCCAATAATCGGTATAGGTGTTGAAAAATCATAATCTGTCGACCTCTACACTGTACATATCTACCTCGACCACTCCAGTATCCCTCCACATTTTAAATATGGTATTGGAACTGACCCTGTATATAGCTACTTACCTTCTTGTGTTCTTATTTATTTCCATTTCTGGTGTGTTTTTGTTCTGATATTTTTAGTGCAACATTGATTTTGATTACTGCATTGTTGGGTTTGGAGTTTTTAAGAAAGGAATTTCACTGTACTGGTGCACATGGCATTAAAACATGAACTACCTAACAGACACTCAACAAACAAATCTTCAGGTCACAGTTCCTCTAAGTCACTGCAGTACCTTCTGGCCAGCGCCTCCTGTGCGTCCATGGCATTGTTTCTGCCCCGGAAAGCCGGGGGGCTCACAGACCTGCTACGACTCTTCTCTTTTCTGCGCACCTTATCAGTCTTCTTCTTCCGCTCCCTAAAGAGACATCATAGCGTTTCAAGATCCACAGAAAGATATGCATTCTCACACACACGGTTACAAACTGACAGAGGGGCATACATTAGGCACACAGGAGTGGTTACCAATAGGGGTGTGAACATGTAAACATATAGGGGAAAAAATCCCTACCCGAAACAATTTTTTTTAAACAAAATGACAACCACAGTGCAGTCATCACAAAACTACCACTAACAGGTCCTGACCATCATCGGAAAAAGTAACAATTACCTAATGCAACAATGCTGTAACGTTAGTAGGAGATATTAAACTTTTAAATTATTTGCCATAGATATAAAGTGCTCCGCACATCATCGTCGTTAACATTTGGAAAAATGGCAGAGTGAGACAGGGAAGTGACAGCAGCAACGTCCTGTATGGCAATACTTTGAAAAGTTCAATGAGAAGGTGATGAAATGCAAACTTTGTGGTGGAATTGAGCTACAGTGGCAGAACAGGTGCAATGCTGAAAGGGAGTCACCATGAGACCCAACCCGTTGCTGGTAGCAGTGTGATTAGGGAATGAGAAAGAAAATCACAGCGCTGATGACAGAAATGATTACTGTTGATATGCAGCCATTGTCAATGGTAGAGGATGTCAGCTTCAAAACCCCCTAATGACATATCTAGAACCAGACTACAAGATGCCATGTCGAAAAACCGTGACAGCCCCGATAGAGAAATTGTATGGTGATTGCTATGCAAGTACAAAGCGCTAGCTCTCAAACGCAAAACGTGGCATTAACAGATTGTTGGATGTCTAAGAGCATGCGGTCATACATCACTGCAACGAGCCATCAAACTGATTAGAAGTGGAACATGAAGTACGTACTGACATGGAGGCGCGGCACACAACTGAGAACCTAAAACGGCATTAATACCATCATTGCTGAGTGGGTGGGGGACAGCAGTAAGGTGAGCGCTGTCTGGTAGGGTTTCCACTAGTTACCACAAACACAAAGTCAAAATGGGATATATTGTAAAAATGTATGAAAACAAAAATTATAGTTAGTGTTAGGCATAAGGTCAGCAGTGTGGTTAGATTTAAAATTACAGAAGAGAAAGTGTAGAAGTGGGCGGGGTTTATGACTTTGTGGCTGTGGTAACTAGTAACGACCGACCGGTAGGTAGCCAGGACTGCGATAGATAGTTACCAAAGACAAACACAAAGAATGGTAGGGAGAGTAGCAAGAGAAACCCACCTGCTTTTGCTCCTGCTCCTGTGGCGGTGTTTGGTCTTTGAACCCGACCGGGAGCTGGCCCTCTTCTTCTTCTCCCGCGGGGACCGCGATCTCCGTTTGTCCCGACTTCTGCTGCGATGACGTCTAAAACAGTGTGAAAATAAAATGCTCCCCAGTTTACGGTTACTAGTCTCAATACATATCAAGACAGCATGTACCATCTCCATGAACTTAGACCCACCTGTCCCGTGAGTGTGACCTGGAGTGGCTCCGCCCCTTCTTGTCTTTGCGCCGGTGTCGCTCCTCCCCATTCTCTGCAGAAAGTCTCTCCCTGCCCCTCTCAGTCTGCTCCGGCTGCTCATCCGACTTGCTGTGAGATTTTGATGGCTTCTCAGAGTCCCTCCTTCGTGCCTGTTTTAAGAAGAAGTTGTCTCTTTCAGGAAAATAGTGCAACAAAGAGCGTTAGTACAACGGTTTGATACAGAAAATACCAAAGCATGTTGAGAACTCTTGCTCATTTCAGACAGATTTAGACTTATCACCAGAAACCGACCGACCATACAGTGCCTTTCATAAAGTATTCCGACCCCTTGACTTTTCCCATATTTTGTTGTGTTACATCCTTATTCTAAAATTGATTAAATAATTTGTTTTATCATCAATCTACACACAATACCCCATAATGACAAAGTAAAAACAGGCGTGGAAATTTTAGCAAATTTAAAACTGAAATACCTAATTTACATAAGTATTCAGCCCTTTTGCTATGAGACTCGAAATTGAGCTCAGGTGCATCCTGTTTCCATTGATCATCCTTTAGATGTTTCTTCAACTTGATTGGAGTCCACCTGTGGTGAATTCAATTGATTGGACATGATTTAGAAAAGGCACACACCTGTCTATATAAAGGACCCGTAGTCGACAGTGCATGTCAGAGCTAAAACCAATCCATGTGTTCGTAGGAATTGTCCGTAGAGCTCAGAGACACAATTGTGTCGAGGCACAGATCTGGGAAAGGGTACAACAACAAAAAATGTCTGCAGCATTGAAGGTCCCCTAGAACACAGTGGCCTCCATCATTCTTAAATGGAGGAAGTTTGGAACCACCATGACTCTTCCTAGAGCTGGCCGCCCGGTCAAATTGAGCAATCGGGGGAGAAGGGCCTTGGTCAGGAAGGTGACTCTGACTGTGCTCTAGAGTTCCTCTGTGGAGATGGTGTAGGAGATTTTCCAGTCATCTGATGATTCTCAGTACCTATACGGTTCTCTTTGAAGTAGAAAGAATAAATCAATATAAGTTTAAATATTAGACATGTGTAAGGAGAATGAAGGCTGAAGCCCATGTGAGTGTACAATGCTGGATCATTGGACATGTAAAAAACAGAACGTAAGCAGAATCTGTGTAGATGAGGCAAGATACACTAACAAGACGTGTCTGGTCTGCGCCATGTCTGATCTTGTGAAGGCTACTGGACACGCACATGGGTTAATCATACATAGACAATATAGGTCTGAACTTGTGAAGACCTTTGGACAGGAATATTAGCTAAGGGGTATGCATATCACGCCACTAATAGAATCTATGCCCCAATATCTGCGCCAATAAGACAATGGAAACTAAGTAAGACAACATGATTCGTAAAGTGGAGTGACGATGTTATGTAAGTGTAAAACTGTATAAAAGCCCAGCACTAAGAATGAGGAGGCAGTTTTTCCATGGAATTGCTCGGCTTCTGTTACTTTTGTTATAAAGTCTAATTGAATTTACAAGCGCCTGTATCTGAGAAGTATTTGATTTAATATTTTCTACAACAATGGTTGTCCTTCTGGAAGGTTCTCCCATCGCTGCAGCACTCAGGCCTTCACAATAGTGTGGCCAGATGAAAGCCACTCCACAGTAAAAGGCACATGACAGCCCTCTTGGAGTTTGCCTAAAGGCACCTAAAAACTCTCAAGACCATGAGAAACCAAGATTCTCTGGCCTGAATGCCAAGCGTCACATCTGGAAGAAACCTGGCACCATCCCTACGGTGAAGCATGGTGGTGGCAGCATCATGCTGTGGGGATGTTTTTCAAAGGCAGGGACTGGGAGACTAGTCAGGATTAAGGCAAAGATGAACGTAGCAAAGTACAGAGAGATCCTTGATGAAAATCTACTCCAGAGCGCTCAGGACCTCAGACTGGGGCAAAGGATCACCTTCCAACAGGACAACGACCCTAAGCACACAGCCAAGACAACGCAGGAGTGTAAGTCTTTGAATGTCCATGAGTGGCCCAGACAGAGCCCGGATTTGAACCCGATCGAACATCTCTGGAGAGACCTGAAAATAGCTGTTCAACAACACTCCCTATCCAACCTGACATCACTTGAGAGGATCTGCAGAGAAGAATGGGAGAAACTCCCCAAATACAGGTGTGTCAAGCTTGTAGAGTCATACCCAAGTAGACTCGAGTCTGTTGAATCACCTTTTGGCAGCAATTACAAAGTATTGAGTAAAGGGTCTGAAAACTTACGTAAAATGTAATAAAAAAATAATAATACATTTTCAAAAATTTCTCAAACCTGCTTTTGCTTTTTATTGTGTAGATTGATGATTTTTATATAAAACTCAGCAAAAAAAGAAATGTCCTCACTGTCAACTGCATTTATTTTCAGCAAACGTAACATTTTTTTTTTTTTACATATGTTAAGACAAACAGACAAACTGAACAAGTTCCACAGACATTTGACTAACAGAAAAGGAATAATTTGTCCCTGAAATAAGGATGGGGGGTCAAAATCAAAAGTAACAGTCAGTATCTGGTGTGGCCACCAGCTGCATTAAGTACTGCAGTGCATCTCCTCCTCATGGACTGCGTCAGATTTTCCAGTTCTTGCTGTGAGATGTTACCCCACTCTTCCACCGAGGCACCTGCAAGTTCCCGGAGATTGGCCCTAGCCCTCACCCTCCGATTAGGTCCCAGTCGTGCTCAATGGGAATGAGATCCGGGCTCTTCGCTGGACATGGCAGAACACTGACATTCCTCTCTTGCAGGAAATCACACACAGAACGAGCAGTAGGGCTGGTGGCATTGTCATGCTGGAGGGTCATGTCAGGATGAGCCTGCAGGAAGGTTACCACATGGATGTCTTCCCTGTAACGCACAGTGTCGAGATTGCCTGTAATGACAACAAGCTCAGTCCGATGATGCTGTGACACATCGCCCCAGACCATGACGGACCCTCCACCTCCAAATTGATCCCGCTCCAGAGTACAGGCCTTGGTGTAACGCTCATTCCTTTGACGATAAATGCGAATCCGACCATCACCCCTGGTGTGACAAAACCGCGACTCGTCGATGAAGAGCACTTTTTGCCAGTTCTGTCTGGTCCAGCAACGGTGGGCTTGTGCCCATAGGCGACGTTGTTTCCGGTGATGTCTGGTGAGGACCTGCCTTACAACATGCATACAAGCCCTTAGTCCAGCCTCTCTCAGCCTATTTCGGACAGTCTGAGCACTGATGGAGGGATTGTGCATTCCTGGTGTAACTAGGGCAGTTGTTATTGCCATCCTGTACCTGTCCCGCAGGTGTGATGTTCGGATGTAAGGTGTTGTTACACGTGGTATGCCACTGTGAGGACGATCAGCTGTCCATCCTGTCTCCCTGTAGCACTGTCTTATGCGTCTCACAGTACAGACACTGCAATTTATTGTCCTTGCCACATCTGCAGTCCTCATGCCTCCTTGCAGCATGCCTAAGGCACATTCACGCAGATGAGCAGGGACCCTGGGCATCTTTCTTTTAGTGTTTTTCAGAGTCAGTAGAAAGGCCTCTTTAGTGTCCTAAGTTTTCATAACTGTGACCTTAATTGCCTACCGTCTGTAAGCATCTTAACGACCGTTCTACAGGTGCATGATCATTAACTGTTTATGGTTCATTGAACAAGCATGGGAAACAGTGTAACTTTTTAGGGATAGGGGGCAGCATTTTCACTTTGGATGAATAGCGTGCCCAGAGTGAACTGCCTCCTACTCTGTCCCAGATGCTAATATATGCATATTATTATTACTATTGGATAGAAAACACTCTGAAGTTTCTAAAACTTTGAACGATGTCTGTGAGTATAACAGAACTCATATGGCAGGCAAAAACCTGAGAAAAAATCCAAACAGGAAGTGGGAATTCTGAGGCTGGTTGATTTTCAACTCATCGCCTATTGAAATCCCAGTGGGATATGGATCTGTTTGCACTTCCTACGGCTTACACTAGATGTCAACAGTCTGTAGAACGTTGAATGAAGCTTCTACTGTGATGTTAAGCCAGATGGGAGCTGTTTGAGTCAGTGGTCTGGCAGAGAGCCAGGTCCTGGTCACGCGCATTCCACATGATATCGACTTGCGTTCCATTACTTCTATAGACACAAAGGAATTCTCCGGTTGGAACGTTATTGAATATTTATGATAACATCCTAAAGATTGATTCTATACTTAGTTTGACAAGTTTATTCGACCTGTAATATAACTTTTTGAAGTTTTCGTCCGACGTTCGCCTGGACCTGCACGAGCGTTTGGATATGTGTACTAAACGTGCTGACAAAAGTAGCTAACTTGGACATAAATAATGGACATTATCGAACAAAACAACAATTTATTGTGGAACTAGGATTCCTGGGAGTGCATTCTGATGAAGATCATCAAAGGTAAGGGAATATTTATAATGTAATTCCGTATTTCTGTTGACTCCAACATGGCGGAGAAATGTTGTTTCTATCTGAGCGCCGTCTCAGATTATTGCACGGTTTGCTTTTTCCGTAAAGTTTTTTTAAAATCTGACACAGCGGTTGCATTAAGAACAAGTGTATCTTCAATTCTATGTAAAACATGTATCTTTCATCAAAGTTTATGATGAGTATTTCTGTTATTTGATGTGGCTCTCTGCAATTTCTCAGGATATTTGGGAGGCATTTCTGAACATGGCGCCAATGTAAACTGAGGTTTTTGGATATAAATATTCACATTATCGACCAAAACATACATGTATTGTGTAACCTGATGTCCTATGAGTGTCATCTGATGAAGATCATCAAAGTTTAGTGATGAATTTTATCTCTATTTCTGCTTTTTGTGACTCCTATCTTTGGCTAGGAATTTTTTTTTTTTTTTTTTTTTTTTTAATCGGACACGATGTGTAGATTAACAAGATGTTTATCTTTCATTTGCTGTATTGGACTTGTTAATGTGTGAAAGTTACACATTTCTAAAAAATATTTTTTAATTTCCCGCGCTGCCTTTTCAGCGGAATGTTGTCGAGGGGTTCCGCTAGCGGAACGTGTGTCCTAGAAAGGTTAAACCCTTTACAATGAAGATCTAAAGTTATTTGGATTTTTATGAATTATCTTTGAAAGACAGGTTCCTGAAAAAGGGACGTTTCTTTTTTTGCTGAGTTTATATACACATACATACCACACACACTTTAGAATAAGGCTCTTACATAACAAAATGTGAAAAAGTCAAGGGGTCTGAATCACTTCAGAATGCACTGTATGTCAGAAGTATAAACGGCTCGAAGGAGCTTGATAGTCTTCACAGCTTGATAGGCTAACTGGAGAGAAATGTTTCAATGAATTGCCCTCCAACTCCAATGTATACTGAACAAAAATATAAAACCCAGTAATTGAAATTAAGAGTTACAGTTTATTAAAAAATCTGTCAATTTAAATACATTCATTAGGCCATAATCTATGGATTTTACATGACTGGGAATACAGATATGCATTTGTTGGTCACAGAGACCTTAAAAAATGTAGGGGCGTGAATAAGAAAAGCAGTAGGTATCTGGTGTGACCACCATTTGTCTCATGCAGCGCGACACATCTCCGCAAAGAGTTGATCGGACTGTTGATTGTGGCCTGTGTAACGTTGTCCCACTCCTCTTCAATGGTTGTGCAAAGTTGCTGGATATTGGCAGGAACTGGAATACATGTTGATCCAGAGCATCCCAAATGTGCTCAATGGGTGATGTATGGTCAGTATGCAGGCCATGGAAGAACCGGGACAGATCCTTGCGACATGGGGCCGTGCATTGTCATGCTGAAACATGAGGTGATGGCGGAGGATGAATGACACAAAAATGGGCCTCAGGGTCTCGCCAGTATCTGTGCATTCAAATTGCCATCGATAAAATGCAAGTGTGTTCATTGTCCGTAGCTTATGCCTTCCCATACCATAACCCCACCGCCCCATGGGGCACGCTGTTCACAGTGTTGACATCAGCAAACCGCTCGCCCACACGACGCCATACATGTGGTCTGCAGTTGCGAGGCTGGTTGGATGTACTGCCACGTTCTCTGGAATGACGCTGGAGGCGGCTTATTGTAGAGAAATTAACATTCAATTCTCTGGCAACAGCGCTGGTGGACAATCCTGCAGTCAGCATGCCAATTGTACGCTCCCTCAAAACTTGAGACATCTGTGGCATTGTGTTGTGTGACAAAACCGCACATTTTAGAGCGGCCTTTAATTGTCCCTAGCAGAAGATATACCTGTGTAATGATCTTGACATGCCACACCTGTCAGGTGGATGGATTATCTTGGCAAAGGAGAAATCCTCACTAACAGGGATGCAAACAAATTTGTGCACAAAATTTGAGAGAAATAAACTTTTTGCGCATATGGAACATTTCTGGGATCTTTTATTTCAGCTCATGGAACCAACACTTTACATGTTGCATTTATATTTTTGTTCAGTGTATTTAGACTAGTAAATCCAACTTATAGTGCATATGTTTTGTCATGTCCACCACCTACTCAAGTGCACCAAGTAAGTACAGCCACTTCTACTTAGTTTTGTTTCAAATATATAACGGTAGGTACATGTATTAAAAGCCTTAAACTCAATGTAGGTTACCGTAGATCATCTCAGAGACAGCTTTAATACCTTTGTTTTGGTTCATGTAACACTACATTCCCTTCCCCAACTACAAGCGCAGCTTTCAAAAGGCAGGCTAAGAATGAATTGGAATAATAAGGTTACTGCCAGCAGACTGTTTGTCTTTGAGTAATTGTAATAACAATGCAGCTTGAATTGAACCCAGTAAAAGGCTGTAATTTCCTTTATTTTCTTAATTCTAGGAGGCAAGTATGAATTTGAATGGCTGATAGTTACCTGTCCGAGTAGTAGACATATAATTTTGCTATGTCAGCAGCGTCTTCAGTTCAGTGTCTCTTCGTGCTTTAGCACGCTGAGTGTGATTTATTGTAGAAATGTTATCATGTGATCTACACACAGGATTTATTCAAAAGAAAAATATCCTACATATTCAATCTTCACCATCTAGTATGGACGGCTACACTTAGTGACAGATGTCCAAGAAGAATAAGTTCATGTAAATAAAAAAATATTTCTCTCTTCTTCAATTGAATTAATTCCATGCCCATCTTAATATCTTAAACTTTGATTCAGGTGAAATAGCCTACACTGTTGTTTGGTACTTACCATGATCTAAGACAAAAAACTAACGACATTCAAGATGGTGACAATGCTGTACTTTAGTTCACTAAAATGAACTAATATTAGTTACCTCTTTGCTCCTGCTCCGACTTCGTCTGTGCTTTTTGTCACCTGTAAAAGTAACAAAACGGATTGGTGAGAACAGTGACCAATTCTATTGCACCTTCAAATTAGGGTTGCCTTAGCCCTGGAGCGCACGCCGTCTATACACAGTTAAAGTTGCAATGTTACTTTTTGGGGTGACCCGACCAAATTCACATAGAAATGCGAGTTTGAGACTCATCACTCATTGAAAGCAAGTCCAAGAAGCGTGAGGTCTGTTCTATCTGCGCTATTTCTATGCTTCCCATTCTTAACTTTCGTTTTTGCGCCATTTACTTTCGGTTTTGTACACCAGCTTCAAACTGCTGAAAATACAATATTTTGCAACCAGGAAATGGCGGCGCGATTTTTGCATACTGCACCTCCACAATCACCCAACCTCAACTGAATTGATATGGTTTGGGATGAGTTGGACTGCAGAGTGAAGGAAAAGCAGCCAACAAATGCTCAGCATGTGGGAACTCCTTCAAGACTGTTGGAAAAGCATTCCAGGTGAAGCTGGTTGAGAGATTGCCAAGAGTGTGCAAAGCTGTCATAAAGGCAAAGTGTGGCTACTTTGAAGAATCTCAAAAATATTTTGATTTGTTTTACACTTCTTTGGTTACTACATAATTCCATGTGTTATTTCATAGTTTTGATGTCTTCACTATTCTACAATGTAGAAAATAGTACAAATAATGAAAAACCCTTGAATGAGTAGGTGTCCCCAAACTTTTGACTGGTACTGTACAGTCGTGGCCAAAACTTTTGAGAATGACACAAATATTAATTTCCACAAAGTTTGCTGCGTCAGTGTCTTTAGATATTTTTCTCAGATGTTACTATGGAATTCTGACGTATAATTACAAGCATTTCATAAGTGTCAAAGACTTTTATTGACAATTACATTAAGTTGATGCAGAGTCAATATTTGCAGTGTTGACCATTCTTTTTCAAGACCTCTGCAATCCGCCCTGGCATGCTGTCAATTAACTTCCGGGCCACATCCTGACTGATGGCAGCCCATTCTTGCATAATCAATGCTTGGAGTTTGTCAGAATTTGTGGGTTTTTGTTTGTCCACCCGCCTCTTGAGGATTGACCACAATTTCTCAATGGGATTAAGTTCTGGGGAGTTTCCTGGCCATGGACCCAAAATATCAATGTTTTGTTCCCCGAGCCACATAGTTATCACTTTTGCCTGATGGCAAGGTGCTCCATCATGCTGGAAAAGGCATTGTTCGTCACCAAACTGTTCCTGGATGGTTGGGAGAAGTTGCTCTCGGAGGATGTGTTGGAACCATTCTTTATTCACGGCTGTGTTCTTAGGCAAAATTGTGAGTGAGCCCACTCCCTTGGCTGAGAAGCAACCACACATGAATGGTCTCAGGATGCGTTACTGTTGGCATGACACAGGACTGATGGTAGCGCTCACCTTGTCTTCTCCGGACAAGTTTTTTTCCGGATGCCCCAAACAATCAGAAAGGGGATTCATCAGAGAAAATGACTTTAACCCAGTTCTCAGCAGTCCAATCCCTGTACCTTTTTCAGAATATCAGTCTGTCCCTGATGTTTTTCCTGGAGAGAAGTGGCTTCTTTGCTGCCCTTCTTAACACTAGGCCATCCTCCAAAAGTCTTTGCCTCACTGTGCGTGCAGATGCACTCACACCCGCCTGCTGCCATTCCTGAGCAAGCTCTGTACTGGTGGTGCGCCGATCCCGCAGCTGAATCAACTTTAGGAGACGGTCCTGGCACTTGCTGGACTTTCTTTGGCGCCCTGAAGCCTTCTTCACAACAATTGAACCACTCTCCTTGAAGTTCTTGATCCGATAAATGGTTGATTTAGGTGCAAGCTTACTGGCAGCAATATCCTTGCCTGTGAAGCCCTTTTTGTGCAAAGCAATGATGACGGCACGTGTTTCCTTGCAGGTAACCATGATTGACAGAGGAAGAACAATGATTCCAAGCACCAACCTCCTTTTGAAGCTTCCAGTCTGTTATTCGAACTCAATCAGCATGACAAGAGTGATCTCCAGCCTTGTCCTCATCAACACTCATACCTGTGTTAACGAGAGAATCACTGACATGATGTCAGCTGGTCCTTTTGTGGCAGGGCTGAAATGCAGTGGAAATGTCTTTTTGGGATTCAGTTCATTTGCATGGCAAAGAGGGACTTTGCAATTAATTGCAATTCATCTGATCACTCTTCATAACATTCTGTAGTATATGCAAATTGCCATCATACAAACTGAGGCAGCAGACTTTGTGAGAATTAATATTTGTGTCATTCTCAAAACTTTTGGCCACGACTGTATATCATAGTCAGAAGACAGTTTTATTAAACTGGCATCCCTTACATTACCTAGCAGTGCACAAGAAATTATGAAATCCAGTTACTAGATTCTATTCCCCCCTCCCCAAATCAAATATGGATGTCAATCAAACAACTGGATTTAATTATTTATTGGGCACTGTTCGGTGATGCAAATGGCGCATTCCCAACCCGAACACGGTCACAGGTCGGGAAATAACACGCAAGGTATATACAACTAGACCCGAGTTCCACTCAGTCTAGAACCTGATGAGTCACCTGTTGCACTTGACTATTTCTGACTTTTCTGTCAACAAGGTACAGCTCTGTCCCTAAACTTATGTCAAAAGACAAATGCCATGACCAGTTTGCCTGGGATCTGAAGATGGATGTGTGACCTACCAAGTGACCAGAATGTGTTAACTCAAGCTACAAACATTATGCATTATCAAATTCAGTGCATTTAACTTACTTGATTTGCGCTTTCGGTCCCTGGAGCGTGACCTCGATCGTGAATGGTGGTGTTTGGAGCTTCTGGGCGATTTGGATGATTCCATAATGTGTTTTCTTTTGTCCGTGTAAAGAGAGCCCATCAAGGGTAGCAAATCAGTCGAATCGGCGTCACGTGCCTAAATCGAAGAAAACACACACACTATTCAACCTTATAGTTATTGGTCCTTTAAAGCAGCAATCTGTGATTACTGTTTCAGCACAAAACAGTGTCCCCTCCACTAGGTTTGAGGGGAAATGAATGACGACTCAAGCCTGTGTTAACACATGGAGCTAAGGCCTAGACATTAGCCTCTACAATTCCGAGAGTGGAAGACTCCACTCTCGCCTCTAACATGTAGGCTCACTTTTTGTGAACAATCCCATCACAAGTCAGACTGTTGAATAAACTTATTTTGAACGTACTTTGTTGCCCTCTGATTTTGTCCTAGGTAATCTAGGACAAAATATCAAGAGTGTTATTAATCGAACTTTCAGTACGCTGGTCTGAAAATCGGTTTGTATTTTCAACAATTCACACAATATTGCGTTTACGTGCTAGTCGGAACTAGGAAACTAATTTCCTACTTGCTAACTGGTTTTTGTTATACAGGTGCCGTGTTCAACGAATGAGCAAGTCACAAGCACTTCCACTGATTGCGAGGGAACACGCTTAGGTTAATAACATTTGAAATGTTGTCTAGGATTACCTCCTACATAAGGACAACGTTGTTACATTCGGCTATTGTTTACATATTGTGCATCACGTGATGGCAAATACAAACAGAACCTAACGGCGCCGCCAAAGGTCAGGTAAACAACACTTTCCTGTCGTTACCCCATCTACACTTCCTACCACCAAAAGGACCATCAACATAGACAACAGGTAAAGTGCATTTAAAATGTCATCATTGTATTCAATATTCTGGCTTGTAGAGACAGACCTTTTTTTTTTTACAGCGACTTCTGTCAGACTGATATCCATAGAGTAACCATGGTAACATATCTTTAGGCAACATAGACATTAGTTCTGAGGCCCAACAAGTTTCTTTTGCAAGGTTACTCGTCAGTCACACCGACGCAACTGGACACACTGTACCTCCCTTACACTAACATTGATTCACTAAAGATTGTGTATTTTTTTCCCAAAAAGCAATCTCAGAAGTGAAAAACCCTCCTCCTGGACAGGTAATGGCAATGCAGGTATTTTCTCCAACCCTACCAATACACCCAATGAAGATCCTGATGGCCATGGGCAGCTGGTGTGTTAAAGTTGCACACCTATAAAAAGGGAGGCCGTAGCCCATACCGGAGCTACAAAACTAGTTAATTAATGAAGGGGGTCGTTCTAAACAGAGATTAATTAGCTAGATTGCAAGTGGCAAAACAACATCACTCATTCATGCATCGCTAAATTACATAGATAGCTGTCTAGCTTACGTTAGCTAGCTAGGTTTAAGTAACGGCTGTGCATGAAAACTTTGATCAATAACTATATGAAGGAGAATTTCCATTTATTTACAAAATCAACACGACATGCCAACCTGGTAAAAGCAACCTAGCTAGCTAATGACGGTTATCAGGCCAAAGTATCTTTAGATGGCTAGCTAATTTATCTAACTAACCTAAACTCGCTGGCTTGTCGACATGGCTGCCACTACAGTATTGTAATTCCTAATGCTATGCCTGCCACGGGCAGAGAGACGCCATCTTGATGAAACAACATCTTTAAAATAGCAATAGTTAACAAATTATTATATGAAGTCGATGGTAATGTATTTTGTGTTATTTTGTAAACAATTACCGTCATGGTACACTTGAGGAACTCCCTAAAATTAGATTGGAGTTGTTCTTTCCGTGCTATTCCAGTTCTCCCAGTCTCTTCTACTCGCTAGCGGCTAGCTATAACCTGGATGACTATCATCATTTGCGCGTGCGCACACATATCACATATTGGGGAAAATGGCTATTTGAATTTCCTTCCTCTTGTTCTGATAGCGACTTCCGTAAATCTAAAGAGCGCAAATAAATAAACAAACACCCTTATATTAGTTCATAAATGTCATAGTCCCAAAAAATGAGTAAAACTAATTAGAGTATTACCAGAGGTTTTAAATAATCATATCTCTTTTTGGTCCCACTACACAGCTTCCGGAAGTAAGTAGAGTTTTTAAAATATTTATTATGTTTATTTATTTATTTTAATGTATTTTTTTTAAATTATTAACAACAAATCAATACAGAAAGTACATAAAGGAACACAAGTATATATAGATTATATATAATGGACAATCGAGTTAGGGGGTACAATATCACATTACAATTACACAAGGACCTTAAGGGACATACATACATTTACAATTCTAACAGCTTTTTTGTTAGTAGAGTATTTAACTGTCTTAAAATATAGTTCCATTTCTTTTTGTAGGGTAAGAAAATGTGTTTTTTTGTTAGTAAATTTACATTTGTGTATATGAAATTTGGCCAAAAGAATAATGAAATTAATTACATAAAAATGTTTCAGCTTATTTCTATTGTATGTAAAGAATCCAAGCAGTACATCTCTCCACAAAATCTTCATAAATGTGTTCAATTATAAATCTACTGATGTCTTGCCACAGTTTTCTTACATGAATACAATGCCAAAAAAGATGCAACATTATTTCTGGGTGGTCATTACAAAAGGAGCAATTTGAGTTAATGTTTTCCTTAAACTTCTTCATATAGTGGTCGACAGGATAATATTTATGAATAATTTTAAAGGAAACTTCCTTAATTTTGTTTACAAGTAGGTATGTGTGTGGCAACATCCAAACTTTTTTCCAACAGATATTATCAATAAATCCATTCCAATAAGGTATAGATAGATACAACATCCTGCTGAAACAAGGTTCGTATCGCTCTGTTGTTGAATGGACCAAAAGAGAAACAAATCTTTCCTACTGATGAGTCAACAGGGTCAATAGAAGGTAGGCTCTGAGGGTCAGGTCTTGACACGTTCCTGAATAACAGAGCAACACCTGAGGGAATTGTAAAATCTTTAGGTGTTACAGGGACCTTGTAAAGTGATAAGAATTCCTTATAATTGAGTAAAAGACCCTCTGCATTTACCAGTTGGCTCACCAATAGGATATTATTTCGGAACCAAAAAACTAAGAAGTATTTTTATACAATATATCCCGAATATTCCATATATAATATCTGTGTGGAGAAAAATTGTGTTTATAAATTAAGGACCATGACAAGAAAACCTGCCGATGAAAAGCAGAAAGTTTCACTGGAATTTTGTCAATATTATAATTGCAAAACAACATGAAGTTAAGGCCACCAAAAGTAGAGAAGACATGATGAGGAATAAAATTCCACATAGAAGTGGGTCTTCTTAGGAATTGTTTTATCCAATTGATCTTAAAAGTATTATTTAAAGTAGTAAAGTCCAGAAAATTCAGTCCATCATTCTCATAAGTGTTCATTACAGCAGTTTTTACAAGAGTTTTGCATCTCTCATTTCTCGTGAGGGCAAAATTTACCGCCAAATTCACAACCTTCACAGTATACTTTGCTTTAAAAAAAAGTATCTTTACCAACCTTTTATAAGCATAGACACAAAGCTGTATATCAAATATTTAGAGATGTCATTCATTGTCAGACGTGTATAATTATAAATGTTGACAATAGTTAGGCTTTAGCATGATTTTGAATTGTTGTGTATTAATGTCATAATCACATTTCTCCCACATCTGTATTGTAGGGGTGAGAAAATACTGGTGGTGGACAATCTCATGTATGTTCATAGCACAGAGGTGAGTCCAGCTGTATCTTCATAACTCAGTTTATAATTTTATACTGTAATGAAACAGCAGGGAGCAGGTCCTTTCAAAGAGCGCGTCCTCGCGCCAGCTTGCGACTCTACGTCTTTCAGGAACGCGCTCACCGGCCAAGCACACGCACTGTCGTGGATGCAAGGTCCGATCACTTCGGACACCAATGTAATGAAACAGGCAGGGAGCAGGTCTCGAACCCTCGACCTTCTAGCCCGAGGTCCGGCACGCTATCGACTGTGCCGCAAAAGCATGCTCGTGCAGCAGAGTCGATTTCCGCGCTTATAAACCCAGGGTCGTTACAATACCTTAGCCGTTTTGGCCATTAGAGGTTTTGAAGTTAAGGGCCATCCACACCAACAACGATAACTATAAACTATACATACATTACCTTAAGAAAGTATTCACACCCCTCTGGGTTTGGTGGATGCCAGGAGAACGCTACCTGCCCCAATGGATAATGCCAACTGTAAAGTTTGTTGGAGGAGGAATAATAGTCTGGGGCTGTTTTTCATGGTTCGGGCTAGGCCCCTTAGTTCCAGTGAAGGGAAAGTTTAACGCTGCAGCATACAATGACATTCTAGACCATTCTGTGCTTCCAAATTTGTAGCAACAGTTTGGGGAATTCCCTTTCCTGTTTCACCATGACAAGGCCCCCGTGCACAAAGCGAGGTCCATACAGAAATCGTTTGTCATGATCAGTGTGGAAGAACTTGATTGGCCTGCACAGAGCCCTGACCACAAAACCCATCGAACACCTTTGGGGTGAATTGGAATGCCGACTGCAAGCCAGGCCTAATCGCCCAACATCAGTGCTCGACCTCACTAATGCTCTTGTCGCTGAATGGAAGCAAGTCCCCGCAACAATGTTCCAACATCTAGTGGAAAACCTTCCCAGAAGAGTGGAGTTTGTTATTTTACACATTTTTGAAAGGATTGTTTTTTATTTATTTTTAACCTTTATTTAACTAGGTAAGTCATTTAAGAATAAATTCTTATTTACAATGACGGCCTACACCGGCCAAACCCGGACGACGCTGGGCCAATTGTGCACCGCCCTATTGGACTCCCAATCACGGCCGGTTGTGATACTGAGATACAGTGCCTTAGGCCGCTGCGCCACTCGGGAGCCCATTATAGCAGCAAAGGATGGACCAACTCCATATTAATAACCATGATTATGGAATGAGATGTTCGACGAGCAGGTGCCCACATACTTTTGGCCATGTAGTGTATTTCACAAACTAAAATAATACAATGAAAATATGAATGTGCATTTTGTTATAGAGCGGGTGATTGGCGTCTTGAATGGTCGGTTCCATATTCTTGATGGGCCTCTTCCTCTTCAGGTTGTGAAGACTCTGCGGGACGAAATGGAAAACAGGGAGTGTGCAGCTTTGATAAATACCTGTATGTCAGCAAGACAACTGGGAACTCGAAAAAAAGACAAGGTTGAATCATGACGCTAGAAAGAGACCCGAGTTCACAACTTGGAATTCCTAGTTGGATGACATATTTTCCCAGTCGGAGCTCATTTTTTCCCAAGTTCCCAGTTATCTTGAAATCGGCATAAGTCATGCTGGATTAACAGCATGGCCAATGATGAATGTTTATCCTTTTCAACTTGGAGAAGAGACCCTTAAACCCAGACTGGGACCACACATCCACTCCACTGAATAGCAGGCTAGTGATTGCTTTGTAATGCTTGAAGTTAGCCACTAATTCCTTCCAAACCACTCATTGTTGAATTTGCAAGTTGTTGTGTAATGTTTATGGCCGATGAGCACCGATACATTTTATCTATAATTCCTCTTCATAATTTCTCTTCATATGACATGGATTGAAAATTATTTGCCAGTAGATTGTTGAATTGATTCATGATGATGACTGCTAGCTTGCTAGCTAAGATTTTGAAAGTATGATGTTGATCAGTCCAATCAAAGCTACTGTAGATATAATGTGATTTGAGGTAATTTTATCTGTGCCCAATGAACTTGAGCCTTCTTGGCTGGGCACTTCTAATGTAACTCTGTGGCAGCACCCTAGAGGGGCTTGAATTTTCTAGCTATCCCCGTAGATTTTGCGGTGACCTAGTGTCCTCATGAGTGACAGAACACTGAGCCAATCACGGCGCAACTAGAGAACATTACCAATCCCTGCGCTTTGTATTTTCCGCTGGCTGGCCCACCACCACAGAAAGCACTGAGCTAAACGGAAACACCTGCATTTTGGAGCTGCCTTACTCAAGAAAGCAAAAAAGAGACCAAGTTTGTATGCGATTTTATTAACTCAGAGATTTATTTTTTTTTACACTATTTTAAACGGATATGTGACACGTATTAATCCCAAAATAACATGCAAAACAGGCAACAACAACAAAGTGGGGCTCAACCTCTGCCCCACCTGGTCTAAATGACAGTTCGCCACTGGGACGAAAGCATATTTGTACTTCCACCTCATGGTCCTTGCCCCATAGAATGCATGGCCTTTGGAGTTGGTTGTTAACTGATCGACTTTTGTCTTTTGTCTTTTTGTCTTTAATAAGTGCTTGGGATGGTTCTTCCAGTGATGTGTGAGCAACCCTGTGTGCAAAGGAGCTTGTGATCCGTCCTGCTCTATTATGGTGCCAAGCCTTACAAG